>NC_068291.1:15591597-15904097 GCF_025860055.1 Xyrauchen texanus
TGTTAAAAAACAGCCATTACAAGAGGAATTGGGCGAGAGGTGTTTCAGGACAATACAGTCGAACAATACAGATGGGAAGTGGCTTCCAAAACATCAAGGGAAAGCAAGCCACGGGTAAATTGAGGTGTATAACTAGCAATCTAGCCCATAACAGAGCTCTGCTGAAACATGAGGCATGCGGCAACATATTTTATGTGGATTACAGCTTAGATGCTGGAAGATGAGGTTTTCAAGCCACAGGAGAAAGTTCCTGAAGCTCATTTGCATTTGAGCAGCTACAAGCTTCAGGAATTTCAGATAACATGCAGAAGTTATGCTTTTCCTTGTGCATTTACTAAAAATATCCCGTTTCATTTAATGAGAAGCAGCCTAGCATCAAATGCATTTCAAATGCACAAGTACTTCAGAATTAGGTTTGTGTCTTTGCATGACAAAAACATCAACCAGTGGGGGGGGGGGGAGTTTGAAAAGCTCTTGAAAAGTCACCATTTCCCAGCGACGGTTGAATCCCTAATTGCTTTCAGGTGTCTTCCTCACAATACACAGTGACTCTGCCACCAGGAAGAGGGCAGAAGTGATTTGTGTAGATGCTGGCGTTGCAGGAGGCCAAAGTGAAGGTTGGTATGGGTCTGAGCAATCAGGGTGGGGAACGCACCCCCACCTTTCGGCTCTGTATGTCAGACAGGCCCACTCTGATGAATGGACCATAGATTAGGGCTCACACAGGGCAGACACAGGTCTCAGGTGTGCAACCTTATGCATCAACGTTCAAGAGTGTATTTGAGTGTAGGTGTACATGTGCTTTGAAAAGCCATAGAGTAGATGGCATTGCTTCCCTCAAGGCGAAGACTCTTTGCAGCATGATTTTGCAAGGTCACATTATGGGTTTAAATTATCCAACTCTTGCGGATAATGTAAGTGACAATTATACCAATTTCTGCATGAGTAAGACATCTTTCTCAATATGCTTACTGGGAAAACAGTATAAATAATCAGTAAACCCATTGGTTCAAATCAAGTCAAGTGTTTAATATTGACTAATGAATCTGCATTGTGTCACACTGCTGTTACACTAAACAGTCCTGTTCAAGGACATAAAAAACAATGCAACAGTTTGGAAGAATACATAAATGTCCACCTTCCAATAGTCAGCTCTTCCATCCTTGTGCCTATATTTACATCATTGTCTGTGATACAGATACACTCCAAGCTGAATGAGAGTATGGGATGCAGGGATCTGTGGCCGTCCAGCAGGGGGGGAACTTGCCAGTCAGTGGAGAGGGCCAATGGCTGAGGCTGTGTGGCTAAGTGTCTCATCAACATCCTACTCATGTTCAAGGCCTACTCTCTAACTGCGCCCTGACTTGATTGTAATTGCCTGAATTCGGCTCCCGCTGCTCCATCCTGGCAATATAACTGACACATTTTAACCCCAGTGAGCCTAGACACCGCCACACAGCCCTTTGGCTGTTTGGAAGGGTGTTATATCGGTGCTTCACTGGCCAAAGTTTTCCAAATATATTGGCTTTTATTTAAGTCATGACGGATGACACAATTGTTGAGGTTACCTTCAAATATTTTGGTTTAAGTATTTAATTTTGTTCCTGTAGCTCATTTTGCTAACAATGTTATGGGTTTTCAGGAAAACACATACTGATAAAATGTATACCTTGCAGTGTAAGTTGTTTGGATAAATAAATTGGTCAAATATAAATATAAATTTTGTGAAAAACTGTCAGAAATAAAGTGTCAGAATTATATTATATTTTTCAGAGGCATTTTTTTTTTTACCTTTAAGAGGGCATTGTTTTTTTATATATATATTTGTTTTTTTTTAAATATAACACATTTATAACACGTTTAGTAAATATTTACATTGACATTATTAACTGAAATGGTTACTACGGTCTCTAAACCCATTGTTAGAAAATTATAGAACAATATGAAATGTTATAACAGATAAAATAAAGAATTGGCTACTGGGGCATTTTTTGCACCCGCATTTGATGTACAGCATTTTTGTCACTTTTGAATGCATTTTATCCCGCTGATTAATGTCTGGCTCTGTTGTGGAGCATTTTGATCATTAAAAAATTATAACAATATTTGTTTAGCAAATTAACAATTTACAGTTAACGCTCTTAGTTGTGCTTCCGGGTACAATTAACATACAGCAACTATTAAAAGAATGTTGTGGGTTCAATACAAGTTACGCTCAATTAACAGCATTTGTGGCATATTGTTATTTCCCACCAAAAAATATTTCCACTTGTCTTTCCTTTATTAAAGAAAAAAAGCAAAAATTGTGATTACAGTATCGCACTTAAAACAGAAGTGAATGGGGCCAGTCCATAAATGCAACACATCATTTTAAAAGTATAGCCACAAGATTTCAACATTTTACATGATTTAAGCGTCATAAAATTGTTAACTAACCTCTTTGGTATAAAGTTATATGTAATATTACATTTGTTTTTGTCATGACAGCTAAACCCTGTAATTCCAGTACTGGATAAAGCTTTACACAGATAAGTTTAGCAAGCAAATTTATCACAATAAAACCATGTTGACACAATAATGTTTATATATATAGTGGCATTTCTTTTAAAAAACAGAGTGCATTTGAATGTTTATTCACTTCCATTGTAAGTGGTTTAATGTAACTGATTTGTATTTTAATAAAGAAGAAACAGGCCAAAATTGTTATTTGTGGTATGCCACAAATACTGTTGATTGAACTAAACTTGTATTGAACCTAGAAATGTTTTTAACAAGCATCTATGTCTTTAGTACATTCTTGATATGTAAGCCAAATTACCATTGCAGAGACATATTTTAATAAAATGCCTTCACTGAAACAATTATTTTGTGGTGTAGTAAATTTAGCAAAATTTTGTACTTTTTACACTGAATAAGTTAAAGCGCAAACTTGAAAATATGAAATAAATTCTACATTCAAAAATGCTCTGGATTATAAGTAAATATGATTTAGGATTGTTTGCTTTACAATGCATCATCATGTATCAATTGTAGTAGAAAGCAGAAAATCTTGTCATATTGATTTGCTAATCGGAGTCAATTTTACTCGTAAATAAAATGAGTATATTTATTTATCTTTTCGAAGCTGGTGTTCCCAGCATGCACCGAACTTGAATAATTAATGTGCTTGTAAGGTTTCACTGTTTGGAAGTTTATTTGTTTTAATTGTTAATTTTGTTATGTTTGGCAACTTCTTTTTTTGTGCAGTCTTAGGCAAATTGTTTACTCAAAACTACCCGTTCATAATCAAGGAAATGATCTGTTGATTGTCACCATCATGGTATTTTGTGCACCAAGTGTTGAGTTCTGCCACCGCCAGTAATGCAAGGTGATGTTGCCTTAGACTACATAGCATGCATTACGTTTCCCTAGGCAAGGCTTCCATATGTCATATGGTACATGATTTAACATATGTTTGAAAGGAAAATTCAAAAGCAAATTTTTTTGTCAAAGTTGTTGATTTTACTTAGTTTGATACCTTTTATAAGATTTACTCTAAGATTAACTGTGTGCAAAAATGTGCAAAATAAAAATCAAGTAAATCTGACTAGTCTTTTTTCCAGTGTTGGCAATTGACCTATATTCCACTAAAAGTGAAAATCAAAAAGTACATGCATGCACCTCTTCAAGTAGTTGCATTGCACGAGAATTAGCGTGTGACTTCCTGCTGTATGGCAGGAAGTGTGCTGGCACAGACTGGCAGGGTTAACTTCAGAACTCCCCTGTGGATCCCTCACGTAATGAAGAGCAGCCTGCTAGCCAACAGGTGGTCCTTTTTAAAGAGCCCATCCATTGCACTCGGGACAAAAAAAACAGCCATACTAAAATGTGTCAGAATCTAATGTTCCACAGAATGAAAAACCTGTTTTCTTCTCTTTGTTCAGTGCAAGAGATTCAGCCTTGTTAGTCATTGTTCCCCGCACAAACGAGCAACAGTCTTTTTTGACACAGAGCCATGCTCAAAGAAAGACTGAAGCTGACTAGTCACAGGAGAGAGCGGGAAGGAAAAAAGGCTTTCTTTCCTTCTTTTTGGAGGGTTGAAGCCCATTAAGAGTTTGTGAGTTATGAATGGTTATGAGTCTATGTCTCTCCTTCACACAATGTAGGAGAACCAAAGGAAAAGAGACAAACCTAACTGGCTTTTTTGGAGACTGCCAAGAAATCTTAAATCACATACAGGCCGAACAGAGGAGATAGTAAAAGGTAACGAAAGAGCGAGAAAGCGTGTGACAGAGAGAAACCAGTCAACGAATTCGGGACGGAAGTACCTTTTGCTACAGACAGAATGCCTGGGTGAAGTGGAGTGGATGGGGGTGGGGAACTGAGTTAATCCTGGGGGCCTCGAAACATCCCCCGCTACCCTTATAAAATCATGAGAATATTGCCGCCGACTGCTCAAAATAGTTCTTTGGACAGTCTAATTTGTTATGCTTCTAGTTCTTGGAAAAATGAAATAATGTTATTGTTGTTTTTAGCCTTAATGGTGGAACATCAGTGCTACACCATTAAAAATTTGAAAGACTACTCAAGTCTCCAATGTATATATAGAAAAATACGTGGACAAAAACAAAGGAAAAGGGCACTGACGTAGACTAGCCTATACTTCACCTGCCTATTAGCCTTTGTTCTCAGCTTAATTACCAGAAGGACAATTCATTCACTTGTATAATCCATTTGTTATTGTCAGGCCAATTTGTTCTCCTTAAGCTACATGAGGGTCCAGGCCAGAGACAAAAGCTGGAGGGTAACAATGGACAACTCCCAGTTTGCTTTGTTACTGTTCAAGTACACATCTTCCAGGGTGCATTGCAGGCCTTTTTTGGCCTCAAAAAGCCAGAGCAAAAATTCAAGAATGGTTTGGTGGAACACCTGCAGTCAGCTTGGCTTCATACTTCACTGTTAGTACAGATCGCAGCCCTCACACAGAGCATTCCAACAAGTCCTGTGTTTTGACAAGCCTTCACTTCGCCGATTTAATTACCGGTCATGATGGAGTTGTTGGATTGTGAATATGGGTCTAGGTTGAGAAAAACAGAACCCCAAGGTACAGCAAGATCCAAACCTGTCTCTTGTACGATGCCCAATTTTTATATAACCAGGCTTATCAGTGTGATTTTTCTTTTCTTTCAATAAAAACTAAAGAATTACTTTTTATATGAAGGATTGTGTATTTAGGATAGTTCACCCAAAAATTATTTCACCATTTACTTACTCTCATGTTGTTCCAAACACGTTTGACTTTCCATTTTCCATATAATATAAATGGAAATAACAGAATGTTAGCCTCAGTTAGCATTCATTTATTGAATTGTGACTGAGGCTAAAATGTATTTTATTTTAATTTTTTTGGTGAACTATACTTTTAGGCGAAGTCTTCCAAACCAGAAACAATTCAGTGTTGTGTATGATGCAAAGTCACGTGCATTGCAGGGGTTTGGACGGCCTTAAATAAATGTTCTGGGTTCAATACAAGTTAGGCTCAGTCAACAGCATTTGTGGCATAAAGTTACCATAAAAAAAATTACTCCTTTTCTTTAAGAATGTCCTGATGTTTTAGGGTTTACGGTAATGCCTCATCATGGCAACAAAGTTAGAGAATTAGATATTACACAGAAAAGATTAGTAAGTGATTTTATCATTTATATAATGTTAACGAGCATAGTGTTTATGTCTTGTGCCTATACTTTTGAACAGTGAGTATTTTAACATTTATGGATTAGCTCAATTCACTTCCATTGTAAGAGTCTTGCCCAGATATATTTTTATAAAAAGGAGAAACAAGTTGAATAACATTAGGCTTAAAAACATTTTCATATTTACACCTTAATAGAAATATAAAAGTCAATACTGAATGAATAATAATTAGTCATAAGGCTTCAGATGTGAGCCGTGACTCAAAAGCAGCTACTACTGTCCGTTCACATTGCCTGCCGTTTTGCAATCACATTCACACTTTCTTAAAACGGCCATCTCTCTCCACAATCACACGTGATAATCATACATTATTATAGGTTTTAACTTAACATATTCATGCCCCCTTGCTGACATGGTGGCCTAAAATTATTCCATGTCTTGTAAAATTATACCAGTCAAACAAGCTAGAATTTGACATTTAAAGCCTTTAGCAGTAAGCTATTAATCCTCAACATATTTTTGGTATTGCAAATAAAAATATAGAAATGAACTTTACCATAATTGTAGGAAAATATTTGAACTGTGTGACCAGCATAACCAGTATAAAGCAGAGCAATACAGATTTGAATATCCCCCTAGTTGTAAATAAATTATATATAATTCAGAGTGACTATTTGCACCCAGGTATAAAATAGCACGTGCCACACAGCGTGGCTATTTGCACCCCAATAGTCTCTTGGAAACAGAAATGTATGCTTAAATCATGTAACATCAGTGTAAATGTACTTTTTTGACCCAGATTTGATTCCACATTTTACGCACGCTTTTTCCCCATTGTGATTCCCGTCTTGACTCTTAATATTTTGTTTAATACTATTTATAATACATACAAAATACTATAAATGTAGTTTTACTATAGTAATATTGTAGTAACCATGTTTTCTTTGTAGGAAACCTTAGAGTTGATGGAATTAACAACGGTGTTACTACAGTAATATGGTATCAATATAGTAACTGTTTCAATTTTATGGTTCCTAAAACCATGGTTCATTTTTGTAAAGGAAAATTAGGGTTAGGTTGAGGGACAGGGGTTGGTGTAGATGTCTGTGGAACTCTAAATAAACACAATAAACACACTGCAGTGATGCCCCTATACTGTTAGTATTTAAATAGGGGTGCAAACAGTATCTACAATTATCTGTCCCAGTGCTTGGGTGCAAATAATATTTGCCACTATTTGCACTGGGGTGTAAAAAGTATCAACAGTTATTTGCACCAGTGTGCAAATAACATCTGCCTATATAATTTAATGTAACCACAGTTCGTTATTTTACTAACAATTTTTCCAGTAGCATTTATCAGACTCTTTTTAAGACCACAAATTACCCACTGAGACAGCACAACCAAACGTATTCAGAGGCTGAAGTTTTCATTTTTTTTTATAGAATTATTGGACTGTTTGTACAGGCAGCGGTGAGGGTGAATGTACACAGGGGGAAAAAAGGATTATATCTATGAATTTAATGCACAACTCAAATTTGCATTTACGTATCTACATTCATAACTGCCGTACAAAATCAGAAACTAAATCAAAAAGAGTTCAATACATTTTACAGATACAAAATATTTAGTGACAATGTTATGAACCACAAATCCATTATCAAAGCAGCTCCAAATATGAAGAAAATAGAACACATTTTGAGAATGTAGAAAATGTCAAAATCATAAGTACTCTGGGTCTTTCGTTTATGTCAATATGGAAACTCTACTGCATCTGTGGTTTGGAACTCACTAGTTCTTTTCATTAAAGCAGCTTTGACGGCACTGATCTTCCCATCGAGCTCTGCGAGACTGTAGCTCTGTTAAATAAAACGATTTCATCAGGCAATACATTCTCATTTAACAGCGGGACTTCAGATTTTTCTCGATGAATACGTAAATGCATCGGTAATTGAACTTACCTGCGACGAGGAGGCTTTAGGTCGTTTATGAGCGTAATTCTAGTAGAAAAGAAATTAAATCATGAAATGAATGCTGATTAATGCAAACAATAAACTTCTGTCGTCTTTCAACAACACGCCAAAGTATTTATCTCACTATTAGATAAAAAGTAGATAACCGAGTGGAAAAAAGGACTTTCAAACAATTTACAAACGGACAAAATATAATGGCAGTCAAAACAATACATTTAACCAAGGACGCCAGTAAGTGGGGAGAAAAAGCAAATGATTAGAGTGTGAAGCAGAGATGTCCTTCAGCATCACTCAATCACTGCCAACAGACCAGAGCTGCCATAGACTTACACTGATTAATAGTATTAAGTGGGAGCCATCGGGATTCTTTCTGTCACCCAATTTCGTTCATTTTGGCCATCTCTTTTTATCCGTTACCCATAATTTATCTTCATTTTAATCAGCTTTGCATCTGGACCCATTTGGCAGAGAGAAATGATATCTGCACAGCCCTGGTCAGCAGAGTTCAATTAATTCAATCGACTTGCTGAAAGCTGCTCCGCAAACAAAGAAGATCAGCACATTTGACTGCACTCAATGTTCCACTTTACAGGCAATACGCAGACACACACACACACACACACACTGTAAAGCACATGGAAATCAGCTAGCTTTCAGTTCAGCACTGAACTAAGTGAAGCTAGTGTGAGGAGGCGTAGAAATGGCTCAAGAGCACTTACTCCGCTAACTTTGATGGGCTACAATCTGACAGGGATAACAAATTCTGAAGTGAGAGGAAAAATATCACTCATATCAGCTTTTAATGGTTTTGAAAACTCTTCGGTTAGCTGTCGTGAGCGCAGGAGGAAACACATAAGCGAGAAGGACAGCATAACAAGGACAAGTGCAGTACAGTGTAAAAACAGAGAACCAGTTGTACAAGGACAGACTCTTACTGCCTTACACTTTACAAAACTATTTATCTACTCAAAAATGACAAGCGCTATATCAACTTTTGTGGCTTAGTTTGCAAGCTAAAATGCACTGATATGTTGAAAGGCAAAGTGAGAAACAGGCAAAATGCTCAGTGTAATGCTCCAGGTAAACCTGCTAGAAGGGGTCATACTTTTTTCCCCTGAGGTCCACTTTTTGTTGTTGTCAAAAATTGTCATAATTTAGTTTTTTTGTATGCCCATTTCCTACCTTCTGTCTAATCCTTGAAATACAATTTTTGTTTCTGTGCTTAAAAAAAAAAAAACAAAAAAAAAAAAAAAGAGTTTTTAACTTCTTTCTCATTCAACACAAGCCTCTTCACAAAGCGTGCATTACATGCAGTAATTTGCTGTATGACCAGTTAATGTCAGACAGAATTCAGACCAGGAACCTCGTTTCTAACGCTTTGTTTTTAAACTTTGGTATCCTTCTGAAGGATATGATGTGCAGCATAGCCAGGAAGTGCCCAAGGTTTGACAGACTTACCACATTGTATTTATTCATTAGTTCTACATTATCATTAGTTCTTGAGTTTAGGAATATTACCATCTATCCAATATACATCTTTCTTATTACATTACTGTGACTATGCAGGCCAAGTTTTTGAACATCCAAATAGGCGTCACTGACGTGTACAGTGTAAAAATTGGAATTACCTGTATTTATGTATACATTTATCTTCAAATCTGGTTTGATCATCTTAGTTACAATAATGAACAAACACAATCTGTTTTAACAATAACACGCAAATTATTTTATTGTTCTTGTACATATTGAATACATCATTCAAACATTCACAGTGCAGAGTCAGGAGTTGGCAAACCTGTCATTCAGTTAATGAAACAACATTGGAGGTGTGGGTTGGGGCTACTTTGACTTATAAAAAGCACGTACACGTTTTGAGTTTGCAATTTACAAGAAGCTTCTGCTGATGTGGACCATGCCTCGCAAAAAAAGAGATCTCAGAAGACCTATGATCAAGAATTGTTGTTTTGCATAAAGATGGAGAGTGTTAAGTTTCTGGAAGAGCTTAGAGGTTCTCAAACTTTATTGGATGAGCGCCCCCCTGCTTTATTCCCTTACCCCAAATATATGTTTACCCAAATATAAACATATATAAGTTGTAACAAAATGTAATTATATTCCCTCACTCCCCTAATGTAGCCTATTACAAATTTAATACAGTAGAGCTGAAGTAGTGATATGATCATATAAATTTTAACTTAAAGTTAGTGTAACTATAGTAACCTCAATGGTGGTGATGTAGAATTCTGTGCCGAATTCAAATGGTTTCTGCGTCTCGCTTCTCACTGGTTCTGAAAGCGCTGTACTGATAAACGGTGTGCGTTTAAAAACTCGAGACTGCTCTACGAGTTAAAACATGCACGCTTTGCACGTGCACTGCTCTGTCTACTAAGCCGTAAACAACTACAGAGCCATACAGGTGCATTAGTGGAGGCTGTGACTCCAGATGCATTGCTAGACTTCAGTGTGGAGCGGAGGGGGGGCGGGGCCGGTCGGAATATCGCGCGCCCGGTCCCCAATCAGCCTGATGAGGCGCGCGAGGGATAAAGGCGGCCGGTGACGATTGCTCGAGAGAGAGAGAATTACGGACATGTCCGTCATGTGTGTTTGTTTATGTGTTTTTCAGTTTCTCATTAAAATATAATTTATGTGGACAAGCCGGTTCTCGCCTCCTCCTTGCCCATCCTTCAACTGTGTTACATTCAGAATCAGATGATTTAAGGTACAAATGAGTACCAAACCGTATAATAGAGAACTGGTATATTGCAAGTCTAGATAAATGTTTTTATGCAAAGAGAATCAATGACTGATAAACGTCCCCATTTGTAACCTAATGTGTTCCACTATAATTTGCTCTCTCGACCCCTGGTATCCTTTGAACGCCCCCTAGGGGGTGGTACCGCCCCGTTGAGAACCCCTAGCTTGGATATTCATCTGTCCACAAACAAATTATCTATACGATTTAGTACTGTGGCTACTCTCCCTAGAAGTGGCCATGAAGCAAAGCTGATTCAAAGGGCACACCGCAGAATGCTCAGTGAGGTTAAAAATAAAGAACCCTAAAGTGACAGCTAAAAATACCCAGAAGGAATCATTGAAATTGGTTAACATATCTGTTCATGAGTCGAAAAAGCTTAAAAGGCATTGTATCCTTGGCAGGACACCACGATGGAAGCCGCTGCTTTCCAAAAAAAACATTGCTACGTGACTAAAGTTTGCCAAAGACCACCTTGACAGTCCATATGCAAATAATTTAAAATGCAAATACAATGCAACAACACAAATGTAGATAATAAGTAGATTGTTTCAAATGCTTGAGTACATAGTTGTTAAAAACACATAATATAAAGTGGGTCCGTGTTTCTGGAACAAAGTTACTCAAAATAATGGAGCAGGTCACAAATGCTCTTTACGGACTGGGTTATGAATTCTGAAGGTTAAAACGTGTTTTTATAGTAAATCAAGATCTTTATATAAAAAGATCAAGGAAATGTGATTCTTCATTATATAACTTCTTTTAAGACACTATGAAATGGTATACAAACACAATATTCAGGTAGTTAGGACAGGACAAATCAAAGGGATTGTTATTTTGTTACTTGCTATTGTTAGTTGATGAAAGATGCTATTAGAGGACATACTCTTTCACGCATTTTATTGAACAAAAATTTTGAATGCCAATTTAATTCTTCAGATTAAACCCTCCAATTTAGGCAGATTAGACAGTTAAACGGCACGTCTGTCTACCGTGTTACAATTCTTCGCATTTTATTTTCTAGTAAACACACTTTGTGCTTTAGACAGTGTGATACATTTATGTTTTGATTCATTATAATAAAAAAAATAATTTAAAAAAAAAATCAAGATCCCTCTCAAAATCATCCAATGCCCTTTTGTCTGTGTTCATAAACCATGTTGTTGAGGCAGCATGGAGCTTGCACATTGATACCTCTAACCTCAGACTAATTCAATATCTGATCCTACACTCCTCCAACAAACAAGAACACACACGCATCCTCTCTTTCACTTTTGCCACCACTTACTGTGGAGTGGAAGTACTCCGGGGAAAGACCCTCAAGTTCCAGAATTCGATCTTCAAGTTTCTTCAGCCGCTGATAAACGCTTTGAGGAACAGGACACGCTAACAGACAAATAAAGAAGAGTTTCAAAACAAATCAAAGCCTTCATATGTAAGCAAACAGAGTCCATTGGACTGATTATAAAAAAAACAGCACCATTCAATTTGAATCCTCAGACATGTCCAAGAAAGGACCTTAGCCTTCGGACATTAAATCTTATGTTGATACTGCCAACCTGCTGAAAGTTTTAGGTGAGCTTCCATGTTATGGAGCCATGCTATGGGAAGATGGGAACAATAGAATAAATGTGTGAATTACCTTTAACATGACTCTTAAAACCAGGATATGGTGTGAAGACTGCATCGGTTCTTGCACAACTATCTTCTATTTTTTATTAATAAAAGGATTAATAAACATTGTATTACCTTTCACTAGTTTCATGATGGACATTGATTAATCACACCCTTATACACTACCAGTCAAAAGTTTGTACACACTTGACTCATATATGTTTCTAATCAACTAAAGACTTAGCCAGGCACAATTTATATTGGTCTACAAAACTAATTAAAAAATGTTAAGCATATGTATGAATTTCCTTTACAAAACAAACAAACAATTTTTTTAAATATTTATTATATATTAATAATTATTATTTTAGAAATTAAACAAAAATATGTACTTTAAAAAAAGGAAAGTGAAGGGAAAGCAGCAAACAAAAGCCCAGCATACATGCAAACTCCTTCACTACAGTTTAAAAAGCATCCCAAGATGCCACTTTTGAAGTTGAGCACGAAAATAATCAATGTGCAAAGCTGAAAAGTATAAAATATCAGATAACTACCATTTCTAGGGCACTGCTTAGCTCCCATATTTCCATTTGTGTATTTTATAGATTTGATGACTTAACTTTTATTCTAAAATGTGCAATATAGTAAACAGTACAGAACTAGATAGGTAAGGTTTGTTAAGACAACTTTATTTTGCTCCCCAATTTAGAATGCCCAATTCCCAATGCGCTCAAAGTCCTTGTGGTGGTGTAGTGACTCGCCTCAATCCGGTTGGTGGAGGACGAATCTCAGTTGCTTCTGCATCTGAGGCCATCAATCCTCGCATCTTATCACATGGCTTGTTGAGCGTGTTACTGCTGAAACATAGTGCGTGTATATAGCGACCACAAGGTTACCCGATGTGACTCTACCCACCCTAGCAACCGGGCCAATTTGGTTGCTTAGAAGACCTGGCTGGAGTCACTCAGCACACCCTGGATTCGAACTCACGACTACAGGTGTGGTAGTCAGCGTCGATACTCGCTGAGATACCCAGGCTTCCGTTAAGACAACTTTGATGTTGGCTAAAAGCCTTGTCTTACAATGTCATCATCCAATGCCTAATTTTAATTCCAATACTCAAGAATGCAAGTACCGAGAATGCATAAAATGACCTGTAAGTGTTATTGAATAGGCTGAATATCGAGGATGCATCGAATGGTGACTTGTGGGCAAGAACCCGGTACTATGTTGGCAGACGAAGGACATTTATCATGTTTTACCCACTGATTTCCCACTGTAAGCTCCTGAAAGTCTGAAGGCTCATGAAGATTGTTATCCTCTGTCAACCTTTGTCGTTTTGTTGGGCATCATTTTAATATAGTAATAAACACATTCAGGAAACAAGAGATGCATTCTACGTCCTCCTGTCCTCCCAAGTTCATTCTTCCAAAGTGGCTTCATAAGATGGCAAGTCCGTTCTCCCGGTTCTTTGCATTGAGAAACAGTTAGGAGTTTGAATAAATGAGCACTCCACTGGCCCATCTAAAAATTCCAACAATGTAAGTCTATGAGATTTTCAGATTTTTTATCATCTGCTGTGCGAAAACCGCAAGTTCGGTTAGAAAAGACAAATCGTACTATTCCCGAACATTCTGAAAGTCTGTGCCGAATTTGGTGGATGTAGTTTGAAAGCTCTTGAAAGTGTCTTGGTTTAGGGATTTTGAAAAAAAACCTAAAGTAAGTTTGTAGAATAATAGTACGTTGGCTTTGTCAAGCCAACAAAATGAGTAGGTGTGTTAAAGCTCTTGACAGGTAGTGCACATATACATTGGTAAATATTCCATAAAATTTTCAATTAACATGCCCAAATGAAATAACCTGATTTGGCAGAGATACACAGTTATTTTGGGAGCAAGCCCACTCCCACCCTCCAGACTGTTCAAGGCAGAGCTGGGTGTATTTGAAAGACAGGTGCATTCTGACCTCTAGCCAGTGAAAATCAGCACTTTCATAAACATTGGTAATTTATGTGCAGTAACCCACCACCCATCATCACATACCGCCAGTGGCCTCCCATTCTCACCCTGATTGCAGTCGATCACATTGCAAAACTCCCTCACATTGTTTTCATTGATCTCCAGCTGTTTGCGCTCTATAAATGCAGATATCCTACGTTCAATCTGAGAATATGAGCAAGAGAGAGAGACCACAAGAGAGGACAATGAGGGTTGGATTGATGAGCTATTGAAAAAAAAATCAATTCACTGTCTTCTTTTTGCTATTTAGTTAGCTATTTGCTATTCTTAATGATGTGTATACTAAGCCATATGGGCTCATGACATACGAGTAAGGGCAGTGGCCACAATTATTCAATAATAAAAAAAAAATTCACACAACCATTTCAGATAGTTGTGATTTGCTTTGGCTTTTTATTATAGTGACTGTAAATAAATAAGCAATAAAAAATGAGGGCCTCCTTGTCCTTCACCCACATGCAATTTCAGTGTGTAATGAACATCCACTTCATAATACTGCAAGGACCAGGACCTCTTGCAGGACTCTCAAAGTGGGTGGCTATTTGTTTCTCTCTGAGGTAAAGCAGACACTGAAGGAGCATTTCCATTCACTGTGAACTGTCTGTCTATAGACAGTAATTCACAAACCTTATGACTGACCAGTGGGGACAGATAACATGCAAATAATAAACAGAGACTGTCAGACAATCAACTTTAACAATGTTTGGGAAAAGAGGTACTTGACTACAAGCAAAAAGTGAATGATTTCTGCAAGAATAATCATTGGTAAATATAAATACTACTAATAACCTTACTGAATGGGAATAAATTATAATGCTTATTGCATTTAGTGGCAAAAAATTATAATTATAACTGCTTGACAACTTAAATAAACAGAAGATTAATTACATTTATATATACAGTGGCCCAAAAAGTATTTGGAAACTCAAGCAACCATTGAAAATGCATGAGTTTAATCACACAGATAAATAAAAAACCTGCGAGATCTGCAAAACAAATGATGTTAAACCTTTTTATTTTTTAACCTGACATTTGCAATGATTTTTAACTGCCTGTCCAAAGGTGATTTTTTTAGTGGCCTTGTTCTGTTTTTTAGGCTTGTGCAATCTTTCCTTTTCTAAATAAGTGACATTTTTACTCTCCCCAATTTGGAATGCCCAATTCCCAATGCACTAGTGGTGGTGTAGTGACTTGACTCAGTCCGGGTAGTGGAGGATGAAACTCAGTTGCCTCCGCGTCGGAGACCGGCAATCTGGGCATCTTATCACGTGGCTTGTTGAGCGCATTACCGCGGACACATAGAGCGTGTGGAGGCTTCACACATTTTATTGCCAATTACATTCATCCATTTTAAGTGACCAAATACAGTGTTTAAACGCTAAAAATAGGCCTCTATTTTAGTTTGTGTAGTAGTGTATTTGTTGTTTTTACCTCAGATTTACCAGCCTTGATCTGCACATTGTCATCAGTCTGTATCATGTTATACTCCTCATGGACAGTGTTGTTTTGAGATGTAGGAGAATCAAGCTGCGAGTCAACCACCATCTGCTCAGTTTGTTTCTGCCATTTCTCTCCTGGAGGCCAGCCTGCTTTCACTGTTGCCTGGGCTGGGGTGGCCTTCAGACTTCACTATGTGCTTCAGGGTTACAGATATTGACTGAAGAAATAAAAAGGTAATCATAAATGAAAAGATCCACATATGGTTCTTGTGTCCCATGGTCGGTCATTCACGTTTCAATGTATTTGTATAAGGGGCGTAGATCCCCCCGATCTACGCCCCTGATACAAATACATTGAAACTTGCTTATTTTGAATTTGGGCGGGTTTGCCTCCTACCCCACCACTCCCCAGTCGCCCAAATTCAAAATAAGCAAGTTAAAATATTTATATCACGATCAATGGCAAAATGATTTTAATTTGTTTGGTGACATTATTGGTATTTTTAAACAACTGTGAATGTTCAGAATTCTTTAAGTTTGGAGCAATCGCAGAGAAACAGGAATAGAATGTCAAAGTGCCCACCCACCTTTTCAGACGCCTGGGTTTCGGAAGTATTTTTCCCATTCATTTTTTCCATAGGATTTTAATATAATCCTTCATAAAAGAGTTCATAGACATGAATCAAACCAACCAGCTCTAACGTGAATTCCAACATTACAAACTTTGATTTGAAGCAAAAAAGTATTTGAGAATCGGATAAAAAGACAACGGCACAAGACTGTGTACTTAGTCTTTAATGGGGATATGAACTACAATCTCACGAAGCATTGCCCATGATGGTTTTTTTTTTTTTAAATGAGGGTTCATAAAAATTGCATTTTGTTTTTATTTAGTACTTCCCCGAAGAAGCTATTTGACATAACACATCCTCACATATATTTGACACGATAAAATAGTAACTGAATTTACACACATGATCCTGTTAAGAAGTTTACATACCCTTGGTTTGTTTTTTTATGTAAAACTTCCATGTAGCCAATCCTATCCATGTGATGTCATGTTGCATGTGTAATTATGAAATGACTTCACAAAAATTCACAACATTGTAACCAAAAATTCAAAATACAACCCCCACATCTGATCATATAAGTGCTTGTACTACGTAAAAAGTGCAGTGTAGCTGTCTATATGTGACATTGTCTGATTTATCTATTTGCTTGTGGGGAAATGAACATTACAGAAATTAATATTATGGAGGATGAGAGCTTAAGATATTTAATGCGCATTGCAATGAATATGCAAACTAAGGGGAAACTAGTTCTTTCAATAAGTCAACCTTCCACTTAGACTTTGGGAAACGTTTAATGTTACATCGCATTGGAACTATTTTAGTGCATTTCTGTCTTTATACTGTGGAAGGCGGTTCTCAGATTGGTGGATCTGTCTCTGCTGGATCATTTAGAATGTACTGGTATACATTTATTTTAACATGGTTGGCAGTGATTGGATGATGCTGGTCATTCATCTGAATCAGAATTACTTATCTTAATTTCTGATGTAATGTCTGTAACATCTCAGAAACATGAATAAACAACACACCTGGAAACATAAACAATTAGATAAATTTTATATATATATCTTTTTTTTTTCTTGTTTATTACTGTTGGTGCTACTAGTTTCAAATCAAAAAGTAAAATGGAAAAAGGTTACATCAGTCAGGCTCGGGTCTCAGGAAGTTAAATTCTTTTATAATGTGAGATGAGACCATAGTCGTTATTTAGGTAATCAGTTGGCAGGGAAAAAAGTCAATTATACCATCTAGTGTTTATACAAACAAATTTGCCCTCATGATGTCACAACTGACCAATAAGAAATATGTATTCCAGAGAGCCAATGCTATAATGCATAGGATAGCAGTCTACATTACAGTCTACATTACCTTGTTTGGTTTACACTGACTAGATTATGATTCTGAATTAACTAGATAGAAGTTAATTTACCTGCAGCTTGGAGATGTGCTGTTGTAAACAGATGTACACATGTGATGGCTGAAGCTCAGATATGTTCACATTGCTGTTATTGGACCTTATGCACAGCACTCCATCACCCACTTTAAGCTGAAAAACAATATAAAGTCATTATTATTATTTAATAACAGATTTGTTCCTGAAATTGCTCATTAGTCATTTGCCTTTCCTTGTCTGCTCTGTCTGTCCCTCGCATCAGTTTTTTGAAAAGTCCACAGAAAAATAAATTTTCTGCATATAAATCTTAATGAGAGCAAAGCATAAGTAATTCTGTTACCCATACTCGTTTTAAAATACTTCAATATTATCTCATCTGTACATTGATTCAAGTTTCATAAAAGCTGCTGTACAGCTCTAGCATCTTATTTACACAAACCTTTGTGCCAAACTCAGCGAGAGACTCGATAACAGAGCAGAAAGAGTCTTTGAACACATCCCGGTGTCTTGTATGATGTGACATCTGGCTGCTGAGATGCTGCTGTTTACTTCCAGCACGCGCATCGAGAGTGCCCCCATTCGCCGCCATTGTACTTCCTCTCCAGGCGGCAGTGCTGATTGGAAAGAAGGGCTCCAGTGTAACAAAACCTCACTTCCGGTATCATGCACATTCGTAGCGAGCCAAACAAAACAAGGGCAATATTACTAGTTTTTAATAGTTTGATATAGTAGACCCACATTTCATGTGGTTAGCGTTTATAAATAGGCGTTGTTATTGTTAATATTTCTCATTTTCCCTCTACAGTTTTTTTCTGATGTCAAAATTCACCCATGCATTCCACTTACCAAATGATCATGGGTATGCCATGTTATCTGGGCATGTACAATGGCAGTAGTATGTTTTATTTTACATGTACCATGGTATCCTTTTAATAACCTTGGTGTAGGCTACAATGTAAATTACACGGTAACACTTTAGAATACTGTATCTTACTTAATGCGTAGCTAATAAGGAATTACTGCAGAACTAATAGGTAATTCTTCATTAACACTTAAGTCGCTACTATTAACT
The DNA here is from genome assembly GCF_025860055.1 of Xyrauchen texanus. Classification (NCBI taxonomy): domain Eukaryota; kingdom Metazoa; phylum Chordata; class Actinopteri; order Cypriniformes; family Catostomidae; genus Xyrauchen; species Xyrauchen texanus. The sequence goes on from NC_068291.1 coordinate 15,610,104, forward strand.
ACTAAGGAAGATGTGTTAACTAATCAGTATGTATAGCATTTTATAGTTGTGTTAAGTAACAATTAGCTAATCAATAACTATAGAATTCAGTCATGCCTCCTGATGAACTGCTTACAATTATCTACTAATTCAGCAACAGGAGAAATAACTATTGAGTAACTACTAATGAACAGTCGATTAATTACAATTACAATAATATCATAACAATTAGCCATTACAATATTCAGGTTGTGGCCCTTTCTTCTTCCTTACTTCTAATGTTATTATTACTATGGAAATGCAATATGCATTTCGTGGAATTACTACACTCCCAAAATGAGTCATTACAGCGAATTTAATAGTTTTTGCCTGTATGGTCAATTGCTTTGTGAGTGTGGTCTGTAACCAGAAATCAACAACGGAATGGAACCCCATCCCCACTATAAGAGACCAGCCAACTTACCTCAGGTAGGTTTATGATTTATATACAGTATAGTGTGTGTGTCTCTTGTTTTCCTCAGCACATATCACATTACATTTGGGTAAATTATTCCTGTATGTAAGGCAATGACTGAGGGGAAGGGAACATACAGGGAACCCATAATTAATAAAGAATTACTACATAATTATGAGGGAATTACTTACAAACTGGAACAGTATTCTAAAGTGAAAATACGGGGAACCCATGATTATTTAATACAGAATTACCAGATAATCATTCAATAATACTGTTCCAGGTTGACACACACACACAAGAGATGGTAACCATCTGATACCATCACTATGGTACTGCTACAATACTTTTATTTAATATTTTCCATACCATTTGGTGTCAGAAATATCACATACTTTAGGCCGTGATATACACCAACGTTCATACATTTGGAAAGACAGACGCAGGGATTGGATTTCTCTCTACAAATGAACCTTCATCCAACAGTCAGTAAATTTCATTCATGGTACCTACCTTAGCCAAGTCCACCCAACAAGTCTGGCCTGGTTTAGAGTCACATGAGGACACATGAGACTCTTTACGTTAATAACTTCCCTGTTTAATTAAAGTAGTCAACTTGGTTGAGCTTTAAATTGTGCCCAAAAATGTGTCCTTTAAGAAGAGTTTAAGGGTTTTGATACTGGTTCAGTATCTATCATGTTCAACGTCACACGTGTCACTCTTGAGGGGATATTGTCAGATTCTGCTCACTACACAGTTTTTTTTTTTTATCCAGTGTTTTGAAAGGCAGTCTGCCCATTTATAGTAATACTGACTGTCAAACAATGGTGTAAGGGCAATAGGGATGGGAAGCTGCTCACAATGGTGCTCTTTTCTGTCCCAAGAAAGTGTGGGAAAATCTCCCTCGTCTATTCATACATTTTTTCTTCTTTTTTTCATATAATGAGGAGACTGATGAACGCAACATCTGATAAAAAGAACAATTACCATCAATGACAAAGCACAAGTACTCTGTGCTGAACCCTGTAATGTCTTCTGGAAGGGTTAATCATTTTAGGAAGGGTTTTGGCGACAAACCTTTCAGCTCCGGTCCTTTCTGTGGCACTCTTCAATTCCTCCAGTGGGAAGAGAACTGTAACACTTGACATCCTCATACACTGTGCTGTTAAAGCTTATTCCCACACAGCAGGACAGATGAAAAGAAGCAGCTCAGTGTGGTTAATATAATGTGTGGTTTTTTATTTTAATATATTGTAAAAACATGTTGCTGACGTTCGTACTGTAAATATTGGTGGTTTAAACAAGCGAAGACATTCCGACATTGATGATGAATTTATGCCATTTTATCATAAGTTTGGACTGAGAGACAAGAGAGACTGAGGAAGTGTAAATGATAGTGGAGCATGTTTTCAAACTATATGTTTATGTATATGTCTTCTGTTAAATTTGTTTTTATTTACGCTGTAAAGTTGTTTAAATCATTATTTATTATTTTTTATGTTGTCATGGCAACAATGTTGTATAATTGGATATAATTTCAAATTGAAAAGATTAGTAAGTTGATTTTATCACGCTAAAATCATGTTAACACAAATATTATTTACGTCTTGTGGTTATACTTTTGAAACAATGGGTATTTTAACATTTATGGATTGGCCCCCATTCACTTACATTGTTAGTGCCTTATTTTTTTTTTAAATATTTTTTGTGGTTTTCATCATTATGCCAGAAACGCTATGGATTGAGCTCAATTATATTGAACCCAGAATGTTCGTATACATTGTCACAATGAAATATGCAATTAAACAGCATTCTATAGGCTTTTCAGCTAAATGTAAACAGTATAACAATATGAGTCACAATTCAAACAGTAAAAAAGAAAAAGAAAAAGCAAAATCATTGTTTTGGCCAACAAATATTGTGATCAATAAATTGTATAAATGTATAACTTTTAAAACACATGTGACAACCTGGCCTGACATTTAGGAAAAATACCCATGTGCATTTGTGTAATTTGACTTTTCTTGAGACGTAGCCCTTGTGACGACCAACCCTAGTCTCCCCTATGTAATTATGCTACACACACACTTATTGTGTCAAACATGTTTTACAGCTGCAGGAATTATTGCTTTAGTCTATTTTTTTCTCCTAGTTTTCTACATCTATTTTTGTGTATGTGACATATGCTGATTATCATGGATCTAGTAGCCATAAAATTACTTGAAAATACTTTACACTGTGAACAATACTGTTTTCAGTGCTCTCATAGCACTCACAAATGACCATTGTTGACATATTCAAAGAACAACAGGAACTTTACAAGCGTACTACAAACTATTCTTATACACTTTAAATATATAAAATATTGTGCTGGTGTACATAATGAAATAAGAGGTCTCACTGTGTCTCATTTTCATTTGGGGATGTGTGTAAAGTTCTGTCACTTATTGACAATATATAGATGTTATTTAGCTTCGATAAAAATAAATAATTGTTTGATATTTTCAACTGACAAAATGTTTTAGCATCTAGTTCATTAGATGCTAAAAGTCTTTTAACTTTCCTTTCAATTCCTTCCACATGTGCAAGAAAATATCTAATATTAGTGTTCAAGTTATGTCCTATTCAACTGTACCTCTTAGTAAAATTATTGATTTTGCATTTGGAAAGATTCAAGAGTCTTGTCCTTTCTTTCTCTCTGTTTTACACTACAGAGTAAATTAGTACATGAAAAACAAAAGCCAATGGGAAGTCTGCAGAGAGAGAGAGAGCGAGAGGAAAGAGAAGAAGAAGACCATTCAATTTAGAAATATCTAAGACATACAGTACCTAATATCTAATAGTGACTAGAGGTGCTTTCATCTATATTTGTTATTCGATTTTATAGAAAGGCAGCAGCTATGTATGCCAAAATGTCATTTGTTCGAAGCAACCTTAAGTTATATTACAGCAGGTACACATCACCCTTGACCTACACAAAATAGGTATCGCTTTAAAATACACATAGGCATTATGACCAAAACGTAATTAGTACGTTGAACTTTGCAGACAAATCAGAAGTGTTCCTTTTTGATAATTAATTAATAATTTTGCACTGCACATATTATTGTAATCGGCAACCAGAAGTGGAAGTCATCCGAATATGGGCAGAGAGGAACATTCACTCTAATAAATATACACTCAAGTACATGACACAGACTCAATGATGAATGAATGAGATCTGGTTACTCATGCCTTCCTGCTTTGGGGAGAGAGCTTACCTTTAGTCATTGTTGTTTTTGCATGTGTAAATTGTTCTTATGTACAATTATTATGTGAACACTTGGTTTTTGGAGTCTAGGATAAATTGCATTATTAATGCTATAACTTTTGATTACTTTGTCTTATCAACACAAAATGTTAATCAGTTACAGATGACATGATTGGGAACTAAAAAAAAGCAGTTTTCGGAGCTATCTTATTTACACCCTGAGATATATAATGTAAAATAAGAAAATTACTAGAAAACTGAATTTTTGGGCTCAAGTTTTTTGTGTGATTTTAGGCTGATAGTCTCAAAATATATCATAATCTATATAATTAAAAAATTTAAAAGTTTCCTTTAAAATGATACCAAACAGTTATAAGCCTTTAATTTGTGGTATGCCACTGAAATAGGAAATCTTTAAAAACACTCAGAGCTTAGCTTGTGACTTAAGTGTGTTATTATTTCATTCATTCTCTGTTCCAGCTTAAAGGTCCTCTTATTCTTTTTTACTTATTGCTGACAAGTGACTTAACATTTGTCTTTAGTAACTGTAAATATATATATATATATATATATATATATATATATAAAAATACAAAACCAAATATTCAGAGGAATACTATGTTGAAATACACACCAATGGAGTCATTTGGGCTCTAATCTGGAAATTCAACCAAAAAATAACAAAAGATGGTGGTCGATTTTGACAAATTAATTATCTAATGCAGTTTCCCTCTATTGTGTTGGCAGTGGAATGAGGTGCTTTTTGAAAGAAGAAGAAACATTAGCTACACTGTCTTCAAGGCAACATGGAAGATTAGCAAACATTACAATTATTGCTTCACTAATGAAAGTCAACTGTATTTTGGGAGTTTAATTGAAAATCCATCTAATACTCTTCTGCCTTTTATTGAGGGGGATTTGATTCTACAGCCTTGCTAAGTTTTCACCCTCCTTGTCTCATAACTCCCCCTTTACCCATGCTCACAGGAAGCTGCACCTGTCACCTGGGGGCCCTGCCTGCACTCAGGATCAATTTACATAACCTCGTTTAGCAGTTCACAAATCAGAGCCATTAAGAGCTGCTAACAGGAACCAAGGGTTCTAATTTAGCCTGCCTTTCACAGTGGGAAAATTAAGCAGCTCAGGCCTACAAATAAAGACTCAGGTCTTGGCTTTGATTGTTGATTGTGATGGTAAATGTGCGGATGATTAGAGCAGATTTTCCCCTTTATTGATTTTCTGCCAAAACACAGCATGCCACGGTCCTGCACTGGGAAGCGAACTCAGATCAGGTGGGGGCAAAATCTCCAAAATGGGGGCAGGAGGCTACATGATCACATGGCAAAAAGTCTTCGCTTAACACCACATACTGTAGGTATGAAATTGCATTAAGTGAAGAAGAACTTGAGGTTGTAATGACATATTATGAGAAGAAGCTTAAAAATAAGATACGTGATCCCCCAGGTGACCAAATAAATAGAGCAATACCTGTTTTTCCAATCCTATCAGCTAGTGAATGGTACTGTGCTTCCTTCCAGGGGCGGACTGGGACTAAAAAGTGGCCCTGGAGTTTCTGGCCTTGAGCGACCCACCAAACCTGGCCTGCAACACACCATAACACACCGGCTCATTGATTTCATTTTCTGGCTCAATTGAAAAAACAAACAAAAAAAACTTTATAAAGACATTTCTATGGACTGCTAGTCATGACAACGGCCCCCACCAGTGCAAAAATGGTCATAACTTTAAAACATATAAAACCACTGTGAATGTCATGAGTCTTTTTTATTTTTATTTTTATTTTATTTTTACATTTTAGGTAAAGCACTAAAAATAAACACTATATCTCAGAAAAATACCATGTCCAAAAACTTTTTTAGACAAATTGCTTGAATTTTCACTCAATGTGAGTTTGTTGCATCTTTATATCTTCAGTGTTTTAATTCCTTCCCCAGATTATTCTTGAGAAATAGTGAAATAGTGAAAAGCCCAATGCTCTGACAAGTGCTGTTTCTGCTATCCTTTAAACAAAGTAAGCCTCAAAGACTCAAATATCCACAAAGTAAACATTTTCATGACTTATTTTCTGCATTTTTATCAGGTGGGAACATTATTCAGCAAGCTGCACTTCTGCTCCCTGAAATGCTTTGTGGTATGAATCAATTATGCAAATGATGATGTACTACTCATAGCTTTACTGTTTGCCAAATTTATCATGCTGCTGTTATTATATTTTTTGTAACTTGCAGTTATTTGTTATTTTGTGATTATTCAGAGCTCATCTTATACTTAATATGTTGTATTTGGAAGTCACCATAATTGTGATTTGTATATCAAATAATCAGGTCCACCCAAGTTAATGTAATCACACAGAAGTGGGCACAGATGTGTACGAACTAACAAAATAAAAGCTGTTGCATTAGTTTTATCTTTCAAAGTTGTTGAACGTGTCACTATCACAGACATGTTGGAGTCATGGGTAGGGTTGCACCAACTGTGCATAAGTTCTCATGTTGGTTAGGACATAAAGTTCACAGTAAGGGCTTTGTAACTACTAGTTAGTCAGTGCTTAATTTGGTTGCACCACCTGTTCGTAAGGCAAGACTTAGCTAGTAGGACCTAATCTTTCCATAAAGTAATGCATAGTCTCATAATATGATGTTTACCTGTATTGATTCGATAAGCAGCCTTCGATTTTTGTACACTGAAGTGTGAAACATCCGTGAATTTAAGTTTGATCTCGTTACGGATGATGTTCAAACCTTGTTTGTCAGCTGTAATAAATGATATCCTCATTAAAATACAATACATAATAAAAGTAGATTTGATAAATAGGGCATTCACCTGTGTAAATATGTCGAAATGATTGATGCCCGTCATGGAAAACATGAGCACATTGATGTCATTAAATTAGTCTGCTTTCTTTATTCCAGTTACTCCTTGTCGGAGGCTTCCGTAAATATTTAATTTATACGTAGGGTTATGTTCTACCTAAGTTTAATGGTGCAATGCTTAAATATTTAGTAGTGCATAAATTGTGACTTGGTGACCATTTACAGCACAACTAGGCTAAGTTGTAATGTACGTATAGCTGGTGCAACCGGCCCCAGTCGGACCAGCCGGTGCTTGTGCAGCAGCTGGCTCCAAATTACCCAGTGGCATATGTGCAGTGCTCCCGATGGCCAGTCCACCCCTGCTTCCTACACAAACAACATTGAAATTATAGAAACAAAGGAGCAAATAACATTATTTAAAGTATATTGGGCAATATTAGACAGGTTAATGCAATTTATTAGTCATAATTTTTTCTTTACATATTTATTTTTTTCTACCATTGAAAGTGTATGAAATTGCAATAATTGCTAAAATATTATTGCCTGTTAGCTTGCACAGGTTCAAATAATAAGAAGATCATACATATATAGTCTGTGAAATGTAACCACCAAATGAAAGAAAAGTTGTTGTGAATTTCCCTCTCATCTGATCATTTGGTGATTCAGTGAAGTAATCTGGGATGGTCTGAAATGAATTGAAAGGTTTAAAATCCAACTTAGTTCTGAAAAAAGGCATTCACATCTTTGATATATCCTCAATTCTATTTTAGACTGATTGAAGTCATTCTAATTCATAAATGCATTTTGTTGCCACTATGAATCCACCTCATGCAGACTTTTCCCGAGAAAGAACAGATTTTAGCTTTAACCCCTTTCATTTAATTCATCAGATCAATTTCAGCATGTCACTATACATATCATGTCAAGTATGCTTCCTCAGAATGACTCTCAATCGGCAGTCGATTTGGCAAAGATCTTATAATATGAAAGAGCTGATTCAAACTTACACATGTTCACTGCCAAACTGGTGTATCTAAAGGTGTCTGAAGTGTTTGTTGTCTTGGGGGGCAGAAGAACTTCATTAGTTCAATCAGGGAGCCCTTTCCATGCCTTGTTTTGGTTACATATTCAAGCTGTGGTTTGGTGCCATGGGTGGATGCCATGCCAGCAGTGTGATGTAGAAATAAAAAGCTGAACCTAAAATGTCGGTTATTTTCAAGTTAAAGGCGAAAAGCTGGTGATCACAGATATTGACAATGAAAAATGAAACTCATAACATGATAAGACTAACCTTGACATTTACATATCTTTGACAGGCTGTTTATTTTCTGCCAAAGCACTATGCAGCAACAAAAAATACCAGTATTTTAGCTTTGTTGTCATTACACTTGAATTTGAGAAAGTCTTTACAATCTATTTGATTTTGTTCATTCAGATTAAGTCATTTTCATTGAGCCAATATGAGCCAGTTAAATTAGATCAAATCAGTGTACTATTGTAGTTTTATCTCAACTTCATTAGGTTACTCAAACTCAGTTTAATAATATTTAATTTATTTCATTTTCTTATGTTGGTCCAACATAATTTATTTAATGAATCAGTAGTACAGTCCCATGCAAAACATGCTGTGACATGGAAATCCCCTGCCCAGTTTTATTAATGCTACAAAAAGTATTTATGTAGTCCAAACTCAAATGGATTAAGTAAACTTACATTTATTCAAATGTAATTGGATAGAACATAATTAAATCTGTTGTGACTAAATGTTCTGAATTGTGCTGCTTTAGTTTTAATTGGGTAAACTGAACAACCTGCAAACAGCAACATATTCCTGATCCATTAGGACATATTCATGCAATGTCTAAATTTTGGTAATTGGATCTAATATTTAATCATTTTTACAGTGTTGGAAATTTCAATAGCCAATGAGAATCCCTGAAATTATCAGATTTATTAGGTTTTGTTCAAGGGTGATTAAATAATAATTAAAAAAAATTGAATAACTGTCCAATAAGGGAAAAGATAGTATTTTGGGTAAAAATCCCTCATGTTGCAGGGGCTAAAGGCACCCTATAAAACACATTTACTTTCTTAAGTTGGGTGAATAGATGTTATGAAGAATGATCAAAGTGGGCTCACATTGATCCAATCACTTTGGATCACCCAATTACTTTGTTTATAGCATCCTTAAAATGTTAAAAAGATTCAAAATGTGAATGAAATTAACAGAACATGTTTAACCATCTTCTGAAGTGGTTATTTTGAATAGGCATTATCTTAATTTGCTACTAAAAAAAAAAGTAACCTGCAGTCTTAAATGTATTTGTGTAAGCAGACACATTTTTGCCCTTATAACAATTGTCCCTATTTTACATGATATCACTATACCCCCTGGGGGCTTTTTACTCCAACTGTTGGGACCTTTAACCTCAAGAGTGGGGTAAAAGGCTCTCTGGCCACTTTTTTATTTTTTAAGGAATTTTAATCAAAAAACATCCTTCCATTATTATTATTTCCACACAAATTATGTTGCTCAATTAATATTCAATAAAAATACATTTATTTTTTAAATCTTGATAACACATTGTCAACAGATGTTTTTCCCTTTAAGGTGTGCCTTTAGCCCAGTTTGTACCCGCATTTTATTTTCTCAAAACAATTATGAATCCAGCTCGGATGCTTTGTTGAGGGTCCGCACAAATCGCCTAAAATGAATAAGCCACATAATGATGGAAATCTCCCAGTGGACGGTCGCTGTTAAGCTATATAATGCATTACGCTGTCATTCTCAGCCATTGAAAATGATGGAGCAACAAACAACTGTTGTTGTCCCTGCGATAACATCACGGTTAAATTAGCTTTAATGAACATCTAATTGCTGGGAATAGACTGAGCGGATCCGAAGCAAACAAGGTTTCTAATTGATCTGCATTTCTCTTTTTTGTGAGCAGTCGTTTATTGTCCGCGCGTGCTATTGATCGGCTACTGTGTAGACTATCGGCCCGCATGTGTTTCCCTTCATTAACTGATAACGGGTTACTGATGACTCCCATCCCGGCTCTAATGTGGCTTAACGCCTACTTTGTTCCCATGTCATGTCGGAGGGCAGCCTGGAATAATGAGTAGGTGGGTGGGCTGTGTTTGGGGCTGTCTGCTGGGGAGGCGTTTAGCCGGTTGCAAGGAGATTATGGTGGCTTTAAAAAAGCAGCACCTCTTATTTTTGGTAACTTTTAACTGCTGCACAGCATGGGCCTCCATTTTACCAACAACCTGACAAGATCACTTGGGCCAGGTTGGGGATACAAGGCCTAAACAAAACTGAGAGTAACACTGGATATGCTAGATATGCTAGTATTTGCTTCTTTACCCCCTTAAAATGCATTTGTGGGTCACAAAAGACCCAGGTGAAATCTTTATGCTTATTCTTTCAAAAACGGACTTCTTTAAATATTTTAAATGCTTGGTATTTTTTTTTTATTAAATTCTAAAGAGTTTCACATACTTTTAAAATGAAGTAGGGTTTTAGGTGAGACTGTATAACTGTAACATGGGCAATTTCAATGTTTGGTGACAACATAGGAAATGTCTCAACAATCCTATCCAAACAGACTCACAGGGTTCACTGAGCACTTTATTAGGAAAACTATGGTCCTATTAAAGAGCCTGACGTGGCCTTCTGATGTTGTATCCCATCTGCAAGGTTCGATGTGTTGTGCATTCTGAGATGCTGTTCCGCTCACTACAATTGTACAGAGTTGTTATCTGAGTTACCGTAGTCAGTTCGAACCAGTCTGGCCATTCTCCTCTGACCACTCTTATCAACAAGACGTTTGAACTGACACTCACTGGATGTTTTTTGTTTTTGGCACCATTCTGAGTAAACTCTAGAGACTGTTGCTGGTGAAAATCCCAGGAGATCATCGGTTACAGAAATACTGAAACCAGCCCATCTGGCATCAACAATCATGCCATGGTCAAAATCACTGAGATCAAAAAATGTTCCCCATTCTGATGGTTGATGTGAACATTAACTGAAGCTCCTGACCCGTATCTGCATGATTTTATGCACTGCACTGCTGCCATAGGATTGGCTGATAAGATATTCACATGCATATGTAGGTGCACAAGTGTTCCTAATAAATTTCTCAGTGAGTGTATATTTAATTACATAACAGATGGAAAATGTGAATATATATTATATATATATATATATATATATATATATATATATATATATATATATATATATATATATAATAAAAATAAAAACATTAAAAAATAAATTATATATATATATATATATATATATATATATATATATATATATATATATATATATATATATATATATATATATATATATATATTCTTCTAAATGTTAAAAAGTCAATGCTCATAGTCACCTTAATTGAGAAATATTTTAAGGTTCGAATGAAAGGACCATTTAATGTAAGAAAGGGTAAGTCATGTTTGACCCACACATATGTATTTTAAAGTTAATAAAAAGTATTTGTCATGGTGGTTGACGGCCTATATGGCTACAAGTAAACTGATCTCCATTTCAGAAGTTCATGCGCAACAGGTAGCCTACATTGGGAGGTCGGATCAGACAGGACTTTTTGATGTGCGTATTTCAGAATGGAAAAACAGGTGCCATTTAAAATGTGCATAACTAACCTCAGAAATCGTACAACCAGTCACAGAAATTCGAGTCGTCACAAACGTTTACCCTGATTTTCATTGTTACAGAATTGTAAAAGGAGCATAGAAATGATAAATGATACGTCATACGTGCAATTGGCTGAGTAATACAATGGTCACACGGCGAGCCGCTGCGCGCGCAAAGAGAATTGCATGTTATCTAATTGTTAATTTGGGCGACTCGAGCTGGATAATTATTGCGACACCGCCAAGCCATTTGCATGATGGACTTGCCACCTGCCTCGACGCATGACAGCCCGCAGCCTGCGCAAACTATATAATTACTAAACAGTGGTGGGGCAATTTTTGACTGCCGTCCCTTTGTGTGACATGAATTCTTCCTAATGACAAATTTTATAAAGGGGCAAATAGCATCCCTCCTTCCGGTTCTACAGAAGAAAAAAAGCCATAATTTCAACAGGTCTTAATGTTTAACCCTTGTGCGTCAATAATTTGTTTTACTGAGGTCTTTCTAGGACAACTATGTCCACGTCAAACAAACTGCCACACTAATATTAAACATTAATATTATTTTCCACTTTCAATAAGTAAATTTTTTACAAAAAAAAAAAAAAAAAATAAATAAATAAATAAATAAAAATAACAAATATTCATTATTTTCAGGATTTTAACCCTTTGAATGTCAGTTTGTTATATAATGCCACTGTTATTGTTTGTTTTATGAAAAATAAATAATAATAATAAAAAACTTTAAATTAATTATTTTCCATATACTAAATGCTAAGGGGATTTTTTTGTTGTTGATTATCACAGTCTGGGATATGTCAATGATTAGTAACAACATTGATTTTAATGCATTAGTATTTTTTGTGCAGTGTCACTCCCAGGAACTTAGAGGACAAACATTTCTGCCTAAAAAAAAACATCCATAAAAATGTTATATATGAATATCATTTTCCACTTTCACTGACTGTTTGATGACTGATCTGTTGATTTTTTTAACCAACATCAGTCCTGACCATAACTACCAAATATTTATTAATTTTCAGGATTTTAATCCTTTAAATGCAGTTTGTTTATATAATGCCACTGTTGTTTTTTACACACACATTTCTCAATACACACATATTAATCTCACTCTGACATTCATACCAAAACAACCACACAATTTTAGCTGCATCATTTATTCAATTGACCTGCAGTGCTCTATAATACAGCAGACAGAAAATAGGAAAAAAGCATGTATTTGCTCCATAGGCTAATAATGAGAAAAAGCCAGGTCTCCATAATGAAAGCATAATATTGTAGAATTCATGATGCTTTAATGGCACTGCAATCAAATATTGCAGTTTTAATGGGATTCAATTGTGACATTTTTGTCCTGAAGGTGCTGAGTGTAAACCGTGTATTAGATGTATTTTAAGATGTATTTAAGATGTATTTCCCCAAATATACACCCCTTTGGCAAAATGTATGCCATTGGCATTAATACAGCCAAAAAGATCGAACAAACAAAAATAAATATACACAAATGTCCCAAAGGTCGCACAAGGGTTAAGCCACCTCGCTTAGTAGGCCAATTCTTCACAGTTTAGTCCTATAGGCATTATGTGCCTCAGACTCTAAGCACATACTTTGGTTAGAGGAAATACAATGTTTCTTTTTAATATGTAATAGCTTATAAATCTGGTCATTATTGGGTTTCCTGAAACAAGGTGTTTTAATAGTTTATGCACATGTGGACACCATTTTGACATTTGAATGAGCCCATTTTGTTGTTTGGCTTCATGATTGTCCAGAAGCTGTGGGACAAAAGGGAAACAATCTATGAAACTTTAATTGATCATGGAGGCCACTCATTTAAATAAAACGGCATTAAGCTAAATGTTTCTTCCCTCTTCTGTCTAGTGTCTCTTTTCTAACTTTTAGAAAATTGTGTTCTGTGCAGTAGATAAGATGAAACTTCAAAGTGGAACAAATCTAAATAAAAACCAATATATATTTCTATTCTGGTCTGAAGATTAGCCTAATCTTTATTCTATTCACCTTATTAAGCCCCGCCCCTTTTCAACGCTCCGCGTTTCCGTATTTTGTCTCTCAACCTCCGGTTTGCATTGAAATTGAGAAGTGTCGCTGTCATAACGTTGAGGCCCATTTCGCTCCGTTTCACGACCAACCCACCGGGAAAATCTAAAAAACTTCCCAATGGCCAGTCCGCGCCTGGCTATGACAAATGTCACTTTTTCAAGCGTTAAAATGTTACGTGTGACTGAAAATGGTTGTAAACAGAATAGGATCTTCTGGATTTTTAAATGAAGTTCTCTTGTTTTATAATATACTCTTCTGCCTTCCAGTTGTTATTACATCCCCTGAACACTTAAAAAAAGTCAGTAGATTTCTACATAGCAACCGTTAGCACGGAAGTTCTAAAACGTTCAAGATGGCTGCGCGCTAGTTTCTCTGGCGCATAAGGTTAATGCACTACAAACCCAAGACAGTTTTGCGATTATAGGTTTTGCTATCCAACTGCGTATTAGCTCATTTGGGAGTTATTAGGTAACAAACACGCGCACACACACACACACATATTTTTTTTTTTTTTTTTTTTGGGGGTAGTTGTTGTAACATGTGTAAGTAATCAGATGTTTAAGGGACAAAATGTTGATCAAAATAGCAGTGGGGTGAGGTGATTACATGTTATTTAGCGGGGGAGCAAGTGTTAACACGGTTAGTGATGGTTCGCTGATCACCAAAGGACTCCCGCTGGTGCAGCACAAGACTGCGCGCGCCTCTTGCCTGCTCGGAATTTCATTACTGAGTCTTGATCCGCGCGCTTCTGCACGAGCTGCTCTTACATTTCAGAACTAGAAATCAGACAATCTTTGACGCTTTTAATTTCAGAAAACTATCTACATCTCTTCTCCGCGCACACACCAAACTTTGACAGGCAAAAAAGAGCAGTGCAGAGCAGTGCAGGAATGAATTTATATTCCAGATCATTCTCAATAATGCACGTAATGGATAACCAATGAGGCGTCAGATAGGCGTTTACAGATTAAAACTGATATTCATCACCTGACATATGCTAAATTAATCCCTCAAGCAAAGAGAAATATTAACATGGTTTCAGGCGATTTTGTAAACAATGGTAGCCTATTTTTATTAGAATGGCAATTCTAATAAAGAGTTGCAATGACATTTAGACACCCCAAACATATGCATGAAGGCTGTCATTAAGAATCTGAGTTACCAGGGTGATTTATCGTTAGTGAAAATCACTTTAGTTTCTTTCCATATGAAACACGAAATTATGCATTTTCCTATCGACACATTTAAACCTGAACATTTCTGCATGTCATGATAATTTGCCTCATGTTAATCTGGTCATTTGAATTGAAGGATTAGCTATTTAGCAGTGGACAGAATGATTTTCTCCCAGGAGAAACAAAACCAAAAGAAATGGAAAGGTATAAAAATGCTGTTTTTTTGTTTTTTTTGTTCAATGGATGGGGAAAGGCTTCATTCAGATAGGGCTGAATGCGCTGCATTTCACTGGTGCCACAATTACACTGAAAGGTCAAGTATTACAGCATTTTGTGTTCCGCGCTGCATGCTAAGTATTTCTCCTTGCAAATGACCCTCGTTTGCGTGCACAATACAATAGCCCCAAGAAGCAGATAAATGCTGGACAATTAAATACATTTTTGCTACTAGTTGACAAAAAGATTTACTAAAGGAGGTGATTGCAGTTATTGTGTAATTGTGCCATTTGTCATGCACATTGTGGAATGCTTAATCAGATGAAGAAAACGAAAACCGCAGGGCTTGTTCATCTTGCTTTCTTTTTGTTACTTTGCTTTTACAATCCCTAAAAGAGGTTCTGTGGGGAATGTTTACACCTGAAAGATTGTTCAACTCGTGGAGAATTTCATACTCTTTATAATCATATCAGAGGCGCTCTACGTTCAAATTGTTATTAAATAATGCCATTTTAAAGATTCAAGTGGTTGGTGATTCAGTGCAGCAGTAAACAGTTTGTTTGTAAATGTATCAAGTATTTATAATGAAATTCAATGCCAATTTTAACCTCAGTTGAGGCTGTTGGATGTCTCACGGTCCGTTCCTTTACTACTTTTTCCATAGCTGCCTTGTCATTTCTTTCTCACATTCGGATTCAGGATGGCAAGGATACGTTGCACTGTGCTTTTGGTGTTTGAAGAGTAGATTATGCATCATGTTGGTGTCAGATAAACCTGTTACATGCAGGATTATTCTGTTTATCTAAGGAACGCTGTCATCTGATATTACTACTGAATGTGGATTTTAAAATTAAGTCAATGAATATTTGAATGAAATATAAAAATAGTGTAATTTGACTTGTAATGAAGGTGTTTGGAAATAAAGTCAGTTCAGTCAATGCAGAAGATACTTCAGCACCAAGGACAGCGCCACAGCACTGCAAAAGGCATTCTGAATTCCGAACCAAAACATTAGAGTAAATCGCTCAGTGACAGTTATTGCATAACCTCACTCTAAGGTGGGACCGAACCAACTTTATTTCCTACATGTTTGAATAAATGTTTGTATACATATGAATGAAAGATCCTCGCTTGAATAGTATTCATTGACATTGACATGGGTCTTAGGAAGCAAGCAACCTTTATTATGTGTAAAGAGTAAAAACGCAGGTATTTGTCTTATACCTTTGGCTTTTAGTTTAAATTGATTTAATAGACTGAATTATTCCAAATCGTAAGATTAAATCTTTTCCAGTCAAAACTTGATTTTGACAAGATTCTGCACGAACACAACACATGTTGGTGCAGCTATCCGTATGAGGACTCTCCATAGACATAATGATTTGTATACTGTATGAACTATAGATTATATCCCCTACCCTTAAACCTAAACCTAAACCTAACCCTCACAAAAACTTTCTGCATTTTTACATTTTCAATAAAACATTGTTTATTATGTTTTGAAGCGATTTAAACTATGGGGACACTAGAAATGTCCTCACAAACTACATTTATAGCATAATACCCTTGAAATGACCAGTTGGTAACCTAAAAAGATGTCCTAGTAAACCACTTAAACCTGCACACACAAACACACACACAAAGGATTTTTTGCAGCTTGTTGAATTTACTTAATTTAAGTGATCTGATGCAACCTGATTCTTGAACATTTTGCCACAACTCAATTTCTAAGCATGCAATCAACTTAAATTTGTCAAATGGATACTTAATCCATTTGTGTTGGGACAACATAAATAATGTTTGTTGGCCAAACTAGGTGTACAAGTACTATGTTGCCTCAACATAATTAAAATTATGACTTCCACAGATTTTTCAATTGTGGATATTACAAAATACATTTAAGTTTATTCGACAATACTAGAACAAATCCATCAAACAAATTATTTTGGGAACAATAATAAAGTTGTATTGCGTAGGACAGTTTTACTCAATTTTATTAAGTTCATTATTAATTATATATGTATTTATTGTTTGTGTGTGTGTGTGTGTGTGTGTGTGTGTGTGTGTGTGTGTGTGTGTGTGTGTGTGTGTGTGTGTGTGTGTGTGTGTGAATCAACCCAGGTCTCCTCTCCCCCTATCTATACTAAAAAGTGAAACAGGGAACGAACCCCAGAACCCTAACTCTAATATGATTGCGTTGAGATTAGGGTCTAATTGCAGGGAGGTCACTCGGACCTTTGCACCCAAAGTCCGCGGTTGTGCAACGTGTGTTTTGAGTGGGAGTGATGAGAGCATACACGCTTCCAACTAGTGATTTTCAACAGCGACAAGCTCCATACAAAGACCACACACCGAGCCTCAGACATGTAAATGTAATCTGGAGTCTTTCAGAGGAGCTCTAACAAAACGAATCTCTGTAAAAACTAATAGACTCTTTCGGCGCCGGTAGATTGCTGTGGAAGATGATTGAATTTGCACGAAAAGGGAAAATCGTACTTGTCTAAAAAGGACATATTTTATTTTCTGCATGTGGGTGAATCAGTTTATCAAGTTATGCACTTAATTGCGCGCGGTTACGCAGTCGTCTCAAACATTTGCCTAGGAAACACTTACTGTTGGTCATTACATTTGCGCTGACATGCACCAATTAAGGTGCATATAGACATGAGGCTTAATTTCGCGTAATATGAAGTAAACGTTAAAAGAATTGTCATATCCTGAAAAAAAGTTGCGCAGGCCTTTTCAGAAACAATTCATAAATTCATTAAAACAAATGGGTTTTTTCTTTCTCTCTTTTTAAGACCCTCGATACACCTTTTTGAAGTATTTGTGTGAAACGAAACTAAAACACTATACAGTGTCGTCGAAACGGTCGTGGGTTACTATCGTGATATAGTGGCCCATCAAGTTTACTGTCCTGTATTTTTAAACTGCACGTTCAACAGAGGTGGAGGTTAAATATAATTGAGTAGCAATGCAGGTTAAAGAAGATTCCGTAGGCTTTCGACAGAATAATTTCGGACATTATCGACAAAATGATCTGTTGATTTAACGACCCTTCACTGAAAAGAAGAGCGTCATTACAATCAGTGAGTCATTAAAACGCGCGCTCCGCACTGTCCGCTTACTGGCGCGAAATCTTCACATAAATACCTTCATCAGTTGAGGGTTTACTACATGCCGAGGGCTTTATTTACTTTATTTCTGGCTTTATGTAAGAGCTGGGGCGAGAATTGCATCAGGGGCATACCGAGCATTCAGCCTTGTGACCCAGTTGTCCAAAGTGTACATCATTAATATATACCGACGTCGCTTTAAAACGTGAGCGGAGGATACAATGTCAGAGTAAACAGGAGCACAATTTCAGAATTTTTGCTTGAAATAACCGAGGGTCATAACCAGGGCCTTAGCAAGGAATTCAATGACCCTAAGACTGTATGTTACTCTGGGCCCTTTTCCTATTAAAAATATAGTTTTTAATTTGTTGTTGGCCCCTCTGGACTTTAGGTCCACTAGAGTCGTTACCTTTCACCCCACGTCGGTAATGACCAATAAAATACATATTAATACATTCTAGCACTGGTTTGTCAACGGTTTGTCAACCAAAAAGACCGAACACATCTCATACAGCCAAAGAACGCTAAGGTTAAACGCAGGCCCAAATGTTATTCATTTTCTGAGGAATATTATAATCATGCAATTGGAATGGATCATTAAATTATTTAATAAATGCAGTGTCATAATATTAACTTTTAGTTGTCAAAAACTCAGTTTAATCAAGGGGGTACTTAAGTCCGACATATAAAAACAACACTGTAACTAGTGCATTATGTAATTGAAATGAAAAGTGAAGTAAATGTTTTGCGGTCACATTATCAATTATAATTTGCATATACGCAATGTTGGCGCGAGCTGCTTGTCCATTCGATTAGGCTACGTATGAAACCATAAATGCACAGAAATCCACAATATTCATCGGAAGAGATCAAGTTCAGAAAACAGTGAAGGGATAAATCATTTGGATATTTTAAAGAATGAAAGTAAGAAACAAAAAAAAGAAAGAATGACAAAATAAAGTAAAAAAGAGTAGGCTAAGTAAGTTTAAAGTCAGCTTTTTGGACGTTAAAATTCTCTCTTTTTGACTACTTTTCTTTACCCTTACACACAACATGCACTTTCGAATATTCTAGCAGAACTACGCAATCAATCTAACCTTTCGCCCTCTGATGTTTACACAATGTATCAATATGTAAACACCGGGGTGGCATTCGATTTTACCTCTGATCTTCACAAACACGGTATTGATGTACGGCGCTCTGATAAGTGCGCAAATTTAGTCTCGCAGTTATTTCGGAGAATACTGCAGTTTGTGCAGCGATGTGATTGATACGTTTACTTAGGCCTATAGGAGCGCTTGTTTAATGTTAGTTTTTCTAAAGTGGTGGAGACTCATTCTGTCACCGACAAAGAACACGCTCCTAAAAGACATCTCTACAAAGCCTTGGATTACCTCGAAAAAGACATATAATTAAAGTAATTGAATATTGACTAAACACAATTATATTGGGATTGAAAATAGTATCCAATTTGTTGGATATGTAGCATATATAGTGTAATTTAGTGCACAAAGCCTGTGCTTTTATTTGCACGGAAAGGGATCGGTTTGTGTTTGCAAACTGTTAAAAACGTTTTGAAACATTTAGCTGTTAAACGCAGAAAATAACTCCCAACCTACTATTTTCTGCCTAGGTGTCGCATGCCTATTTGCACCTTTTACACTTTGCTAGGAGGCCTGTGCTTCTAAACCCCCCACAAACCTTTCACACTTAGGTGATATTCAGTACAGAAATAGATGATTGCAATAATAATAATAATAATAATAATAATAATAATAATGTGTTGGCTTTCAAACTCGCTTTCACTTGAAAGAAATGATAAATAGGTCAGAATTCAGTTTTAAAAAGCGTCGAACGATTGATTCTAACACCCAAATCGTCAAAATACACGTGTACTTAAAATTGTTATTATTGTCATAATTTATTAATATGATTGTATGACTGCGTTTAAGTCAAATATCTATATAAGTTACAAGAAAATTAAACGTACAAATAACAATGCAACTGAAAAACAAGTGACCCTTAATATCGATCAAACATTTTTACAATATAAACATCGCTAAAAACAATGTATTCAGTCCAAACCTTTTACAGAAATATACAAGCTATGTAGTACAGTCAAATCTATAAGAAATCAAAAGGAACATTGTAAATGTAAAGGGGGTGGGGGGTCTTCATTGTTTAATCCAACAGAACCACAGAACATTTGTGATTTTAGTGTTTTTATAATTATTATTATTTATTTATTTTTAATCAGTCTCCTTTTAAAATCTAGTGTATATAAATAATTCCATCTTCTTAAAGATGTTTGGCGCCTCATCCTCATAATAAAAGATTTGATACCTTTGTCATTTGGCAATCCTCGTGTTGCTTGCAGCATTTTCACATCTCCCCCAGAAAGGAGACAATTGCTTTCAGTGCGCAACCACCGTTCGAATGACCCAAAAATATGTACGCGTCTTTTTTTTTTAGTACACATTATACAGTATACTATAAAGATTATCTGGATCCGTGTGTCATTTTGTTAGTGTGTTATTGTCTGTTCCAGTGTCACCATGTCCTGCCATAAAGCAGAGCGGAGCAGGGCAAGGCAGCTCCATACTCGGACCCGGAAGAGTTCATGTGTGACAGGCCGGATACCTGGGTTTGGAGAGATGGGGGGCTTGCAGCGTGTTGACCCAGATCTGGAGACTCTCCCGCACTGCCTACCTGCTGACTTTGATGATGCTGACCCATTGATGAACTGTTATTAGACATGATCATGACGTTTCCCCCCTGGTGATGGTGGTTTTGAATACCAGTGTTGGGAGTATGGCTGCTGCTTTGGCATGGCTTTCCGTCTTTCACCAACACTGGCACAGCCACCCGCCGTGGAGACTGCTGCTGCTGACAGGAGCCACCGTCTTGTTGCAGTTGCTGCTGGGACACTTTGTCCTTGGCCTGCCTTTTCATTTTATATCGGTGGTTTTGAAACCAAATTTTAACTTGGGTTGGAGTCAAATGAATCATACTCGCCAGATGCTCCCTCTCCGGCGCAGAGAGATACTTCTGCTGCTTGAATCGTCGCTCAAGCTCGTACACCTGCGCTTGGGAGAAGAGCACTCGTCTCTTCCTTCGAGCTGTGCTGGTCAGCGCACCCATCCCTTTGCCAACATCCGCCAATGAACTTAGAGTGCTCATGCTGCCCATGTTCATACCAGACGAGGAGCCCATGAAACGAGAGACTGCAAGGAGAAGAATGCTATTTAGCATCAAACCAAACAAACACTACTAATTATTAAAGACTAATTATGATGAGCCAATATATGGAGATTGTGCATAATTACGCATGCACGAGAGAGCCTGTTAATTGACGGAGTGTTTTTGAGTTTAAGGTTAAACTCCTGATTCGTTCAGCATCATGAAAAGGGATGTGCATGCTCATGATACATAGTGCATTCCCAATTACTGGAACAGATAAGGATAATTAAATGAACGAAAAGCTACAGCCATAATTCAAAATGTATAATCCCCGCCAAGTACAAGGTCTGACAACACTTAATGGCATTTCACAAACGTTTCAAAGTTATTCTTCCAAAAAACATAGGGACAATCTCACGTACTTGTGGAGAAGCGTGGGTCAGGATTCGTTCCGTACCAGCTGGTGGCCGTCGTACTACCTCTCATGCCGTCTTGATAGGCCGGCAGGTCGCTCATGTTGCCCAAATTCCCGTTGCAGTAGCCCCCCATGGCTGTATGTGACAGCTGGGAAACTCCAGCTGCTGTCATGTGGTAGGCAGCGGATACTGTTCCATTGTGGCCCATGTGGTGCTGCTGCATGGCCGCTTGCGTGACTTGGGGCTGTCTGTACGTGGCAAGAGGAGCCCCCAAGTTGTTCCCCTCCATACTCACTTTTTTGTAGCTCTCCTCAAGAGGACTTAAGATATCGGATACAGAAAAAGGAGTCGTATGCTTAGGGCTCATCGACATTGTTCTGTGTTGGAAAGAGAGAAATTAGAAGCCAAGGCAATCTCTCCTTCTTCTTCTTCTTCTTCTTCTTTTTTTTTTTTTTTTTTGGCCAGCCCCTGTGTTCCTCTTGTTTCACCGTCGCTGCAACGGGATGGAAACGTATGAGTGTGCACTGGAGTCCGCCTTAATTGGTTTGAGGGGGAGCTCGAAGCTGACTTTCGTTTGTTTTAGCTTGGTGCCAGGTTTAAGGCTTCCATCAGAGGCGGGGCATCAGCAGCCAGGGCAACAGTACAAAACAGCGCTATAGTCACCATGCGCAATTTCTATTATGCGCTCCTAAATTACCCGTGCCATCCCCCATCCCGACAACATTTAAACGTGTAACAACACCTCTGCGTAAATGTCATTTGTTTATCGTGCCTGCTTATTTTGCGGTGGTGGTGCTTGCGAGAGCGGCAAGGAACACGGCAAAGGATGAAATATTGACAGTTGGAGTGATGTTTATAAGGGCCCCTTGATGTGAGCGGACTTGAGACTTTGAGAACCACTCAGTTTGTGAAAAAAGCTTGAGCTGAACTACTGACTTTTAACGGCCACAAGAGGCTTCTGGTGATTGCAGGCGTGTTTGTATTATGCTCCATCGTACTCAAACATGCAAAAGGGCCCTTGCGACGACTCAGGAACAACTAACAAATAAATAAATACATTTGTGCGTGTTAAGAGGCCAAGTAAATGATTAAGCCCTTTTCTGTTTGATATTATTGGATATAGGCAGCGTGCCTTCCAAATTCCCATCCACTCGGCTCAGACACGCGGTACTGAGGAAAATCACGAGGAGGAGGTGGAGGAGAGGCTCTCAGGTAAAGTTAAAGACGCTGGAATGACCTGAAGTCTTGAAGATAATGCTCACCGGTGCGCGTCGTTTTGACGCCTTCAGTAAAGCTGAACAGCAAACACAAGTTTGCACAAAATTCACTGATTACAGACCGCACAAAAATCGTCAAAACAGACAGATTTTTTCATCCAGTTTTAAAATGGATTATTGTTATTGTTATTATTATTATTAAATTAACATTTTATTTGTATTTTTAACAATTATTTGTTTTATTTATTACATTTCACAATTTAGCTATTTGCAAAACAACGCGTCGTGTTACAACAACAAGACGAAGATAACGAGAACAAAAACAAGAACGACAACAATAACAATAACAGAAAATGAAAATAATAATAATAAAAATAATTAGGGATAGAATTACAAGTTCCAAATTTTGTTTTTTACATTTCTCGTTCAGTTAAAATATCGCAAAAGCATTTGCTCTAGCATCATTTTACTAAGACAATTAATAACTCCCTTTATCGTTTCGAAAATAAAGACATTTTGGTTCTGTCGAGAAAAAAAAAAAAAAAAACGAGAAATAAAATAACCAAAAGAAAAATCTGGAGGATATCTTCATTGTAGACCCTGAGGGAAATTATTTATTTCGTGTGAAATTTCCTTTCCCCTTCAAATACTGGGCTCCTCCGGAGTTTATTTATTTATTTATCCTCCGGAGCTTATTTATTTATCCTCCGGAGCTTATTTATTTATTTATTTATCCTCCGGAGTTTATTTATTTATCCTCCGGAGCTTATTTATTTATTTATTTATTTATTTATTTATCCTCCGGAGTTTATTTATTTATCCTCCGGAGTTTATTTATTTATTTATTTATTTATCCTCCGGAGCTTATTTATTTATCCTCCGGAGCTTATTTATTTATTTATTTATTTATCCTCCGGAGTTTATTTATTTATCCTCCGGAGTTTATTTAGGCCTATTTATTGCAATAAGCGCTGCAACCTTCTAACTATCAAAATAAAATTTTGATTAACATAAAAATTGAATTTAAATTTATTTGGACAGTATTATTGTACTAATAATAGTTTGTTATTTAAATAGGCCTATGCAAATAATCGATTTATGAAGGCTATTTGTACTCTTGTGTTTTCGACTCTCTGTGCACTCCTTTGTAGCTACAGCTCATATAAGGCCAAAAATGTCCGGATATGAGATTGTTATATTATAGTGTAGCCTATATAGAGAGTTTATCAGTTTTCACAAATAGAAAATACTTGTTAGAAAATAATATTTGTTTGTAAAACCAATTTAAACACTTTTCATATTTCTTTATCATTTGTCTAAATAAAAACGTCACCAGCCAATTTCTGACGTTGACATTTCTCGTTTTTTTTTCTTTTTTCTTTAACAGAAAACTAAAACCGCACGTGTATATTCATTTAAAATAATTAGCTGGCCCGAAGTTTCTAAAACACAGAACACAGACATGTCACATTGCGTGACAAACAATCTCAAAGAAATCCCAAAATATATGTATAGCTAATGCCGAAAAACAATCTATGGGCCTATTGCACATTTAGTAATCAAAGCTTCAACATGAGGGAATGCAGCGTCTTCTGGTGGTCGTGATCTGTATATTCAGTGTTCGTATATCGAGGCATAAAAAGCCTTTTTTGAATTGCTATAGATAGACAGTTGAAGTTTTATACCCACATTACATAGCAACTTGTTACAGCTTTAGAGGAAACAATTCATTAATTTTTTATTCCCGCAACAATTCATTTTTTTTATGACAGGTTCTGTAATGATACCTATATTTTTAGCATTATATGGACTCTTAACTTCACTTGGAGAAAATCGACCACAATAAAAGGCTTGTAGCTCCATACAAGGAAATGTAATCATCCAGCCGACAACTGCGCATTTTTCTAATAAATGTGGTATTTCGACGCAAAGTTGGGTGGGCGGAGTTTTTGCACCAGTAATTATATTAGCGCGTGCAATTATAACAATTAGACTCATAACTATGGGGCGACCGCTGTTGCCTTCAAGGTGTTCGGGCTACTTGATTCAGTTTACAAAAGGCTCTCTTTATTATATTAATCAGACTCGCTCCTCTCTGCTGGAGCACGGTTATCATGGTCAATTAACGCTAATTAGTAAGCGTTTCATGTTCCTCATATCTTTTTCTACTGACCAAGTTTTGTTTTTTTTTCAGCGCTATCTGGGTTGCTTGCAGTAGGACCTAATGAAAATATGGTAGGCCTAATAGTTTCTTGGATTTTTCTTTAGCATACCTGTTCATTTTATATATTTTTCATATTTTTTATGGAGGCTTATTTGTATTCATTTATTACGTTTATGCATGTTTATTTGATGAAACGTGTGAGCGACTGGAGTATATTTATGCAGCCTTACGCTTCAAGGTGCTCTTATGACATCTAGCGGGCAGTGGTAAGCATGAAGTTTGTGCAGGGACCGCTCAAAGAGCTAAACACAAATTGGTTTCCTTCTGAGCCCTAGATCACCAACCTAAATAAGCTGTCCTCAAGGTGGTGTACATATATATATATGTATGTATGTGTTTGAATAAAATGTAAATTTTTGTTTTATTCTATAAACTACTGGTAACATTTCTCCCAAATTCCAAATACAAATATTGCCATTTAGAGCATTTATTTGCAGAAAATGACAACTGGTCAAAATAACAAAAAAAGATGTAGTGTTTTCAGACCTTGAATAATACAAAGAAAACAAGCTCATATTTATTTATAAACAACACAATACTAATATTTTAACTTAAGAGTTCAGACTTGGTTTTATCAATATTTGGTGGAATTACACTGATTTTCAATCATAGCTTTCATGCGCCTTGGCTGCTCTCTACCAGTCTATCACAAAAATTCCAGCATCTTGGTTTTGTTTGATGGCTTGTGGCCATTTATCTTCCTCTTTATCACATTCCAGAGATTTTTTTTATGGAGTTCAGGTCTGGAGATTGACCTGGCCATGACAGGGTCTTGATCAAGTGGTCCTCCATCCACACCTTGATTTACCTGGCTGTGTTGCATGGAGCATTGTCCTGCTGGAAAAACCAATCCTCAGAGTTGGGGAACAATGTCAGAGCAGAAGGAAGCAAGTTTTCTTCCAGGATAACCTTGTACATGGCTTGATTCTTGTGTCCTTCACAAGGACGAATCTGCCCGATTCCAACATTGCTGAAGCACCCCCAGATCATCACCGTAGACTTTGTCAGTTCAAACTAGTCTGGGCATTCTCTGCTGACCTCCACAGAACTGCCGCTCACTGAATGTTTTTTGTTTTTTGCACCATTCGTAGTAAACTCTAGAGACTGTTGTGCGTGAAAATACCATCTGACCAGCAGTTACAGAAATACTCAAACAGCCCGTCTGGCACCAACAATCAAGCCATGGTCAAAATCACTGACATCATATTTTTCTCCATTCTGATGGTTGATGTGAACATTAAATGAAGCTCCTGACCCATATCTGCTGCCACACGATTGGCTGATTAGATAATCACATTGATGATTGTTGGTGCCAGATGGGCTGTTTTGAGTATTTCTGTAACTGCTGATCTCCTGAGATTTTCATGCACAACAGTCTTTAGAATTTACTCAGAATGATGCCAAAAACAAAAAATCATCCAGTGAGTTGCAGTTCTGCTGATGGAAATGCCTTGTTAATGAGAGAGGTCAACAGAGAATGGCCAGACTGGTTTGAATTAACAAAGTCTATGGTAACTCAGATAATCACTCTCTACAATTGTGGTTGGCACTGTTTTGGCAGCACGAGGGGGACCTACACAATATTAGGCAGGTGGTTTAATGTTGGGGCTGATCAGTGTATTATATATATATATATATATATAATACAAACAAAACACTTTGTGAAGGCAACTGACACACATTCATGTACATCCCAGTCTCAAACATCCACCAATTCCTTTCTTCCTCATGGATGGAAACATTTGACTCATTGGTATTAAAAAAAACAAAAACAAATAAACTTCCCCATGAAATTCAGTAAATTTAAGTTTCAATAGAAAGGAGTGATATCATTGCTATACACCACACTCACTACCACCCACCGTCCAAACAGAAACAAAATATTCACATATTTTAAACAAGCACTCCTTGATAAAGGCCCTATAGTCCTCCTTGAGGTATTAACACATGCCTTTATTCACCATTTCTCTCTTTAGGTAAATGCTGTTGCACAAAAAAACAAAAAACTAAAGGTTCTGCATCCTGCTCTAGAGCATATAAGTACTTTAAAAGAAAGTCACTGACAGAAGGAAAGGGAGAAGACAGGAGAAAAAGAAAATAGTAAGTCTGGGATTAAGAGGATATAGAAGTGCAAACAATGAATAGAAGGGAGGGAAGAGTTGGGGAAAAAGGGACAACCAGGAGAAAGGAAGCAGAGGAGGAAATAATGGAGAGAAGACTGGAAGGGAAAAGGGAAGGACAGAAGAAATAGAAGAGAAGAAAGCAGAAAGTAGGGAAGACAAGTATGTAAGGAGGGCATGGAGGCAGGATAAAAGAGGAGAAAGAGGAGATGACTGACACAGCATTCATAAAGACTGGGAGGAGGACAGAAAGGGTGTAAGGAGAAAAGAATCACAAAGAATTAATTAGGAGGACAAATATTAAAGAGAGACACATTGAAAGAAAGAATGGGTCAATAAGAATGAAGGAAGAGTTGACTATTTTGAAAGGTATGAAAAGTATGATACAGTTAAATTAACCATTTTTTTATGTAAACAAGCAGAACTTTTGCAAATTTGTTCTTACTGAAAGTATAAGTAACAATAAAGGGTTCCTTTTGCATCTACAGACAATCTTTAACATGTTGTTATTCAACATATCTAATATTCCATAAAAAATGAAAATTTTAATGAAATGCTAAGCTTTATGAATTTGACAGTATTAACATGCCCCACAAAAAACTTTGTAATAATAATAATTGTTGTGAAGGGCAGGTCTGGAGGAGGAGCTGTCTAAGGAGTAGCAGGGAGGAGGAGGAGACTGACTTGATCAAAACTTATATATATATATATATATATATACAGTGGGTACGGAAAGTATTATATATATATCAACCCTATAACTTGGCATTCCCTTGCACAAAGACTACAATCAACCACAAATGGATTGGGTTGGATACACCTGGTGTTTCATTGTGCCTGACCACACACCCACAGGAAGATGTCTACTATACCATATTTACCTCTGTATGGTACTTCATTTGTTAACCTGGAACAGGGATGACCATCATCTTTGGAAATCTGCTATTGCTGGCTCTTGGACCACCTCTTCCTTTCTGTAAGAGAATGTGCACTCCATTTTTTTGTGAAAATGTTCTGCATTTATTTTCAGACTATTTAATGTACAGTTGAAGTCAGACGTTTACGTACACTTAGGTTGAAGTCATTAAAACACATTTTTTAACCACTCCAGAGATTTCACATGAGCAAGCTATAGTTTTGGCAAGTCATTTAGGACATCTACTTTGTGCACAAGTAATTTTTCCAACAATTGTTTACAGACAGATGTTTTTCACTTTTAATTGATGATATAACAATTCTAGTGGGTAAGAAGTTTACATACACTAAGTTAACTGTGCTTTTAAGCTGCTTTAGAAAAAGTCTTTAGGCAGTTAGACAATTAGCTTCTGATAGGCTAAAAGGAGGTGTACCTGTGGACAGTGGTCGATTTGTAAAAACAAATTCAAGGGGGATGATGTTGTCAAATACTAGTATAAATGTAGTTTAAAATGTATCAAGTTCTTATAAATGAAATCTTTGTGTCCAATTTAGTTTCAATAAAAAAAAAAACCTTTTTGGCATTTTCTACAATAAATAAATAAATACATAAATGAAAAATTCAACTTTAAAATTGTCATGTGGTGTAACCATCAAATAAAAAGTATTATAACACTTTCTTTACATATTGAATACATGAGAGAATAACAACTTGTCCAAGGTAAAAAATATTTTTATAAATATTATGATTTTTTTTAAGTAAAAACTATCAAGAAGTTTTCTCAGGGATACACCACATGACTAGAAAAAAGGTGCCTTTTCGTAAATATTTCTAAATAAATAGATGTTTTTTTCTTGTTTTTTTTTTTACTTCACACTCAGTCTTGAGGTTCTAAAGATGTCCGCTCTGTTTTATAGTGTTTATGGTCAACATAAACAACAAAATTGCTATACATGGTAACACCACATGACTTTGATTTGGTGGACAAAATGTTTTTTTTAAATATAATCATATTTTAAAACTCAACTGATTTTTTAATTGAGTTATTAAGAAATAACAGTAAAAGATTATTCTGCCCTAGTCATGCCTCTGGACGCCACATTAATATTTTTACTTTAAGCTTCAGAAAAAAAAAATATTACTTTAAACTCAGAAATTTAAAATATGCTCATCATAGAAAATGAATTTTTTATTTAATAGATCTGGACAAAAATGAGCATCACTTCATTGACCCTTACACCTGGTCATAATATGCACCTTTTACCCTCTGTTGTTGTACTTTATGATGAATCATGTGAAAAGAATCCATGTTATGATCATGAAAAAGTTTTTTATCTAGATCACTCAACTATAGAATCAACTATAACCTCCGTTATTCCCTTCCCCCCTCCCAAACGCACCATAACCCTCAAAATATATATGCCTGTAGTCACAACTTTTTGATGAATATCCCTGTGGTCACAAAAGTTACAGGATCCAGCTGCACAGTGAGCTGTTTAAGCCCAGAGCCCGGAGATTCTCATCAAGCTTGGAGGGCACTATGGTGTTGAATGCTGACCTGTAGTCTACAAACAGCATTCTCACATATGTGTTCCTTTTTTCCAGGTGGGAGAGAGCAGTGTGTATTGTAGATGCAATGGCATGATCAGTGGAGTGGTTGTTGCGGGAAGCAAACTGCAATGGGTCCAAAGAGGTGGGCAGCACAGAGCAGATGTGATCTCTGTTTGACCTCTCAAAGCATTTGCTGATGATGGGGGTCAGAGCAACAGGATGCCAGGCATTTAGGCAAGTGATTTTGGCTTGCTTCGGTACAGGCACAATGGTTGATGTTTTTGTAGCACCCTCTACCCTCTCAGGAATGACGTACCTGAGCTCTTAGGGCGGGTACTCGGGTTCAAACTTTGCAGTCTCTCGACTAATTATAAGGGAACTTTCTTAACACCCTTTAACACAATACCCAATTTCCTCTCCTGAACTAGAACCATGCATTTAAAGTGAATGTGAATTAACCCAATGGAAATATTCAGGTTAATCTTCAACCAAACCAATTAGTAAAATTAATGAAATCACATCAAGTAAACAATTACAGTGTTTATTAAAAACAAATATGAATTTAAATGAAATGGGAAAAAATGAAACTAGAAAGATGATAAATAAACAGTAAACTACAATTACCTGTCTATTCTAGAGTGATGTCACATAAATGTAGTTGGAATATTTTAGAAATACACAATCTCTATGATTAATGTACTTTTAGAATGGTATGACAACCCACAGATGAATATGAATATTAACAATTAAGTATAACTTATGATAAATAAAATGCCTCTCAATATGGTTTTAACACTTTTTTAACAACCATCCAATCTATTTACATATATATGAACTGCCCTTTACAGAAAATAAATAACAATAAATCGAACGCTTCTTATGAAAATGCTATGGCAGTTATAAATGAAAATATAAACACATTAACTGACGTGGGCACACACACACACACACACACACACACACACACACACACACACACACACACACACACACACACACACACACACACACACACACACAGACGCTCACCCCTCGTTGCAGGCCTGTATCGTTGCTCGCGTGCGTTGTGGCCACAAAATAAAGAGATAATTGGCCGCTTCACTCCGAAGAGCCAAATAAACATTAAATGGGATACCTTCAATCCGTAAGTAATGAGTCCTCCCGTGTTAGGAAACTCCGATCACTCACTTCGTCCCTGATATGCGCGTCCTGGACTCTTTACGATCCCTCGTTGCCAGGGGAACCCTGAACCCCTCGGCGATTCAGGGCGCTACCTGGATGTGCAGTCGTGCAGCTCCTCCTTATCACCGTTATTCACGTTGATAAAGTAGCCAGCGAACCCTTGGTAAAACAAAATCTCTGCTGAATATAATAATCAGAAATAAATCAACCAATCCTGGTCGGATTAATCACTATTCTCTCACACATTCAGCACGGCGCGTTTCAACACACACCTTCATCCATCCATCCATCCTCTCTCCTTTCTCCTCTCTTTTTTTCCCTTCCCAACTTCCAAGACCCAATCATACATACATTACATAGGTATACGGCGGGCTTAATAACTTATGCTCCAATGAATAAAGGACAAACCCTAACTTGTTTGTAAAACCCACGTTTTGCACATGTACATTACAACCAAACTCTACCACAGAACGATGCTCTTAAAGGCGCAGATCCCATTTACACATCGTAAAGAAATATAAACTTAGTACCCAAGAAACATTATTTGAAAGGGTCTTAAATACTCCAGCTTAACTTTTAGGGGAAAATCACCAGGGTTACATTTTGAAGCATGTGGGGACTACAGACAGGGAGAGGGACAGGTTGAAAATGTCCATAAAAACACCAGCCAGTTGGTTCGCGCATGCTCTGATGACACGGCCCGGAATGCCGTCTGGGGAGCCGCGGCTTTACGGATGTAAAGGATATGGCCCAACATGATTCGGCAGCAGGCACGAGGCCGCAGACTGTGTGCTGTAGGTAATCACAGTAGTGCAGATTTAGGGTCATATAGCACAATATCAAGTCTGATATTGCTTATATACAACAGTTCAATGAACAAGTACATTTAAAAAAATTATAACGCATTTGTGCATGGAACTACTATATTACGCGACAGATCAGAATCTGCCATTGCTGGTTCAAACCAAATGATGCGTCCAAGCCTCCATTAGTAATTCAAAATGGTCACTTCAGAAATAGTATCACAGCTTGTGCTGTTTCTAACAAGTTATTTGATAAACAAGGATGTGTGTGTGTGTGCGTGTGTGTGTGTGTACGCGCGCATGTGTGTGTGTGTGTGTGAGAGAGAGAGAGAGAGAGAGAGAGAGAGAGAGAGAGAGAGAGAGAGAGAGAGAGAGAGAGAGAGAGAGAGAGAGAGAGAGCATGTGCAATCACCTGTTGCCACTCCCAAGCAGAGATGCTTTCAGCTTTCTTAAGATCAGTTTCATATATATATGTATATACACTCACCTAAAGGATTATTAGGAACACCATACTAATATTGTGTTTGACCCCCTTTCGCCTTCAGAATTACCTTAATTCTACGTGGCATTGATTCAACAAGGTGCTGAAAGCATTCTTTAGAAATATTGGCCCATATTGATAGGATAGCATCTTGCAGTTGATAGAGATTTGTGGGATGCACATCCAGGGCACAAAGCTCCCATTCCACCACATCCCAAAGATGCTCTATTGGGTTGAGATCTGGTGACTGTGGGGGCCATTTTAGTACAGTGAACTCATTGTCATGTTCAAGAAACCAATTTGAAATGATTCAAGCTTTGTGACATGGTGCATTATCCTGCTGGAAGTAGCCATCAGAGGATGGGTACATGGTGGCCATAAAGGGATGGACATGGTCAGAAACAATGCTCAGGTAGGCTGTGGCATTTAAACGATGCCCAATTGGCACTAAGGGGCCTAAAGTGTGCCAAGAAAACATCCCCCACACCATTACACCACCACCACCAGCCTGCACAGTGGTAACAAGGTATGATGGATCCATGTTCTCATTCTGTTTACGCCAAATTCTGACTCTACCATCTGAATGTCTCAACAGAAATCGAGACTCATCAGACCAGGCAACATTTTTCCAGTCTTCAACTGTCCAATTTTGGTGAGCTCTTGCAAATTGTAGCCTCTTTTTCCTATTTGTAGTGGAGATGAGTGGTACCCGGTGGGGTCTTCTGCTGTTGTAGCCCATCCGCCTCAAGGTTGTGCGTGTTGTGGCTTCACAAATGCTTTGCTGCATACCTCGGTTGTAACGAGTGGTTATTTCAGGCAAAGTTGCTCTTCTATCAGCTTGAATCAGTCGGCCCATTCTCCTCTGACCTCTAGCATCAACAAGGCATTTTCAGCCCACAGGACTGCCGCATACTGGATGTTTTTCCCTTTTCACACCATTCTTTGTAAACCCTAGAAATGTTTGTGCGTGAAAATCCCAGTAACTGAGCAGATTGTGAAATACTCAGACCGGCCCGTCTGGCACCAACAACCATGCCATGCTCAAAATTGCTTAAATCACCTTTCTTTCCCATTCTGACATTCAGTTTGGAGTTCAGGAGATTGTCTTGACCAGGACCACACCCCTAAATGCATTGAAGCAACTGCCATGTGATTGGTTGATAATTGCATTAATGAGAAATTGAACAGGTGTTCCTAATAATCCTTTAGGTGAGTGTATATAGGCCTATATATTATTATTATTATTTTTTTTTTATTATTTATTTTTATATCACACACATATAAAATTACACTTCTCTCTCCACTGCCCCTCCCCGAGGGTCCTCCAAAAAGGCCAAATAGCAGCACCAATTTTATTGAACAAATCCAAGTTTCCCTGCCTTCTATATGACATCTCCTTGAATGCCGCTACCCTGCCCATCTCTGTGCACCACTCTTGAAACTAGGGTTTTTTATGGACTTATACACTATACTAATGACCACCCCATCGCCTAAAACACAAAATGAAATCCGAGTGCTCAATACATCACAAACAAAACTCTGAACCCTCAACCAAAATTCTTGGATCTTAACACATCACCAAAAAACATGGGTTGTGTTCCCATCTTCTGATTGGCATCACCAGCAGGTGGGTGTGTCTTTAAAACCAAGCCTACAGCATCTAAAGGGGGTCCAATAGAATCTATGTAAAATCTTGACTTGCATATGGCACACCCTTGCATCCTAGCCCACACTCCCTCCTCCAATACCAAGTTTAAATATTTGTCCCATAATCTCTTAAAGAAGTTAAATCTCCATCCCCCAGACTCTGCCTTAGCAGGGAGTAATAGACTGATGCCTCATGACCAGGGCTGGACAGGGAAGAGAAATCGGCCCAGGATTTTACATAGTAACTGGCCCAAAAATAGTTGAGCATGGGGTTCGCTGTCCTTTTCTGCATATTAAGGCAGCGTTTTGTTGTCCATTCTGCATTACGCAGCGGCTAATTTAGCTTATTGCAGCCCCTTTGGCCCGTTTCGGGGCCGACTGACCGGACACCTCGGTTCTCCCGATGGCCAGTCCTCCCCTGATCGGCCCCAAATCAGAACCTCCGTGAAAGTCCAGTGATTCTATAAAACCAGCACAAAAAGAACACGCAGATTCATCAGACAGTCAACTGAATGTTCAGTGAGCCGGTCCATTCGGATGCAACATGAGAACAAGCAAATGTCTTACTCACTCCAATGACTTTGCAAGAAATACTTAGAAATAGAAAAAAATAAACTCCAGCTGACAGGCAACACCAGCACAAAAAAAAAAAAAAAAAAAGTGCAGGTTCCTCAAACTGTCAAACGGATGTTCAGTGAGTCAGTCCATTAGGCTGCAACATGAGTGCAAGCACTCATAAGCAGAATAAGCACAGAGAGTGTAGATTTATCCACAAAACCGTCCTGAAGGTATGTTGCTCTACAAAATAAACTTCAGCCACTAGGCGGAACCAGCACAAAAAGAACGTGCAGAATCTTCAAAAAGTCAAGCGAATGTTCAGTGAGCCGGTTCACCCGGCCGCAACGTGAGCACCACAACACGACCCAATCACTCCATTGACTTTATGAAGGACATCACTTGCTTTGGGCACGTGAATGTTTTAAGGCCATCCTTAGCATCTATTCTATCAGTGCAAAAGTGACCTTACGTTGATGTAAAAGTTTCTTGCATTCCTTGAATCTATCACGTTTCTGTCTTGTTGATTTCGCAAAGTCTTGGCACAAGAAAATTATGTGGTTCTTCCCAGAAAGCCTTCCTTTACTCCTCGCCACACATAACACTAGATTTTTATCAGATGATCTTATAAATTTGGTCAGAATTGATTGGGGCCTATTTCTCTCAGCGGATCACCGAGCTGGAACCCTGTGAGCTCACTCAATTTACATCTTATGGCCTGCTTTGTAGAGCAGACTCCGAAAGTGCCCATCCAGGAATTCTACATATTCTTTCCCTCCACTCCCTCCCATGATATGGACGTTATTCTGCTGACTACGGTTTTCCATGTCCTCTGACTTCTCTCAGACATGCTACAAATCTGCATTGGTTGCTAGCAGATTAGCAGATTATCCCCTCTTCTCTGATGACTAATCAATCCATTTCTCGACATCCCCCCCCTCTTGTGACCACATTAGTAAATTTTGCCTCCATGGCAGTGATCGAGCGACGTATCACAGCAAGATCCTCCAAGTCAGCAACGACCTTCGTCAACATTGCCGACATGTAAACACCTCTCGCCGCATTTCCTGCAACTCTCCAACTAAATTGACTCCCTGGTCCGTAGCCTTCTCAAGGGTGTCAGCCTGCGCACGTAAGTGTCTTTTAATGTTTTCAGAGCCCGATGACTTTGAATTCTTTGACATACTGTCCTCCTAGGACAGTTCTGGAACAGTGTATAGAATCTCGCCATTCACATATCTCATCCTCGCATGGTGTCACGTGACTCCTCTCAAATGTAGAGAATTAAATATTTTATATGCATTATTAGTTCTAAGGGGATGGTAGGCGGGGATGGTGGTTTTACCTTGCAACAAGGGGGGGGTGGCATCCCCTCGCATCCCCCCTCAACTCAAGCCTTGCCTGTGGATTTATTTTAAGGCCTACCTTCAAACTCAGTGCCTCTTTGTTTGATATCATGGGGAAATCAAAAGAAATCAGCCAAGACATCAGAAAAAAAAATGTGGACCTCCAAAATTCTGGTTCATCCTTGGAGCAATTTATAAATGCCTGAAGGTACCAAGTTCATCTGTACCAACAATAGTACGCAAGAATAAACACCATGGGACCATGATGCCATCATACTGCTCTGGAAGGAGATGCATTCTGTCTCCTAGCGATGAACGTAGTTTGGTGTGAAAAGTGCAAATCAATCCCAGAACAACAGCAAAGGACCATGTGAAGATGCTGGAGGAAACAGGTAGACAAGTATCTATATCCACAGTAAAACAAGTCCTATATCGACATAGAAAGGCTGCTCTGCAAGGAAGAAGCCACTGCTCAAAAACCATCATAAAAAAGCCAGACTACAGTTTTCAAGTGCATACAGGGACAAAGATTTAACTTTTTGGAGAAATCTCCTCTGGTCTGATAAATTTTTTTTTTTTTACTGTTTGGCATGTAAAATGACCATTGTTATGTTTGGAGGGAAAAAGGGTGAGCCTTCAAGCTGAAAAACACCATCCAAACCGTGAAGCATTGGGGTGGCAGCATCATGTTGTGGGGGTGCTTTGCTGCAGGAGGGACTGGTGCACTTCACAAAATAGATGGCAACATGAGGAAGGAAAATTATGTGGATATATTGAAGCAACATCTCAAGACATCAGCCACAAAGTTAAAGCTCAGAAGCAAATGGGTCTTCCAAATGGACAATGATCCCAAGCATACCTCCAAAGTTGTGGCAAAAGGACAACAAAGTCAAGGCATTGGTGTGGCCATCACAAAGCCCTGACCTCAATCCGATAGAAATTTTAAGGGCAGAACTTTAAGGGACAAAATCCCAGCAATTTATTGTGAGAAGCTTGTGGAAGGCTACCCAAAACGTTTGACCCAAGTTAAACAATTTAAAGACAATGCTACCAAATACTAACAAAGTGTATAAACCCACTGAGAATGTGATGAAAGAAATAAAAAGCTGAAATAAATAATTCTCTCTACTATTATTCTGACATTGCACATTCTTAAAATAAAGTTGTGATCCTAACTGACATACGACAGGGAATGTTTTCTATGATTAAATGTCAAGAATTGTGAAAATCTGAGTTTAAATGTATTTGGCTAAAGTGTATGTAAACTTATGACTTCAACTGTACATGCATGAACCCCCTGCCACATGACATGAGGATCGGGTTACATATGTTTATGGAGTTTTGAGACCTATTTCATGTCCTCTATGTGGAAAACAGATCAAAAAGAGGAGCAGATCAGAAAAGGGGGCTTCATACTAAAATATGATCAAATATAATCAGAGGGAATTAGAAATACAGACCTGCCTCTAATATAAGCTTGATATAAATAAATCTCTCACTCTGCTGCACACCGATTTAAAAAATGCTCCCCAACATAACAAGTAAAACAAATGTGTTGATTGCATTCTTTCTCTGCTATTGCCTTGCACTGAACGCCTTTAACCACATGTATCACCTGTACAAATTCAGTTTTACATGTTTATTTTAAACAGAATACACAAACCAAAGCGCCTCAGAATAATTAGCCTATAATACCAACATTTCAGACATTTTCAAAATGTCCCAAACTTAAAGCTAATGTTTGTGAACTAATTCACTAATTTGCACCAAAAACTCAGCACTCACTTTTCAATAGAAACTTTTTTCAACATAGAATATAGCTTCGCCTACCAAAGAAATACATTAAGCAGACAAATATACTTATTTTAACTGCGATTGAGCAAGAAATTACACCTTTAGTGTTAGACACGTCTTAAATACTCACCTGTGTTGAAAGTTACCGAATGGCGGAAGAAATATTGGCGGCAGAAAGTTCCAGTTGCACCAGCTATAGGCCTACGTAAGTTACAACTTAGCCTAGTTGTAAATAGGCCTACTCACGAAATTAGAAGTACCGGCGTCGGAAGTTACCAAATGGCGGCAGAAATATTTGTATTTATTTGTATTTATTTTCAAGCTGCTCTTCAGCATGAACACGTTCTGACGGTGCAGTTTACAGGGTGCGTCGCCCGGTGTCAAGTTTCAACACATTCAAAATACATAGAGGATATTAAAATGAATAAATACACATATTTTCCAGCCGGTTATATTAGTATGTATTCCTATATATTTGTTACTATATATTGTTATTTACACAGGACAAATATAGCCTACAATTTATCAAATCTACTTTTATTACAGGCTCTCGTATTTCAATGAGGATATACTTTATTACAGCTGACAGTTACGTTGCAGTTGGTGCAACCAAATTAAGCACCGATTTAGTTACAAACTAACTAGTAGGCTAGTTAATGAGCCCTTAGTGTGAACTTTACGTCCCAATTTATGTGAGCCCTTACGCGCAGCTGGTGCAACCCTACACTGGCCGTCCACAGCGTGACGTTTCCCCTCTCACTGACATGCGCAGAAGGCGGGGTCAGGGCATAAATCCAAATTTCAATCATTAATCCATGTAACTTCACTCTCATTACATGTACAACCTGGGCAATTTACATTTCTCCAGACTAAAAATAAATAAAATAAATAAAAAAAGACATCTGGTTATTAATGTATTATATTTGTGAGTGATTTATGGAATGTCCATGAGCCCATTTTTGAGTGGACTTTTAGATAAGGATGCTTTTGGGTAACCCGTCATATAGAGATTCAGTACTAATTTTGTGTATACTCAAGTTCTACTAAGTGTTTCGGAAACCCATCTTTATTTTGATAAAATAATCTTAAATGTTGCAAACTGGAATCCCAGCCGTAATCGTCTCTATGCCGAGTGGTCTAGAAAAAGCATGCTTAATAATGATAACAATAATCCATAATGAAAAATGATTAAAAATAGTATGTTACTCAAGAATAGTATTTGTATCATATATCATGTTGACAAGAACACTTGAATTAATAACTTAAAGCTTTGGAAACACACTTTGGGATATTTTTGTGTGCTTTATGCATCTCATCAAACGGCACAAGTTTCATAGAATGACTGAGTAGCTCATCCGTTTCTAGTCTCATTTAGCTCACGATATCATATATCCCGAGGAAACATTTTGCAGACTGTCATACTATTTAAGATTTCACTTGAGCCAGATTATTTAATATACATTTACATTATAGTCTTATTTGACATACTAAAACAGTTCAGTATAGGCCTACTCTTTTTCTTTTTTTTTTTTTATAGAGAAATTCCTGAAAGTCCTTTCCGTTAATGTTTCATCAATGCACATGTTTTTTCCTAAAACAAGAAAATAATGCAACACAGAAAACAATAACTGCATGTGCGGAATTGTCGAGTAGGACTACTTTATAAGAAGTTGCTATGGCCAATTTTCGCCATTAACCAGTGGACACCTCTAAAAGTCTGTCTTTGTCACTCCCCAAACCCAACGACTTTAAAAACTCCATTGTCCTGTTAAAGCCCATAAATTTGTCACCCGGGATTGATTAAACATCACGAGAATTGAGAGGCTGCAGATTTTGTCTAGGTCCCTTTGGGAACCACACAATGCTCCTTTCAGAAGACGACACAAAAAAAGTGTTTAAGGGAAGATGTAGCAAAGACAGCGCTTCGGTCAGTCCCT
The DNA here is from genome assembly GCF_025860055.1 of Xyrauchen texanus. Classification (NCBI taxonomy): domain Eukaryota; kingdom Metazoa; phylum Chordata; class Actinopteri; order Cypriniformes; family Catostomidae; genus Xyrauchen; species Xyrauchen texanus. The sequence goes on from NC_068291.1 coordinate 15,649,247, forward strand.
TCCATATGTAGTACAAGGTGGCCTAAAGAAGGGACAAAAGACCAGGTGACAAGGATGATACTAACTGGGTCGCAGGAATAATTGGGATATGTTTGGTGTCGAGAAAGCATGAGAAACACGCCTCTAACATTAATACCGCAGCAATGATCACTCGCTTTTAAAATAAATAATGGAGCAAGCAGTGAGGAGTTGCTTTTAACTTTCTAAAGTCATAGGCTACACTATAAAATAATGTCCGTAATTTTAACGGTAAAAGACTGTCAAAATGCTAAAGTTAAAAATAATGTAAATTGGTTACCGTGAAATAGGCCTATATTTCAAAAGACAAAACTGTTGTTTTACGGTAACATTTTGTAAATAAATTAATATTTTAATGTAAAAAGTATGATTTCTCTGTATGAGTAACGGTAAAAAAATGGTATCATGTTTAACAAGATAGTACATGTAATTTTACTGTAAATTATTGTTAAAATTACGGTAAAATTTGTAATCGGCGTTTCCAGAATTCTCTACATTTTACATTTCATTATATTTTATGGGAATAGTTATGCTTCTTCTTATTTTTAATATCAGTTATGTACTTTGGTGTGTTCTGTGTTATATTTGATGTAGTTTAGTTAATGTTTATTACAATATTTTAATTTCACTTTAAATTGCTCCTGGAAGAGCCACTGTTGATGAATGTTATCAAGTGCTCTTCTGTAATTACTATGGTGATGAACAATACATTATAAAGTGAAAAGAAGATGTTTTCAGTTTCAGAAGGCTTGTATATTAAGTTTATCGTGTAATAATATAAACAACGGTACTGTACTGTAAAATACACTGTAAAACAACAGTTTTTTTACAGGTTGTTCTGCAAAGTTGTTTATATTTTTACTGTATTTTTTACATAATTATTCTGGCAACCACAACTGCCAATTTTCTTTTTTATGGTAAAAACTATACAGCCTTTGTTTCTTTTCTTTTCTTTACAGTGTAGGCATATACCATTTATCACAAAACCCTGAACGCTGTTTGATACGTTGTTTTTTATTTTCTTTATTCACATATGCTTGAGATAAATACATGCTTGAAACACGGTATAGAAATAATCACTAAAAAGAGGAACATTTATGTGTGAGTTTCAAATTTAACAGGCGAGATTCAGCATCCTTTTTCATCATTGCATCTTATATTTCGTTCTTAATGTTTAACTATACGTCGAGTCTCAAATGATGTTTCTTTCGTTAAGATGGTCGTTTGGTCCTGTCCGTTGAGTGAAAGTGACGGTCTTAACATTACCAAAGCCACTCATCTCTTGCTGCTCTAATTCTCATACTTCTTTCAGTCCGATGTGAGATCTCCAAACACCAAGTAGCCGAACAATCGCACGGATTAACAGAATGGTGAAAGAATTCTGCTAAAGAAACGGATAAAAATGACTTCATATGGCCATACGAATTAAAAAGTTTCTAATCTTTTCGATTAAAGGATTTACGTGTTGCCTAATATCTGTAACCATCATTTGTAGGCCATTGACAATTAAACAGAACAATAAATTGCTAAGAGAAATGTTTATTCTCAGCTGTTTTTTGGTAAAAATAGGCTACACAAAGAACGAAAACTTTCCCGGTTCTAAAGTGATGCCGTCATCATAATTATAACACTAATCTATTCACTGTTGTATCTTTATAAAACACATAAACATTTCTTAATGATATATAAACTTTTGTTTCAGAACAATACAAGTAATTCAAAAAGTATCTAGGTAATTATAAACAGCAGTAGTAATAAACATACATTTTTTTATTTTTTTGTTTTTTGCAAAGCGCGTCTGATCAAAACATTAAAACTAGACCATATAATATGTGCAAACAGCATTTATTATCAACGCTGAAAGTTTACTCTAACCTAACACCTTATATAATAAAAATCAAATGTAATATGCTTCAAATTTAAGATGAAAATGCGCCGTCCTGTGGGGTAAGTCCATAAAATAGTTCGTGTGGTCCTCTGTAAAATCTCACCAAACACAAAAGTGGTGACGGGAGGCAGTTGTGTTGGCAAAGTGCTGCTGGTATGTGGGGAAAAGCGTAAAGGGTCTCTGCTGTTGTAAAGACTGGAAACCTTGAACTCCGATAAATGAGGATGGCACTGTTGGTGGAACGATGCAGCTTCCATTTTCGGCATCGATAGTGCAGCTCTGATACGGTTTGCCATCCCGGACTAGAATCGGCACCACAACTCTGCGCAAAACTGGAGGCTGACTGAGGTCCTGAGAATACTCTATCCGCGCTCTCTTCATTTTGTATCTGTGGTTTTGAAACCAGATCTTCACCTGCGTTGACGTGAGATGCAGCAGGTGCGCAAGATGCTCTCGCTCTGGAGCGGACAGGTAACGCTGCTGACGGAAGCGCCTTTCCAACTCAAAAGTCTGAGCCTTGGAGAATAACACGCGACGCTTCTTCCTCTTTTCATGTTCTGTATCCACGGAGAGCACATCCGGCCCGGTGGAGCCTGGTGAAGCCTCAAGGTTGCTCTCGTCTGACGCTAAAGAAACAGAATGATAATGAGGAGATAATGAGCCTTTATCCAACCCAACCCACCTACGTGTATGCGCTATACATTTACCAAATATTTCAACAGGAAATCTATCCAATGTGATGGTAAAATTTAGATTTGTGCATCTTTTATGTTGGGAAATGAATAACAGCATGGACATATTAAATGTTTCACCTGACTGATAGTCTATTTTTAAGGTTAATGGGAGCAGGCTATATTTGTATCTACTTACATATGCAATGACCTCTGTCTTGTTCAGTCCAGACGGAGAATGAGTCAACTGGAGAATGATGGGAGATGCTGTCGGTGTCATTTTCTGGCAAATCCAAAATACTTCTCACGGTGAAACTAAACTTGTTAGAAATAGCCATTTGTAGCGCTTGGTTGCTTTTAATTCCAGTAACGATTCAAAGTCTTGGAAAGCTATCATCGGTTGCGCAGCGTTGAAGTGATGTGTGAGTTTTCACATCAGACGCGACTCCAAGTGACAATGTGTACACTGATGTCGCAGTGTTTATATAAACAGCACTTGGTCGTTGCTTTGAGGCCTCTCCTCCTTATGGGTGCTAAGTACCTCAATGACTCCAGTACTTAAATCCCTGTAATGGTAGGTGTGAACTCGGCAAATAATGGCCCGTTACTTTCACAATGGCGCACACTGTAAAAAAAAACCCGTTGTTTTTACAGGAAAACGCTGGCAGCTGTGGTTACCAGAGAATTCCTGTAAAAAATACAGCAGCACAGTAGATAACTTTACTGGCGAAATATGTAAATTGATTTACAGTGAATGAAATCACGGGTGAATCACATTAAAAAACGGTTAATTCTACAAATGTTTTTTGTTAATTTTGCATAACTGTGTTGTATATAAATAGACCATTTCCTGTATTTTTTACATGTAATAATTGCTTATTGTGCATCAATAAATTATAAAATTAACAGGGAAATATCATACATAAAACTAATTTAAACTGCTAAAAACAACAGTAAAACTGCGCTTTTAAATGGAGATGTTCTGTATATTAAACATAAAATCTATTCATAATATGCTGTATTTTTATGTTTTAATAATGAAGTTATATTGTGGTAGATCTAAAAAATACATCTTGAGAAAAGACAAGAGAGGAAAATATCACTTTTGGGAAATTTATTCAACAGCCATAGTCAATAGTTGTAAACAATTGGATGCATTTTTTTATTTTTTTTCAAACAAAGTTTGAAAACTTTTCAAACGTTTTTTGAACAAAGTTTAAGTGCCAGGCGCACAACAACAACCCAATTCACAACAGCAACACACACTCTTCCTGTCTGGAATGTTCCACAGTATGGCATAAAACAATTGGATGCATTTTTTTTCAATGTATACAACATGCAAAGAAGCTACAATGGTTATTTTAATATGAATCCCAGTTGAAATACTCCAGAAGTTACTCCTCTTTAAATCTGGACATTTTTTTGTCACAAAGTTTAAGTGTCAGGTGCTCAACAACAACCCAATTCACAACAACCACCCACTCTCCCTGTCTGGAATGTTCCACAGTATGGCATAAACTTATCTATCTCCATGGAGACAATCAGGTGATGCCAACAAGGCCAAGTTACAGGTCAGATCTGTGGAGAGGCGAGCCCCCTCAAAGTAAGAATGCATGTTTGTTAAAGGAACACGCCGACTTTTTGGGACTTTAGCTTATTCACTGTATCCCCCAGAGTTAGATAAGTCCATACATACCCTTTTCATCTCAGTGCGTGCTGTAACTGTCTGACACACCCACCGCTATCCTAGCTTAGCACAAAGACTTGAAGTAAATGGCTCCAGCTAGCATACTGCTCCCAATAAGTGACAAAATACGCCCAACATTTTCCTATTTATATGTTGTGATTTGTATAGTCACAGTGTGTACAAATGACAAGGTCATATGAGAGACAGCCATCTTTTAACCGTATACATACTGGGAACTATATTCTCAGAAGGCTAAGCACTGCTACTTGGGCGGAGTGATTTACTCGCAGCGCCTGAGAAGCCCCGTGGTGAGGAGCAGAGAGTTCAGCTCAGAGTGTTGCGCTAATCACTCCGCCCAAGTAGCAGTGCTTCGCCTTCTGAGAATATAGTTCCCAGTATGTATACGGTTAAAAGATGGCTGTCTCTCATATGACCTTGTCATTTGTACACACTGTGACTTTACAAATCACAACATATAAATAGGAAAATGTTGGCGTTATTGTCACTTATTGGGAGCAGTATGCAAGCTGGAGCCATTTACTTCAAGTCTTTGTGCTAAGCTAGGCTAGCGGTGGGTGCGTCAGACAGAGTTACAGCACGCACGGAGATGAAAAGGGTATGTATGGACTTATCTAACTCTGGGGATACAGTGAATAAGCTAAAGTCCCAAAATGTCGGCGAAGTTCCTTTTAAGATTATTTTTTGCAATAAAAAAAGTTCTAATTGAATAAATGCAAGATAGATAAGTTTTATACCATACTGTGGAACATTCCCACAAAGAAAGAACATCTTCATGAAACAAGCAGGTGGTGGACCCTCTACCAGAAAAAGTTACATAGTGCATTTAAAACAAAAATTACTTATTGTGCCTTAACCATAATACACATTGTGGATTTAAAGCGAAAACTAACAGTACCTCTTAAACAAACAGTCAGAGTCCACAGAAAGAGTCCATACTTAGGCTTAACACCACTCGTGATCGGAGAGTTCCTGTATCAGGGTGAGGACTCGAGGGTTCACGCTGAGACGACGCTTGGAGTTTTTGTTCTCTACTTTGGTTCCTTTTTCTGGGTTTATGGAGAAAAAACACCTGTAGAATAAAAGCATATTAAGCATTTTAATTGATCAGTAAAAAAAAAAAAAAAGAAAAAAAATATGCACACACACACTGCTCAAGAAATAAAGAGAACACTTAACACAATGTAACTCCAAGTCAATCACACTTCTGTGAAATCAAACTGGAATTATAGGCAATTAGCAAGACACCCCCAATAAAGGAGTGGTTCTGCAGGTCCTGCAGAACCACTCCTTTATTGGGGGTGTCTTGCTAATTGCCTATAATTTCCACCTGTTGTCTATTCCATTTGCACAACAGCATGTGGAATTGATTGTCAATCAGTGTCCTAAGTGGACAGTTTGATTTCACAGAAGTGTGATTGACTTGGAGTTACATTGTGTTAAGTGTTCTTTATTTTTTTGAGCGGTGTGTGTAATGTAATATATATAGAGAGAGAGAGAGAGACAGACACACACATATAACAGTCTGAGTCCGGGTCCGAGCTTGGCCGAGACTCAGGCCACACCCAGAGGCAAGGCCAAGAGTCAGACCCAGACTAAGACCGGGCTTGAGTCCGGCTCTTAGTCTGGGTCTGACTCTTGGCCTTGAGTCCCAGCCTTAGTTAAGGTCCGGATTAAGACCGGGACCTCAGAGACAGACTCCCAGGTCTGAAAAATGAGTAAGCCATGTTTACTCACCTTTGAAGAAACTCCAGAGTTGAAGCCAGCTCAGATGGATAATGGATATTAAAACAGTAGTAACTCCCGAACATGAGGCACAATGCAGAAATGAAGGAGGAGATGTTTGTGTTGATAAGGTTCCGATCCAGACTCAGCATGTACCTTGTTGCGGAATAGCAGGACTGTCCTATGAACAAATTTAACAGGTTATATTAATAAGGCTGCACTCACATGACAAATTCTATAAACAGTGCAATTTAAAAAAAAGAGATATGAAACAGACTTACCACAGACAATAACAGTGGGTGTCAGAGGCACTTGCTCCAGTTGGACCTCTTCTGCCAGACATGTATCTTCTACATGGAAGAACATGGACTCCTCATCAAAGTAGCTGAGCAGAAGCAGGAGCATCTCTATCACATCATCTGAGCAGCCAGTCTGCAGTCCTCGCATCCTCTGAAGCCTTGCATAATTCTGAAGGAGCTTCTTGCTCTTGTTGACACAAACTGTGGTCATGTAGTTGAGAAGCCTTTTTCCCTTCAAATCCAAATTTCGTGTGAATGTCTCTTTGAGGTCAATCCCAGTCAGTTCCATGAAGTGGACTGACATGCCAAGTTCATCAAACCAAAACGGCCACTCCTCTCTAAGGCATTTGATACTTTTTCCCTGGTTGACATGTTGACGCTGGGTATAAAATGTGGACTTCATTAGACATTTTACCTCTTCTGGATTGGCATCAGAGTGTTGGAACATCACCTTGAGTTTTTCCATCTTTTGCTGCTGGCTCTCTTGAGTTTCTTCAAGGGGCAGAAATTTTACATTCCATTTAATGCATCCGTAAGTATCCTGCATTGCTGCTCTCTCTTCTAATGGGATCTCGTCTGTGTGGTCTGAGACATCAGTCTGATGTTTTCTTTTCTTATTTTGGGTGTTGAAGTGCGCCTCACATTTTCAATTCTGTTTAGCAACTGTTTGACAAGTGAATGGTAGCCTGTTCCAACAATATCACCATCTATTACATCCTGGAGAGATTTGGGATATTTTGCCACCATTTTTGTTGCAACGTCAGTTGAATGCTTTTTACCTACATGAGGGCATTTTTCCATCATCTCAGTCACAACAATCCGGACCATTTTCCTCCTCAGTTTTGGGCCTGGCCTTTTTCCCTCTCCAAAGAATGCATCACTTCGTCAGGAAATTTACTCCATGGAATTTCAAAGTTGTCATCCCAATGTGTGTCAACTCCTGGGCTGCTGGAGGAGGTTGACGATGTACTTTGGGGTGAAACAGAGAGCAATGACCGCGATTGGGAAGGTGAGGCTTCCACAGATGATAGGAGCTGTTCTCAGGAGTGTGGTCTTTAAATGACAAAAAAAATAAGATTATGATTCACACTGTACAATATTACACAATGTCCATGTCTGCTTTTGATTTTGAATAGTTGTGGGTTGTGTGGTGTTTTTACTTACATTTCTGTTTCCAAACAGAAAGAAGCTTTCTGGCTTGTACAGGTCTTAATGCAGTCATCAAATCAGCCTCCGTTACGAAGCGTAGATCATCATACGTCTCGACTCCAATGGACTGCAAGTGCTCTTCCAGGATGTTTTTGTTCACTGCTTGAAGTTGTGGTAGGACTTCCATGATGGCGACATCTAGGAATGTTTGCTCTGAGTCACTCATATTTGCATTGAAGAAAAAATGCCACCTTCGAACAGAACAGAAAAAAATATACAGTACATACACTTAACAGAGCAGGGACATGCATCAGGTAACACTTTTATTAATGTCAAACTATTTAGAGTGAGAAGTGAGCTTTAATTGGACTTTATTTTGCCACAATACTGTGTTTTAGTGGAATGACTTGGTATCCATCAAGAATGTATGACACCAAAGGATAGAAATCGGGCAGGTCATTAATGTTGATACACTGTAACCCAAGACTGTCCTTTGTCACAGAATACAGATGGTATTCTGAGAGGAAGATGCCTTTGTGGATATCCATCAAAACATACACAGATGTGTCATTTTGAATCAAGATGAGTAGAAGTTCACCAATCTCCATATACTCATAATTTCTGTACACAAGAAACTGTCCTTTTTATATGCAGTGCCTTTGTACTGAATGTTTGTGGTAACTGTGGTATTGCTCTCTGAAAAGGCTAACTCCCTGACTGCATGTTTAATAGCGTTACTGTAGAGGTTGGGATAAAACGCACAGCTGTCCTTCACTTGCAGTAGTTTACTGCATTCTTGCCCGGCTAAAAGATATGCCTGATACATCTGATGACGCTCTGACAAAGTTTGACAAATGTTTTTGAAGTTTTTCAAGTGTCTGGCACATCTTTTAAAATAACTGTGTTTACTTTCAAACCTAATTGTCCATAACCTAATCAATGGACCAAATTTCAAGAGCAGTGCTGAATAATGGCGCAAATAGTGGTGCTTGGGTTTTAGTTGAATTTCAGGAAACAACATCTTTCTCGACTCCAAATATTCTTGGATCAAAATGTCAAGATATGCTATCTGGGACAAGGAAATGTTCTGAGCACAAATAAGATCCACAATGTCTTTTAGCTGGAGAGCTAACTGCCATACTTCATCCTCATGGTTTTGCACTTTGTCACCAATCAAAACTGGTAGCAATCTCAAAAGGTTCCAGTTTTGAATGGCTTGCCCCGATAACTTGGCTCCGTCAGGGTTGACAGCACATGGCTTTGTGAGTGCTTCAGATCCTTTGTACTTAAACTGTTTGATGCGCCTGTTTAAGAGGGAGTATGTGAACCATTTTTGCTTTTTTATAATGTTCTTCAGGTACAGTGCTAGATCATATGACAAGACTCCTTCAAAGAGGTCATGACCTAAACATGGCGGGAGACCAGGCTGGGATACGTGAAAAGACTCAAGGGTATTAAAGATAGACTTTACCTTTATTCCTCTGACACCTTGGATGTTTTCAGCCTGGAGATCAGCAACAGCCGCGTCATACGTCTCTGGGGTGCGTGGAGGACCACAGACATTCGGATCAGCCTCAAACTCACTTCTTGTGATTTCACAGTACCTGCAAAAATAATGAGAGCGGCTGAAGTTCTCTGTAAACCCACCTATGCAATGAGAACCCAAGTTATCCCCAGCAATGCAGTAAAGACCCCTTTTACGGTTTCTCCATCTACATTTATTCCATCGGTCTCCAAGGATTTCAGATCTGCCAACAACTCTGAGAAAACTTTGGCTACTCCAAAACGCTTAAGGTCATTCTCAATACACAACAAGACTAAAAACATATTATCAGTATTTGAACGCAAATGAATGGGTAAATTTGCTAATGAAAGATAGACTGCAAGAACTTTGTGCGTCTTTTTAGCAGAACCCAGGGATTCACAACTTCAAATGAATCTTGGTACAAAATCAGTTTGAGGCTTTCAGGGTTTTCATTAAAGAACTGGTGACATTTGAAATTTTGTCCATCATATAAATCCGTAAAAACCTCTACATCAGGATCTCCAAACTGTTTTGACTGTGTATTCCTCCCTAAATGTGACTGCAAAAAGCTCTTCAGAGTTTCTGCCACTGGTATGTAGTAAGCACATTTTTCTGTCATGTTTTCATCCATTCCCAATGCCACTTTTTGGGGTTCGGTGTATTTAAACATTTTTGTGAATGTCTGATTTCTGGAGTATGTTGTTCTTAATTGTCCCTGATGACAGGCAGAGAACAAATCTGACTCTTTAATGCAGTCACAGATTTTAGTGACTGCTTCATCTGATAGGCTCATATCATGTTTTAATAAAGTATTTACTTTAGTTATTGTATAGGCTTGACCTAACTCATGCACATTTTGCATTTCCTCAACAATAGTCTGTATAGTAGAGGCAGGAATAAGCAGCTGTCCTTGCAGTTTAAGGTAAAAGAGACACATGTTTCTGAGATAAGACTGACTATCATTCTCTGGCATATCACTGGCTGCACTAGCTGTTGGCATGGCTTCATGTGTGTTTTCTGAATCATCTGTACTGGCAATGATATCTGGGGGCTGAGGTCGAGTTTCCTGTACATGTTATCAATACCATCTGGGGAGCATGCTTTATGTTTCCTACACATGTGAGAAGTAAATGATGACTTTTTTGTAAATACGTGCTTACAACCACTTACTGGACATGACACCGACCTGCCCTCTCCAATATGATCATTTAAGTGAGACACTAGCTCTTTCACCGTGTGAAAATGGCGGGCACATAATGAAACTGCGCATTTTAAATCCGCAACAACAGCTATAGGAGCAGCTTGCGGTGCAGGTGCATTGTGCACACGATAAAAATGGCCCTTGAAAGCTGAGTAAGTGGTAAATGTTTGACTACAGTTGGCGCCAACACATTTGAAAAGACAACGGGGCTCATTTCTATGCACTCTGCAATGTAGTACATAGCCTCTTAATGTATCCAATTTCTTTTTACAAAAGACGCAGGTGATCATTTTTAGTATTTTAAGTGTTTGCCTGTGCTATTCAGCTTAACTAAGTTATCACGCATTGATCTAGCTAGCTAGCTAACGTTAACATTAACGTTACTGGTATTAAATATCAACTGGTGCTAGCTTACACCATGTGCTTACACATTTTCGTTTGGTCTTGGGAAAAAAAAAAGTAGGCTAAATGTGAAGCTTACCTTGCAAACTTTCAATTTTCGGATTGAACAGCAGCAGACCCTCCAAAAAACTTGTGTTAAAATCGTAGATTTGTCCTAAAAACTTTTAAAATGACAAAGTGGTCCGAAGATTTCTGCTGTGCCTCTGTTTTCTCTCTAGCAATCGCCGCTGGCTCGCAAGTTAATTGACGTTAGCACAGCAGCTGCAGCAGCCGTGAACAAGGAGCTCGTGCTTCTCCCGCTCTCACTTCAGTATCCAATCAGAGACGAGCTTCAATTGCGCACTATGAAATTCAAAATTAGGCAGACTAGTGCACAATGAGAGAGGACAGGTACAAGTCTGTGGTTAGAGGAAGCACTGTTAGGTTGTTTAGCCTGTGAAAATGATACAATGCTCAAATTTTATAAATATAAATAGAAAACTAGGCTAAGTATTACATTAAAATTTAAAGACTAAAAGAAACGTAAAGCCTACAAGGATTATGGTTAGGACTGAACAGAAAATTATAATTTTAATTCCTTATACACACACTCTATAAATACAGTAGGCTATACAAATAAATCATAAAGTGATGTGAAGGCACTGTTTGGTTGTTTAGCCTGTGATAATGACACAATGCTCAAATTATTACTATTATTTTATCAATAGGCCAATGTAGAAAACCAGGCTATTACATTAAAATTGAAAGACTAAAAGAAACATAAGGCATTATACAAGGATAAGGACTGAACAGAAGTAGGCTATTACTTTATATCAATCATTTTAATGTCTTATACACACACTCAACAATAAAGCCTAAATTATAAAAACAATGTTATTATAATTGTAGCCTATTTTTATATATAAGATAGGCAACCTCTCAGGTTCACAATTAATTTTTTTGTGAAAACATTTTTATTACCTCAATTTGCATCGTTTCATCAATCATGATAAAAGTACAGCATAAACTTGTAAAGTGATTTACATTTGTATTTTTTAAGAACAACTGACTAAAACTTTATTTTTTACAATATTTGCATGTCAAATTAACAAAATTGTTTTGTTATGAGTATTACAGTATTTCTCTGTTTTTGATACCAATATTTGTAGTTTTAACAAATAAATTTGATTATAATCACATATTGTTGTTGTAAATATAACAAAAACATTCTGTTTAATAGGTTACAAAAAATCACTGTAATTCAAACAAAAAATATATGTTTTTGGGTTTACAATACTTTTCTGTAGGGATTTTACATAGTTTTTCTGTAAATTTCACGGTCATTTTTTACAGTGCAGGGTAACACTCTTCATCATTACTGATTCGTCCGAATTCGTGAAAAGTGGGAGACAGATAATGGTAATTGTTGAGGCTGAATCACGTCTTGGGTGGCAAGTGACAACAAGAGCCCCCCTTCTTTCCCCCGCTCAAATAACATATCGGATATTTGCATACAAAGTGATCCATTAGCGTCCAAGAGTTGGTTTTCCTAATTCGTTTATTGGCATATTGTCGTTTATATTGCAGGTGTTGGACACAAACACAGGCTAAATGTCCACTCTGTCGAGGGGGTGATATTTCATTATAATTCAAGAAAGCTATTTCGATGGGCTCAAGAGTAGACTACATGCTTTTGGCAGCCTATGCGACTGTAAAGGCAAAACAATGTGCATTGCAAGACATTATCGATTAGAAATTTTAATTAAACCCCAGGTTTGTCCATGTAGCCATACATTCGATTTTACTCTATAATATTCCTCTTTTTGCTCTTCAATTATAGCCTATAAACTGCAGGTTAGCAGAACTCAAAAAATGGAGGAAGTTAATACATTAAAAGTTGAAATAAGCAGAACTGTAAGATGTTGCACCACTCGTGCGTGTTGATTCCTCTTTAACTTGAAATATTTAGAAGTCAACTCATACATTGTGATGGCAATTAAAACGTAACTCTTTATCTGAATTTACAATTAACAAGTAATCTCAACTTAAGGAAACCTGCTTGCATATTGAATGCATGTTGAGTGGCAACACTATGCTTTAATTGCTCAATGAGTAAAGCAGTATAGAATTTTTTTTATTATTTGTACCTGTCCTTAAGCTCAAGCTCCACTATTTACCATAATAGTAACCCCCAACACTTAAACATAACAGAAACTCTTCTAAAACAAAGCATTAAACACCAACAAGTCACCGCCTTACATTCATCTTCCACAAAGACACTTTATATTACACTTTATTTTGAACAATTCCTCTCCCGTGGAGTGCCATCCAAAATTGAATTATTTTGGATTAATAATTATTTCCCCCCTATTCAAAACAATACATTATTTTCAGCATTAGGTTATATCAGTTAGTTTCATAATAGCAATATATATATATATATATATATATATATATATATATATATATATATATATATATATATATATATATATATATATATATATAATATAGGCCTAGTAATTATCGCAAAACCCGAAATAAGATGAAGAATTTACTTTAATTGGAAAGGGGTCCAGTGATGTAGACCACAGTATTAGTTATATGGGCTGTCGCTTTACTCGCGCCCTGGACCTCACCAACCAGCAAAGTGCATGGAGCATCCCACTGGGTTCAGAGACTGTCTCGTCTTAAAGCGGCTCTGGGTGGCTGCATAGACAGTCCCTCCCAAACAGAGTGGGTATCCGTTCTCGTCTAGTCATCCTGGGTGGTCGGGCGAAAAAAGGAACACAAACACATGCCAACCAGCGACCGGGAACAAAAGAGGGCAATGTAGCCCCGCGTCCGAGACCCGTTGGAAGCATTTGTTTCAGTCAAGATTTTGCATTTGTTCAGTCCTGAAATAATACTTGATTGACGCCCCAGCACAATGTCCTTTAACTTTCTCGAATAAATCCGTGCTTGTTCCTTGTTGTCATGGTTTTGAATAGGGTCGAACAGGATCCGGGCAACTATCTACTGCTGCACGTCTACTACTGCCTATTTAATAAGCCCAACTGAATTAATAGTTTTGCGTTTCCAAACGGGATCAATATAATGTCAGCTTGCGTTTAATCAAACACTTTAAGGAACAAATCAATATTTAATTACTCTAAATCACAATTTTAAATATAGCAACTCTCCGATTGCGAACTCTTCCGTATCCAAAATATTACATTAACAAGGACGAAGCAACATTTCGGAACTGACTGATTTTAAAAACAGATTTATAGGCAAGTGTCTATATTTATATAGCATTCAATCATTGAAATCATGTTACAAGTTTTCAAATGGTTAGAAATTGATCTGTAGCACGCAGTCTAATCCACAAATCACTGTTAAACTGTATAAAGAAAAGGAAAATGTTTGCCAAGCTCTTTGAATTTAAGCACACGCTAAATATAGCCCTGTGTAGGCACAGTTAAGTTTCTAATGACCTCTCGTATCTCCTTAATCTATTAGACACCCACACAGGAGCATGCTTCAGGAAAAGTGTGCACACTCACATCTCCAAGAGCTCTCTAGTGTCAAATATTTACCCTTGCTGTTTGACTTCTCAAACCCAAGGAGACACACGATAAAGGAAATCAGAATAATCTACAGAAATAAACGTTGCTCCTTGAAGCCTATACAACACATTTAAATATGTACAATTATAGCAGGGTGCTAATAGGTATTAGATCTTACTGATCGGATTTAAACTTATATTATTACATATACTTTTTCAAGTATTTAAAAAATACCTGAACAGCATCTTTACCACTTTGTGCATGTTTTGTGAAAAAAAAGAGAAAAAAAGAAAAGAAACTGATTGAATACCAGTACACGGATATTTTCAAGTGTATGCCCTTTGAAGTATTACTTTTATATTTAATAAAGTAATTCAATAATTATTTTAAGTGTTTAATAAAGGCATTTTATGTTTAAAAATACTCTGCCTTTAAAAACCTGTAACACCAAAACCATGTTTTAGACACACTTATTTAATATGATATTTGGTTTTAAATATATAACCCAAGTGTCATCTATTCTAGCAAGCAAAGTAAATAAGTTTGTTAGGTTTTAAGTGAAGCATATGCTGTTCAAAGTTCAGACAACATTAATTTGGACACCTGCTGGTTGTCAAACTTGGAATAAAGTGGAAAATGTCCATAATTAGGGATCATGAATTTTAGGAAAACGAACTAATCTTCACTAAGCAGAAAAGTGAAGTGAAAAGAGAAACACGCTCATGAATGAGAACATAAAATTACCTTACAGAGTACAGGGCAAAGGTCAAAAGTTCTATGATACACAAATCAACTGAATAATCCATGGCACTTAAACAAAATCAATTACGCTCGTGCAGAAGTAGGCCTAATGTATAATATACACCCGTGATCACATGGCTTTCGAGGAATAGCAGTTTTTAAAAGTAGTTCAATATGATACTGTTGAACTAATATGATTTGTACTTTATTTTAGGCCATAAATCAGATCCTCAAAGAAATAGATTAGGGAGAAATTAACGTTTAAAAGATCACAGTAGTGTAGTATCCCCTCCTGTAAACATTTTACGGGAAAAAATAAATACAAAGTATAAAATCTCGATTTGAAATTTAAATGAAGCCCCAGCTGTTTCTATTTAACCTTGCATCCATTCATTACACCTTTATATTTATTTTTATGCTTTGTAATAATAGGTAGGCCTACTAATTTTTTTTTTTTTTTTTGTAGCGGCCTAAGCACGCGATAGAATGGGGCTGTTCAAACTGAACGTGTTTTTGCGTCCGCTCGCGTTGTTTTTCAATCGTTTTCCATGTAAACGTTCATTAGATGGATGTCTTATGACAACTGCGTCACGTTTCACTGTGTTTTAGCATCTCTCACGTGAGTGCTGCATTTTACATGCCGTGTCAAGTTAAAATAACTTCAACTGATCTCGAGACTGCTGCTCTGCTCTAATTATTGTGATGCGTTTTGCTTTTTAGCGCGAGAACACGTCTGTTCTGAACGGTTACTGGAAGAAATGCTTAAGCCAATAGTTACATGAATGCTTTGGTAAACTGTAAATTTATATAAATTATCCAAAAAATATAAAATGCTTCTGGGGGAAGACAGTTACGCATTGGTTGCGGCCAAAGCCATATTTATTCACTCTCAAAAAACGTAATACATTGGTTTATTCTATTTGATCTTATTCTGTTTTTTTTTTTTGTTTTTTTATATTCTGTTATATAGTTTGTATGGCTAATTTATTGGTTGGTTTAGAGTCATGTAGATATGCTGGAAGAATTGTGAGCTAAGCAGCCACTTAAAACAGCACTAAGAAGTTAATTAAAAATGAACAAATTGCCTTTATTGATCAAAATAATGTCCTTATATTATCCCGATTCACTGGTGTAAACCTATAAACATGATTTGTATTTTGAGCAGTCGGGTTCGATTTGGCATGAAATTGCTGGCTTATGAAGTTCATGCTTGCCTCATTACTTCATGTCCACACAGAAGTAGTGCTGGCTGTCTCATGCTGTGGCTGGAGAAACTAACTGTTTAGTTCAGTTCAGTTCAGTAACACTCACATAAGACAGCATCATTGCTGTCTAGATGGATGTTTGTATGTTATCCACTTGGCGAAGTTTCTTACCTGCTATAATGCTTGGATCTGGCAGGATTGTTGAAGCTTATATTGCTTTTCATGCTTTTATGAATCAAACATTACTCGTGTGTTAACCGATCACGATGTATCTATGTTGTCCGCAGGGCTGGATTGGTAATCTGGCATACCGGCCATTTTCCCGGTGGGCCAAGACACTTTTGGGCCGAACAAGGGATTGGACATTGGGAGAACCAGCCGAATGGGCCGCGATAAGCTGAAATGAGCCGCATTATACAGAACGGGCCACAAAACAGTGCTGCGATATGCTGAAGGTGACAGCGATATGCAGCGATATACAGCAACCCCCCCACAACAAACAACAACTTTTGGGCAAGTTTCTATGTAAAATCACGGCCCTATTTCTCTTCCCAGTCCACCCCTGGTTGTCCGGTGAAATTACTGTGTCATGTTCCGTTCTGCATAATTCGGCAGCTCATCGCGGCCCATTCGGCCCATTACACGGCCCTCTAGGTTCTCCTGATGGCCAGTCTGCCTCTGATCTGCCCCAAAGTGTGTCGGCCCACCGGGAAAATGCCCGGTATACCAGATTACCAGTCCAGCCCTGCCATGAGTGTGTGTTGCATTTTTGAGGGTTTCATTACCTTTTTAAAGAGTGAATCTTTAGAACAGCAGGGGGCCCCGATGAGCTGAAGATTATGTATATTTACTAGAACTATTTATTTGCAATTTGCCAATTTTTATGCCAGTTACAGAGAAATGTCGAACACTTGTTTTGCAGTTGTTATTATTTATTAATTGCCAAATAATAAGAAATAATGCTGCATAATGAGACACATAGCTTTGAGGTGAGGGAACATTGCAGAATGTAAACCAGCAAGAACCCACAGGAGGAAAGATTTGTCCATAATTTGTCAATAAGTCTTGAAGGTCTTATATACTTGCCCATATATCTACAGTGCAATGTCATAAGCACAGGTGAGATCATGGATGGCTCCTCATTACTGTGTTCAATGTAAACTTTAAAAAAATCCAAGGAACGATCCAAATAGTCTTTCTAAAAAAAACAAATTATAGTAGGCCTATTTGTTATGGAACAGTGTTGTTGCTTTTCCTCATCAGTGCTGTTAATAATTTCTGGGCTGTCTAGCTGTTGGACAGATTTAACTTCTTTTGCTTTAAACTGTCATTAGAATTCAGATGGATCGCACACCTTTTGTGATATGAGCTGCGATTTTGAGGGAAGCTTGCTCATTCGCTCTGAGCTATCTTACCTCTGGAACTTGCATGTGCATTTGTGCAGCACAATTTAATTTGTTCTCTGTATAAAGTATCCTGTTTCTATTTTACAGTGTAAGAATCTGCTCCAAATGATTGAGCCTGTGCAGGCCTGGTGCCACGAGGCATTGCCCCCTTAGATCTGATTTGTGCCCCATCAGTTTAATTTTGCATTCATAGTCTACATAAACAGTCATTTACACTCTTAAAAATAAAGGTGCCAGGAAGAACCAAATAGGGTGTTTTGCATTGTTGCCATAGAAGAACCTTTTTTGGTTCCACAAAGAACATTTCAGTGACTTGTTATTTGAAGAACCATTTTCCCTAGTGCCACAAAGAATCTTTCCTGGTACTGCAAAGAACCTTTTCCAAAGGTTCTATGTTGAACCACTCATAAAAAGGTTCTTTATGACCTCAACTGATCCATTAAATACAGTATAATAATGATTCTTGTCTTTTGTCACCTGTGGGTTTCCTTATTTGGTGGCTGGGTAAAACAATCCATGTAAACAACACACAGCCTGCAAAATTTGAATTGCTGTTATGATGGCGGGCTTTTGACAATAACAGAAAAAAGGGAAATATTCACCTTATGCTCCAGAGAAACCTGCAGCCATCTTGTGTGCAGCCATCTTGAAAATTTTGTCTTTGAACTTCCATTATAGCAATTTCTATATAACTATAGTGTTGATGTTAAACTGTAATTAGCTAGCAAAGTGAATTTACAGGATATAGAGATGCCAAAAGTTATCATGAGTATTTTAAAGTGTTCAGGGGATGTCATAGCAACAGGAAGCAGAGTGGGCAAACTTTAATACAAGAGAAATACATTAATAAATACACAAGATCCTACCTTCACACTGTGAACATACTGATATGCCTCTATGCTCATGAAAAACCAAGAGACAATACTAAGTAATTGTAAGATTTTTTTTAAGTGTTAAACTGGGTCAGGAAGGGGTGCCAGTATATTCATAAACACACACATACTCACATGTAGGCTATACATATGAAAGTGTATGTTTTATTTTATGTTTACAGCCTTTTAATAATGTGGGGTGACAAATAAATGTTAAAAGTACAAATATAACTTCCTTTTATTGTACTTGCTTGTGAAATAATACGAGCCGCCACTGTTTGAAATTAAAACAATTACAATTTTAACACAAAGTATTAACAAGTTGAAACATAAAAGTGAAGCAGAATTACATGATAACAATTAGGGCTGTCAATCGATTAAACATTTTAATCCGATTAATTACACAGTGTCCCAATTAATTAATCAAGTTTAAGCGTATTTAATTGCATATACAAATATTTGCTGAGAAAGCCCCTCATATAACAATTATAGATATTTATATAAATATATAATTATAGATAGTTATCTTTACATATTTAAAAAGGATATATATAATAAAAAAATATTCAGATAATTAAAATGCATTACATTCTTGTGGCAGAAGAGTTAATCACTGATAAGACAATATAAAAGCAGCTTTAGAATACAATGTATTGTTTATTACCATATTATCAATCTTAAGTCAATCAGCAAAACCCCTTTTCACATAGTAGAGGGGTGGTGTAGACGCAAACCATCAACTCCTGGTGAAAAATACTTTCTGTGCTGTCACAAATAATGCATTTTGATTGACTCTTCACAGTAGCTTTAATACAATCCGGATATTAAAAGACAAAACACGGAAGTGTGGAGCAAGGTACAGGTATAGCACAGAGGATATGTTGATGTGGCACAGGTGGCAGTCCAAAGCTGTGAATCTAGTCACGGTGCACACAAAAGTTATGAATGTTTTTGTATTTCTTCGAGAATGAACAACATGACGTTGACGAGTTTGCAGATTAGTGTATGAAACTTTACTACTTTTTTGCCAATTAAACTGACATTCACAATTTTAAAATACACACACGCACTATGGCCTGGGTCCAAAATGGTTTCCTTAAATATGATTTGAACCCTTGTGCGACCTTGGGACATTTTTATCTTTTTCATTTTTGTTTTGTTAATGCCAATGGCATACATTTTGCCAAAGGTGTGTATTTTGGGGGGAATTTTGATATTTCAAGCTTAGTTCCTAAAATAAATCTATAATACACTGTGTACACAAAATAGTTACACTCAGGACCTTCTGGACAAACATTTCCCCATTGAAATGGCAATATTTGATCGCAGTGCCATTAAAGTATAAAATTATGAATTCTATGAAATTATGCTTTCCGGAGCCCTGGCTTTTTCTCATTATTAATCTATGGAGCAAATACATGCTTTTTTCCTTTTTTCTGTCTGCTGTATTATAGAGCACTGCAGGTCAATTGAATAAATGATGCAGCTAAAATTGTGTGGTTGTTTTGGTATGGATGTCAGAGTGTGATTAATATGTGTGTATTGAGAAATGTGTGTGTAAAAAACAACAGTGGCATTATGCAAACAAACTGCATTTAAAGGATTAAAATCCTGAAAATTAATGAATATTTGGTAGTTATGATCAAGACTGATGTTGGTTAAAAAAATCTGTCAGTAAAGTCAGTGAAAGTGGAAAATAATATTAATATATCATATTTTTTGGCAGTTTTTTGACCCGTACATTTTTGTCCTCTAAGGTCCTGGCAGTGTTTTTTTAATCTGACACTGCACAAAAAATAATAATGCATTAAAATCAATGTTGTTGCTAATTATTGACATATCCCAGACTGTGATAATCCATAAAAAAATCAATTTCCCCTTAGCATTTAGTATATGGAAAATAATGAATGCCCTCTGAGTAAATTTTTTTATTGACGAGGGTTAAGAATTCACAGTAAGCCATTTCTTGATATCTAAGGCAAATATGGATAGTTTGTTGAAAAGACATACTTAGAACAGGAGAAAAACAATGTCCATAATTAATGTAAAATTAATGGAGGTCCAGACTATCAACCCCTTCAATTCTACATTGTACTTACCCTTATAAATGTTTAGCCTATATAGTTCTTACATTGCTTATCTGTGGCTTTTGTAACAAGGAGGTCATAACGATGGATCCTCATTACCGTAGAGAATTCAATGTAGCTTGTCTTTCTAAAACAAATATATAAACCTTAGCATGAAAAAACTAAAAGCCTAAACACATTTAGAAACTTGAACCACATACACAATAATCAGAAGAAGAATAGTAATGACAGCTCAACAGCGCCCTTCCCATTTTCCAATGGTTTCCTGTGGTTAATTATGGAAATGCAACAAGCCCTAACAGTCAGCCATTGTGACAGAAATTAGTCTTGGCCCCACCTATAGGCTATCAGGGGTCAGGACACTACTGGTAATTGATTTAGCAGATACTGATATCTAAAGCCAGCATCACACTAGCTGACTTTTCCTGTAGGTGAGAGACAGAGAGCGCATTAGCGTCTGCCAGCGGGAGGTTGTTAATCACCTTACTGACATGACTCCTGCTGAGTTAATGGTTCCAACAACTGGAAAAGCACCAAAATGAATCTGTCACTGGGCCGGACACTTGATGAGAACACAAGTGCAACTAGTAATTTACGTAACTAATGAATCAGAAAGCAGAGGCTCAACAGGCGGTTTTAATTGAACGTAGTTTCTTTACTCACTGAAAGCTGCATATGTACTTACACGTTCTACGGCAAGCCCCAGAGAACAAATAAAAAAACTTTTTCGTAGTAATACAATTTCCTTCCTTCGACGAGCAACGACATAGAGGTTACAATAATACAAATTTAATGAAATCCCAGGTGCAGTTTATAGTGCAACCAAAATCCCAATTATTACCTGGAGAGAGAAAAAAAAAAAGAAGATTTGGTGCATAAGGACTTTTAACCATTAGCAAGACCGAATTCTCGCCAGATGAAGGGTTTTTTTATTTATTTATTTTATTTTTTTAATATATATATGCATTTACATTCACCAGATGACTTTTTAAATGATTATTCACCAGATATGAAGTTGGAGATTTGATGTATGCACTGATGAGGCACATTTCCTCCATTTGATAAGTTCTCCAGAACCACCCAACTAAATAAACACTTTGTGAAATAACGGTGTTCATTTTTTATAATAACCGATAGTTAAAAAAATAGCTATTGGCAAAGATTAATCAGCAAAAACGATTATTGCTGGACCACCACAATATTAAGTGTATGCTGGTTGAATCGTTAAACCACTGCTCTGGCTATCCTATCTCCAGTGTTGAGTAAGTCACTCAAAAAATACAGTAGCCCACTTCTCTAAAATGGCAATCAGAATACTGACTTTACGGATTACTTGATCAGTCACATTAAATAATACTTTTAAAGGTGTGCTCAGTAGGGGCCTAATTCTTTCTTTATTAAAAACGTTGTACATCTTAAACATATACAGCCAATGACGTCGCTGGACATCGTTTCCATCTAATATTCAACAATTACTTGTTTCTGTCACATCACAACAGCGTCCTATCTTATTTACACACTCTACTGATTGGTTAAGTTTAGATATGGGGTTTGGGTTAGGGCATAATATGAATAAGAATGTTCTTAACGCCTCGTGCGCGGAACTCGCGCTTACTTCCGCATTGGACATGCGAGATATTTTCACGTGATGTCCTATGAGTTATGCGAAAAACATAGTGCGAGAACATACGAAATAGTCAACTCTTAAATGATGTACGACTTTCATGGGATCAATGAAGACTCTAGTCATATCAGTAACATTATAAAAGCTTTTAAATCTACATGGAGAGGGTCTCCTCATGGGGTCAGCCATGTGATGATCTTATGGCCAGCCAAATAATTCTGGCTTCATCTCAGTAACCGCCCTGTTATTGGACTCTTTAACTCATGGATTAAATTAATCATGGCTGACTGTGAATAGTGAATTTCTACAATGGCACTGGTAACTGAAATCCTCTGAATATGAATAATGCTGCATCCAAGTCCAAGATGACATGCATAAAAAATTACTAAGAGCACCTTTAAGCTACTTTTTAAACCACTTTTCACAGAAAAGCTTGTTTTTCTGCTCAACAAATTCAAAATAATGTGTTTATTTCCTTCTCTTTCATTGTTTGGTGGCGCACTCCTTCAGCTGTCACAGAAATGCAGATGTACATATTCATGTAACAATTTTTTTTAATGTATTCTACATATATAATATTTTAGCAATGTGTAAGTAATGTATTAAAAGTAATTATCCTAAGTTAATAACTGTAATCTGATTACATCATTTTAATGTAATACACTACACTACTTTATGTAAAAAAAAAACATTATAAGATTACAGTTATTAATTACTTTGTAAATAGATTACACCCAACACTGCCTATCTCTGGAGCACATTTGTGTACGTTGCAATAGATCACGAAAAAACAAACTCATTCGTACCCTGCAGATGTGCATCTCATTTTGGAATTGCAATTAAAGTTCTCTCATCATTTACTCACCCTCATTCCATCCCAGATGACTTTCTTTCTTCTGGTGAAAACAAACAAAGAATTTAAGAAAAATATTTCTGATCTGATGGTCCATACAATGCAAGTGAATGGTGGCCAAACCTTTTAAGTTCTACAACGCATATAAAGGCATCATGAAAGTAATCCATAAAACGCCAGTGGTTAAATCCATATCTTCAAAAGTGAAATTATTACCGTAGGTGTTGTTAAGAAAAAGATCAATATTTAAGTCCTTTTTTACAATAAATCTCAATTTTCTCATTATTCTTCATTCACTTTCTTTGTGAATATCGCCACCTACTGAGCAGGGATGGTATAAAAGGACTTCCATATTGATGTTTCTCACCCAAACCTACTGTATCAATTCTGAAGAAATAGATTTAACCACTGGAGACATATGGATTACTTTAAAGCTGCCTTTATCTGCTTTTTGGACCTTCAAAGTTCTGGACACCATTCACTTGCATTGTATGAACCTACAGAGCTCAAATATTCTTCTAAATTTCTTGTGTCATAAACACAAAAAAAGTCATAAACATCTGGGATAGCATGAAAGTGACTAAATGGTGAAATAATTTTTGTTTTGGGGTGAAATATCCCTTTAACACTTAAAGCACAGAACTCAAATTGAATATAATCCATGGCCCGAAATGCCCCAAAATAAGAGTCTTTGTTTTATTTATTTTCATTGAATTATGTTGTCTTGTTATTTGGCATGAGACTTACAGTATTTGCCAAATACCTAAGTGAATTATTTGCCAAAGACCTCATCATTGAGATGAATGGGAATGCTAACGGATTGCTCAAATTGATTCGATATGTGCATTAACATTTAGGTGTGCAGATGTACAGGTGTACACGTTTTGTCTAGTTAGCCTACTCATCTAGTATATAAGATTATGTGCATGTGTATGAGTGTAAAGTGGCCACAAAAATGTCCTAAGCGGTGGATTCCAATCTTCTCCCTGGAATCTATGCAGCCTGAGCCGGGTTCGCCTCACCTCGACTGGACACTCCTCAATTCTGCAGTGTTCCTTTGTTTTCCCTACCACTTTTTACATTGACTGTTCAATAAACTTTCACTATCTGCTTTCCACATTTGGGTCCTCATCTGTTCCGTGACAGCATGATCACACTTTTCAAGCAAAACATTTGAAAAAATAAGCTTGTTAGGTTTAAATGATAAAAGAAGAGATAAACTGTTTAAAGTTAAGACAATTTGAACATTCAAGATCAAGGTTTATGTGTTTTAGTATTTAGCTTGCAATACTTCCCTTAACAAAAGGTCTTGACAATTTCAGGGCATAAAATCAACAAGTTTCTGTAAAAGCTGTGTTTCCTCCATGTTTCCAAAGCTTTCAGTTCATCCACACTAAAACATTGATCATCCCACAGGTGCTCTATATGGTTTAGGTCTTGGGTCAGGGAGGGTAATTCAACTAACTAGCCATATTTGCTTTAGATATCAAGAGATGGTTTACTGTCCATTCTTAACCCTTGTGCATCAATAAAAAAAGTTACTAAGATGTCATGAATTATTTTCCATATACTAAATGCTAAGGGGATTCTCTTATCATGTGGCTTATTGAGCACATTGCCATGGAGACATAGCGTGTGTGGAGGCTTCACACCATCCACCGTGGCATCCATGCTCAACTCACCACGCGCCCCACCGAGAACGAACCACATTATAGCGACTACGAGGAGGTTAACCCAATGTTTAAGGGGTCACTTGGAGTCACTCAGCACGCCCTGGGATACTACTAGCTAACTCCAGGGGTGGAAGCCAACATCTTTACCACTGAGCTATTCAGGCCCCCAAGTCCTTCATCTTTTAACTTTTTACAATACATCCAACTTTGTAGAATGTACATTTTATGTTAATCTGGTTTTATACCATTTAGCCACAACATTATAACCACCTGCTTAATATTGTGTAGGTCCCGCTCATGCCACCAAAACAGCGCCATTCTTCTCACCACAATTGTGTTTATCTGAGTTACCGTGGACTTTGTCAGTTCAAACCAGTCTGGCCATTCTCTGTTGACTTCTCTCATCAACAAGACTCTTGCATCCACAGAACTGCCCATCACTGGATATTTGTTTTGTTTTTGGCACCATTCAGAGTAAATTCTAGAGTCTGTTGTGTGTGAAAATCCCAGGAGATCAGCAGTTGCAGAAATACTCAAACCAGCCCGTCTGGCTCCAACAATCATCCATGCGATTATCTAATCAGCAAATCGTGTGGCAGCAGTGTAGTGCAGAACATCATGCAGATACGGGATTCCGTTAATGTTAACAACAAAATTTGATCTCAGTGATTTGGACCGTGGTATGATTGTTTGTGCCAGATGGGCTGGTTTGAGTCGTTGGGTGCTTCTCATTTCTAAAACGGTGCATCATTGTTTCCTTTCCTTGTTTTTCTTTCCTTGAATCTTAGTTCATCCCTATTAAAACTTTAGAACCATGTGATATTTTACTTTTCTTTTGAAAACCCATATATTTCAGAAAATGTGAAATATGTCCTTAAAGTTTTATATTCACAAAGCAAGCGTATACTACATTTTGCAAACATTTTGAACTTCTAATGCTTTTCAAATGAATTGATTGCCCTTTTATTTATTTACTTATTTTTGTTTATTTTATTCTAATAATTGTTTAGAATTAGTTTTATTATATACAGTTTTCTATAGTTTTATCTTCTTTATATTCTCTGGACTGCTTTATTTGCCTACTCTGTTATATTACACATTGTTACTTATCCAAACACAAATAAAGTTTAAAGAATCGAAGCAAGGTATATTTATATGCCCTTGCTTACTCAAGTGTCTCTGGCAGGTGCATTATCATGGTTTGCTCGGTCTGCTTTCATGATCTTTAAACTTGATTAATCAATACATTCGAACAAATCTTAATACAGCAAGATGCATTGTTGAAGTATGTGACATGTGAATCATTAAACCGCAAAGGTAAAACATAAATGAAAACTCTTGTGCCAAATGTGAAGGAGTGATTCCCATCCAATCTGTTGACCACAACCTCACTATTTACACTATATATATATATATATATCACTTTCTAACTCACTAACTACACTAACACCAACCAGAACAGCTCGGAACCTGGGAGTGGTGGTAGATGACCAGTTTATCTTCACTGCCCATGTCTCATCAACTGCATGGTCTTGCAGATTTACTCTCTACTACATCAGGAAAATCAGACCTTTTCTGTCTGAATATGCGGCACAGCTCCTGGTCTAATGTCTGGTTATGTTAAGACTGGCCTACTGTAATGCTTTGTTGGCTGACCTCCCAGCTAATACAATTAAGCCATTGCAGATAGTCCAGCATGCAGCAGCGCATCTGGTCTTCAATCAGCCAAAAAGGGCTCATATCACCCCACACTTGATTTCACTTCACTGGCTACCTGAAGCTGCCAGCATCAAATTCAAAGCTTTGACTCTGGCCTTCAGGACAGCCAATGGAACTGCACCCTCTTACTTCAATTCACTTCTCCAGGCCAATGCTACAACTTGCTCTCTGCGGTCTATGAATGAGCTGCGCCTGGTGGTCCCATCACAAAAAGACTCAAAGTCTGTTTCACAATCGTTCACTTTCTCTGTTCCATTGTGGTGGAATGAGCTTCCAACATCCACATGATCTGCTGATACCATCTCAACATTCAAGAACCAGCTGAAAACACATCTGCTCTGCAAGCATTGACAAATGTACACTAATTGCATTTACTATTGAACTTAACTTGCACTTCCTAAAACAATATGTACTATATATACATACATACATACATACATACACACACACACACACACACACACACACACACACACACACATATATATGCATATACATACTGTATGTACTTCTAGTGTCTCTTTCTTCTGCCCTAGCACCTATTCTACTCCAGCCAAATAGAGAGCTTGGCTCAATAGATGTTGTTGAACTTTGTATGACAAATTGCTTGAAATGTTCCTCATTTGTAAGTCACTATGGATAAAAGCATCTGCTAAATGACTAGATGTCATGTAAATTTAAGACAAATTGAAGAATTTAAGATGACTGCATAGGACACCAGTGCATCCTCACTCCCACTGCCAGTGTCTTCTCTCCTCATTCTTTGCCAATTTGCAGTGCATTTACAGAACTGATATGTCCTTTACGATTGTGGACTTTAGTCCATTTCTCATGTCATGCAATATTCAGTTCCCCCTGTAGAATCGTGTACCCCTTTGGACACTGATGTGAAGATTTTTGAGTAGTCTATTCAGTGCCTGATCAGTAATCCTACAATTTTGCTTGAAGATTTATGTAGTCCTAATCATGAAAATACATCAATCAGTGCTGTGTAAGCTATATATGGCATTTCACATAATATAACCAAAGCAACAATTGGTCAAGTTAAATGGTTCTCTTTGTGTTTTCAGTTGGCATGCAAACTGATTAGCCTGTGTAGCTAACATTCCATCCCTATATGCTTCAATTATCATACTAAGCTAACATATCCAGTATAATGTATTTTGCATAATTCTATAAATGCTATATGGAGACTGACTGTATTTAAGTGATCAGCTACAACACATTACTGATCAGACATTACAACAACTTTGGTAGGGGAACAGGATTCAACAGGGGAAATAAATATTGCATGACACAAGTGAGGTGCAGCTACAGCAGCTGACCCAGGCCACTGGCCTCACCAGTGGTACTTTGATGGCATATGTCATTGTGACGCAACGGTGGCACAGACGAAAGTCGGACAAAATATTGAATCGGCATGCACTGCATCAAGCCAAGTGCAGGCATGCATAAAGTTGAACACACCAAACTAACTGGCCAATTTATTAGGTACACCTAAGGAGGTCATAACATCTGGAGAGAGTTATCCTTTAGCATTCCCGTAGTTGATATGCTGACAATGCTTATATGCCGAAGGCACCACAAAATGTGAACCGTTCGAAGCCCTTAGATAAACATGACAACATATATGTTTAATTCAGGTATAATGGGCCACTTTTTGACAGTCATCTCATTGCAAACAAACAAAAAAGGTCCAATTCATCAGAATGCATTTTAGGCCAAATGGTGCCCTATGCAGTAAGAACAACACTCAACAGTAAAACATCTGAAATTGATAACTGCTAACACACACACTTTCTACTATTTAAATTAAAACGAGTGTCTAAATTAAGGGTCTGATGAGTGATGTAAAGGGTCAAGGATTTTCAGCAGCTGTTCAGCTGTATTTTTACAGGCTTCATTGGACAACTAAAGACAGAGAAGCCTAAATAAGCCCACAGCAAAATTTTGGTTTCACTAGCTCCCACTGTACGTGACGTTGACGTCCTCAATGGGAATATGTATCAAAACAGTTTTTTAATTATCGCTCAACATAGGCATAGTTATGCTGAACATGTTCTATGCACATAGCGGCTCATGTCCTTGTCTTCTCATCCCTGTACTCGCAAAACTTAAACAGCAGGAGGAGCTACTTTCCTATCAAAATGGGCACAGGCACTTGGTTATTTCCATTTCTCAAACCTAAATTGTGTGGAACCACATTAAATAATCTTGAGATTGCATTTTAAAGTTTTCCTACCCAACACATATCATGATAGGAAATAGGCCTACGATTTATGTTTTACTAGGTTATGCCATCTCATTTTATTTTAAAAGAATGCCAAAATTAGACAATACATTGTTGATAAGCTAAATGAACTTCTGAATGAATATTTCATTCAAAATGATATTGATATTCACAAATTTAAAGAGAAATGCAAAGTATTCAATGAATTATTTGTATTAGTTTTCTTTAAGTATAACATTTTCAACCTAACCCCCACCACAAACTCAACAGCGCTTAAAAAGTTTTAAGTCTGAGCACAATTTGTCGCCATTAAAGCTTGTTAACTATTTTACGGAAAGGAAAACCTAAATGTTGGCCTTTTTATTCAAAAACTACAGTAGGTTATTTTAATGAAATCAGTATTGAAGTCAAGGTGGAAAACGTTAGAGCTTCCGATGTGATCGAAGCTTCAAACTTTGTTCAAATGTTGTTGAATTTACAGGTGTAGTCACCCTTTTAGAGGTTAACATTTGCTAAACAGTTAATGGTGTCAATGCCATTTGGAACATAAAGGTTATGGTCATTAATTGATCCTTTTAAACTGCAAATAATAAATGCAGAGTAATCTAAAACAGACTTTTGTAAAACAAATTATATAAAATAGCAAAAATTCTGTCAGTCGACTTCTATAAAATATCTATCTATCCATCTATCTATCCATCTATCCATCTATCCATCTATCCATCTATCTAGCTATCTATTTATCTATCTCAAACCTTTTTACCTATGAAAGATATAGTTTTAATCCATGACATAGTAAAAAACAGAACAATATTATTACTGCTTAAAGTGGTTCACTCAAAAATTCTTTCATTAGCTCTTGCCATCCCAGATATGTATGAATTTCTTTCTTCTGTAGAACACAAACAAAGATTTTTAGAAGAATATTTCAGCTATGTAGGCCCATACAAATGCAAGTGAATAGTGACCACAACTTTCAAAGTCCAAAGAGCATATAATGGCAGCACAAGAGTAATCCATATGACTCCAGTGTTTAAATCAACATCTTCAGAAGTGATATAATAGGTGTGAGTGAGAAACATATCAGTATTGAAGTCCTTTTTTTTACTATTAATCTCCACTTTCACTTTTATATTTTTCTTCATTTGTTTTTCGCATTTTCCATGCAATCTACTGGGCAGGGGGGAAATTTATAGTACAAAAAAAGGACTAAAATATTGATCTGTTTCTCATCCACACCTACCATTTACAAGACAGTGATTAAACCACTGGAGTCTTATGGATTACTTATATGCTGCCTTTATGTGCTTTTTGAGGCTTCAAAGTTTGGTCTCCATTCACCTGCATTGTGGACCTTCAGAGCTGAGATATTCTTCTAAAAATCTTAGTTTGTGTTTAGCAGAATTAAGAAAGTCATACACATCTGAGATGGCATGAGGGTGAGTAAATGACCAGAGAATTTTCATTTTTTGGAGGGGTAATATCAGGCTACTTTAAATAACTGCACAACTCAAAATACTCAAAAGAAGCTTGCATTTTGAGTTGCTTCATATATGATTCCTTTATGCAATAACTTAATGCGTTTAGTCAATTGTCTTTTCAAAGGAACACATTCAGTAAGGCATTTAAATGTATCCAATCGGGATCAGTCCATCATAACGTTCCTCTTGATGCACGCTCACATGTATTAACTGGGGCAGGAACAGAACTGTAGATAAATGTAACTCAAAGACTTTCCCAAACAGAATAGACATTCAGAGCATAATGAAGGAATTGATCTGCTCCAGAGCGCAAGCCCACCTTCAGTGTACTGTAAGGTATAGACACATTAATGTATTTATTTGTTCATTAATTAATTTCTTGTCGCCGTACATGCTCGCTTATTTCATCCACTAGTCGTTTTTTTAAATATAGCAATTTGAGTTAACCTGACTTCCCTGTTAAGGTTGACCATTACGTTACAAAAGCTTCTCCTGATGCAAATGTAATATACAATATCTATTCAAATATACCAGTGTGCGTGCTGATATTTGTTCTGCTTCGTGGTGTTTTATATATGATTTATTGTAACACCCCCTCCCCAAAAATCATCCCGCGCCCCGTGCTTATCACATGCGCTATCGAAGAAAAGACCCAATACAGAAAATCAGGGCCCACTTATATGTAAAAACTAATACCACGGTTGGTTTAACAAAGAACTCGTTCTCTCCTGAGACTTTTGCATTATTATGCATCATTTTCCACATCGTAGATCCCGAAGCCTATTTTGATTTACGCTGTAACATTTGATTGACAGTCAATGAACAGTTAAAAACTACACACAGTTATTCTTGAGTAGGACATATTAGGCTGAATGGGGCAGATGTTGTAATAATGATAATCAGGAACTAACCTGTGAAGAGACATTACAATAATGCTTCAATACTGCATATTAATGATTGCGCAATCAATTCATTGAGCTCAATGGGGATGCATGAAGTCCTTTTCTTTACAATAAAATTAAAATGTATATTGGCAATTGTAATAATAACAATACTAGCTATTTTCCTCCTGAAAAATATTATCTACTTCGAACATTCATTCATTCATTCACCCATCCTGGACATCAATCAGTCAATCTATCCCATTTATTTTCCTAATGTGTGGATCACTGAACGCAACTGTTGCCGCATTATAGTGTATAAAGGACATACATATTTATTCCATTATTAATCATCGCGCAGATTAATGAACCAATTAATTGGCATAAGTACAAAATGCAGAATCATTTTCACAGCAAAGTACAGAAAAAGTTTTACGAAATTGAATTTTGATTGGGAAAAGCTTCTACACTATATCCTGTACTCTTCTTTGGCTTTTCAATGTTCAAGCGTTTTTTAGGCTACATTCATGGAAGAATTTATTTATTTTCAATGACGTGACTAATCCCAAATATCATATCACTTTTAGAAAATGCAACGAAAACGGAATTTATATTTTAATATGCTGTTTGTAATAAACGGATAAAAAATAATAATAATAATAATAATAATAATAATAATATATATATATATATATATATATATATATATATATATATATATATATATATATATATATATATATATATATATATATATTTATAACATACGAAAAAATATGTTTCGTAGAACATATTTTCGTATATATATATATTTCATTTGAACAAAGCAAGTGATTATGATTCCACAATATTCCTGTCTATTTCTTTGAACTGATTGCAACTCATGCGATGTCTCTGGCATTGGACACGTTTCTGTGCATGCTCACATTTGGATGATTAATAGATCACCCTCTTTGTCCAATATCAAATTTCAAAAGACCAAGTTACTGTAGTAACATGCTTCCATAATAATTACAAAGAATTTTCAAAGAAATTAAAATGCTAAATCACTTTTGTCTTTGGCAAAATTAATCAGTTCACATGGATATTTTTTTAGGCTGTCTTAAAACCTCTTTTCATCATGTTTTTTCAGAGGATGGTAAATAGAAATACGTATTAAGACAAACTCCACAGGAGAAAAGAGTATGATAGTGGCTCGAACCTCTTCAGTTTTATTTTTAAGGCCTGTGCCAACGGATAAATGGCCAAGACTACATTTATCAAAAAGTGTCTTATTCCCTCAGGTAATCTTTTAACATTGTTATTTCCCCAAAGTAGGCTATACTGCAGTTCACTCCTCGATTGGGCATGTTTGATGGCGAATCAGCTCTTTTTTTCCTTTTGGGAAGCTCGGCGCATCATGACCCCCCACCGTCGGCTGCATCATGATTAATGACATCGGCTGACTCTAAAGAACACAGAGAAGAGGAAATGACTGAGATCATTTCCGCATTCACTGTTCTCTTAATTTCAAGAAATTCTCTGAGCGTATACTTTTCAAAATTAGACAAACTACTCTAATGTACAAAGTCATTACTGTGAGAGGGTCAGATGCATTCAGGATAAAAGGAAATCGAGATGTGTATAATGAGTCAAAATAAACGTGACACCCCTCTAAGACAATGTGTATTTACGTCGTAGTCGATGTGCAACCAGGTTTGAAGATTAGTCGAATTATTTGAACTTTTTTACACGTTAACTGTGCTGTGTTTTTAACTTTATTGAGCATGTTTAAAGTTTTTTTTACAGCAATAACAATAGCAAAAAATAACAACAATAATAAGCTAATACGTAATAATAATAATAATGATATGTATGTATACTATTATAGTTTATATTATTATTATTATTATTATTATTATTATTATTATTATTACTACTACTACTGGCATAGGCCTAATATTTAAAGCAACGTTTATATTTGTCGATCACAATTTTTTGTTGTTGCTATTATTATTTAGATGTATAGACTACGGCTAACAATAATTCTGCACTCCAGAATAGGATCAAATCTTAATGACGTATTATGATGGTTGAAATGCGTAAATGACAGTGCGGTTTGATGAATATCTTTCCTAGCACGCACATTTCCAAATGAATTAATTCAGCTGTTTAAGCTGTTTGAGTTGTGAAGTAGTATATTTATACGAATCTAAATGTGTAATACTGTAAGCAACTAAACATGTTTATTTAGTCCGGCTATTTGATCAAATAGGGATGTATCAACAATTATATACAGGATTATTTGTGTGAAAGTTATTTATGCAGTATTTAATATATAAAACACATATCATCCTCGAAACACACATTAGAAACACGTAGACTTTGGCTATACAGTTTATTAATAAGGATGCACGCTGGTCAGTTGCGTCATCCAGATCTTACTTAAAACACATGACTTAATAAACTGACTTGATGCAAATCATGTCATGTTTGTAATTTTAAGTCTTAAAAAATCACAGCATGGGGAAGTCATTAATAAACAATGTTCCTCCACAATCAGTGCACCAATCTGACTGAGCTGAGCCTGTTCTAGTAATGGATTTAATGTAAACTGTATGTAGACTGCGTACTCTCATCCGCTATCTTCAGCACGCGGTGATAATCACGCATATATAGCCATGTTCTGTATGAGGTAGAACACATTCATTCAAGCCTACTGTGCTTAATAAATTAGTAACTCAACAACAACTTATAAATAACAACTGCTGTCAGGAATTGTTCATTTTATGTTATTCTTATCATAAAATATAAATGCAACCAATTTTCATTTCCAACTAGAAAAAAAAACAACAACTCTCAAACTGGTTAATAGCTTTTTCTATTAGGCTGTTATAAGCTATTTAGTATCCTATTAAAATGCCAGATATCAGTTTATTTCTTATTCTAAAATAAAGCATATTCAATTCTAAATAGTCTGTGTCGTGCATGTTTACATTCAATTTAGTGCATTTCTTATGCATCTACTCGTGTATTATTTTCATTGTTTTTATTACGAAAGAATGCATTTTTATATTTTTGTATTTCTAATTTCTATTTCCAAACGCTCACGATACACTGCACACACTTAATAGCGCAAATGTCACGTGAATCTCTCCCACGACAAGGCTAAAAGTGACTGCCTTTCACATCAGCCTTCACACCTCATTAACACATTCCTTTCTCTATCTTTCAGTGTTCAGTTAGTGCGCTAAATGAACAGAGCGTCTCTTCAACAACAGCAAAAGACGCAAGAGAACTTTCAATCCCACTAACATATTATTGCTGCATTAACATACCCTTAAATATCTTCTGGTAATCCTTAGAGAGGATACTCTAGGTTTGCCTGAGGCATCTGCTCTTCGCCCTTTCTATATGCATCTCCAGAGACACAGCATGCGATCAGTTTTAAATCATTTTCTTTCGGGGTTTCCGTCTCCATCATTCGGCTAGAGAGAGAGAGAGACAGAGAGAGAAACCATACAAACATGCCAAATCCATGGTGTTTACTGTGATATAATTTAATCCAAAAGTAAGCGTTTAATTTGAGTATGCAAATCTCCCTGCATGCATGGACCTTTTTATGCACACTGTTAAGTGGTTTAAGGTAGGCCTGTCTCAACGAATGGGAATCATTTTAGAGACTTTTCAGTGATACAGAAGAGCGGTGTCTCAACAATCAGCCGAATGGAAAAATCTGCCCTATTATAGGAAAATTGTTAGCAAAAATGTCATTGGAACAGTATAAATGAATTTCTTTTTGGGACAACACTGCACGCGCACGAACCATGCACATGATCTAACGCTAATTCGGTTCTTTACACACCCACATATTGTCAAGCGGATTGAGATAACTCTACGAGATCCGAACAAAGTAGAAAATGAAGCATCCTGCAGATTTGAGATAGAAATACTCTGAAAGGTAAAGCAAACGATGATAATGGTAAAAAGGAAATAATAATACAAATAACTTGCCAGTATCTTTGCAATGACTATCAGTCTGTTCAAACAAGGATGAGCGTTCATACACATACATATACACATTAGAAAATACACTTAGAAAAAAAGAGAAACTTTATCAAATTTGCATTGGCCTATATTTCTAGACCAATAATGCATAGCCCACATTTAGTGGCATACACCACAACATCTAACATAGGCTACACCAGACCATTTTGTTTACACTTTACAACAAATAAGTCATCTCAATTGCAAAGCAGACTTCACTGATCTATGTTTGGCTGTCATTGAATTATAGGCTAATCTAACAAAAGCATAGCCTATCTCATTCAGTGGCCTCGTAACTTTTGGACTGTCGACTAAATTGTACGTATCTCGCACGAATAAATTCATTGTGGCAGAAAAGTTAATGTCTTACGACAGGTCATACACAATAACGTTTGGGATATGTACAATAAATATCAACACTTGAGTGTTGCGGTTTTTTGTAAAATATCAAAGATTTAAATCACCTTAAAATAACACTGGGACAGTTCCATAGGCTTTTTATTATTATTATTTTCCCAGATCGAAAATAGCAAGTGCAACAATGAGTTCTAGAAATATACAACAAAATAAAATGCATCTATAAAGATATCGTTTATTATGTATTATTATTATTATTATTATTATTATTATTATTATTATTATTACGTGAACTACTTGGGGGAAAATCAGAACCATTTTAAAATGCATTCTCATGGCTCGTGATATAACAAAAATAAAACAGCGATCAGCGATTTTCTCCTTGAACTAGTCGACGAAATAATTAAGACGTATGCTTATGAAACAAAATGACAATGCAATGTTGCAAAAAACTTACCATTCTTAGATCTGGCTAAAAAGAAAAGCAACACTCGGGTAACCCTGTCCACTAGTTCAAAAGCGAGAGGGGAAGCTAGGCCAGTGAGAACGCCTGTCATGTCAAACCTGTCAGCCAATGAAACATCAACACAGGAGAAACGCGCAGTTTGATTGGCTGGCAGAATCTCGCCTCGGAGAGATGTGTGTAGGTCCAACCCATCATTTTCTGGGATTGAAATGTAAGCCTGTGCTCCCTGCCATCAGGAAACAGACGGCGAATTTTCCTCTCTTGCAAGTAATCGGTATTGCAATAATCGCATCCGTCTCGGACGCTCAATTTTCATCTACATCGGCTTCGGCACAGTAAAAACCTGCTAAACTGGACTCGGAACAGTTTAGATCAGGGCAGCATTCTGAAGTTTCTTTTATCATCGGGAGGCTGAACGCAATGGGTAAGTTCTTCGATCCATATTTCATGCTTTTTCTCGTATGGGAATTGGCATGCGTAGGCATTTTTGACAAAAAAAAAAACAAAAACGGTTACAATACTTAGTCATGCATGTTTCAGATCTCGATTCAAGCCGTCACATTGTCTGATGCTTTGATCGTCATTACGGGGAATAGAAAAAGTTGCTATATAGGCTACTTTATTGGCGCTCTGAGAGTGGCACTTTGCCGCGGATAAGCTTGATCTCGTCCAAAACTATGTAATATGCTATTTCTTTTATCATGACCTATGTGTCAAAGAATGCAGTAGCAGTGGGATTTCATTTTTGCATTTGCAGTGTTTGTGGACTAAGGATGTTAAAAGCTTTTGTTCCCCTTATTGCATTGAACTGAACAGAAACTTTGATTCAAAAACAAATATAAACAGACAAATAGCTTATCTAAAGTTATCTTAAGTCATTGCCTGTCATAAGGACGAATGACACATTTATCCATAACCTTAGTGTGACGCAGTTGATGGCCTAGTAAAAGCTAATGTTTTAATCGGTCTGTCTGTAATTATTATTATTTTTTTCTAAACATGTCTACATCAGAGCCAGCCTTTGGGGAGGTGAACCAGCTAGGCGGTGTTTTTGTGAACGGAAGACCCCTGCCCAATGCCATCCGACTCAGGATAGTAGAGCTGGCCCAGCTGGGCATCAGGCCTTGTGATATCAGCAGGCAGCTCCGCGTCTCTCACGGCTGTGTAAGCAAGATTCTGGCCCGGTACAACGAGACCGGTTCGATACTCCCGGGAGCAATCGGCGGCAGCAAGCCAAGGGTCACGACCCCGACCGTAGTCAAGCACATTCGGACTTACAAGCAACGGGACCCTGGCATTTTCGCTTGGGAGATTCGAGACAGACTGCTCGCCGACGGTGTGTGTGATAAATTCAATCTGCCCTCTGTCAGCTCGATCAGTAGGATTCTCCGTAACAAGATCGGAAATCTGTCTCAACAGAACCAGTACGAGTCGTCCAAACAAGGCCCTCATCACCAGCCACAACACACCCTGCCATACAACCACCTGTACTCGTATCCGACTCCAATCGGAGCCACTGGGACTAAAGTACCAACTCCGCCAGGCCTGCCCACTCTGCCTGGACACATGGCAATGCATAGGATATGGCCTTCCTCTCATTCTGTTACTGATATTCTGGGCATTCGATCAATAACGGAGCAGCAAAGTAAGCACCGTCTCAGTTTTTGGTAATAGAAAGTCACACGTGTTTGTGGGCATGCTGTTGGTCATGCAAAAAGGCACTGTTGGGTCTCAGGCCTATCAAAGTGTGTTTGAGATTGTGTGTATGTTTGTATGGAACAGAAAGAAAAAGAAAGCGATAGAGGAAAAGTCATGGAAGGGCCAAATGGTATTAAGATATTTCAAAAGTTCATAGATGGCAGTTTGGACTCAAGAATTTTGGACTAAACATTTGATTTATCATGTAGCAGCAGGTCAACAAGAGAAATAATAAAGCAAAAAGTAAACGAATTTGTTTTACAGGTGGGATTCAGGAGTGTTTGAAGAAGCTCCTCTTATTCAAACATTTACATTGAAACATGGTTTACGGCTTTTAGTAATAATCGGGCAGCAGATGTGGAATATTTTGGAGAAAGAATAGTCGGCACCTCAGAGAATTTGGCATCCTACGAGGTTATGCGAACAACATCGTACGATAACATACGAAATAGCCAACTCGTAAATTATGTACGACTTTTCATGATATCGGGTTGTTTAAGTAGGCCTTCAGAGAAATGTTTTTGAGGCAAAAATCACTTGGAATTCACACCGAAACGAAACATTTTTTTTTAGAATAAAAGCCATATGATTTCTCCCAAGCAATGGTGAAATCTGGTGAATATTAAATTGATCTCCGAAACTTTGCTCTATGGAAATGGATTTAAAAGACTAAAAGCAAAATCGGGTTACAAGTCAGTTGCCCCTCTGTTCACTTTGAGTGTGCTCTGTACAGTGAAGCGTGAAGGCCGCAGCCGGTCCATATTTAACTGCAGTTCTTTGCCTTTTTTCAAAGGGTTTGTTGACAATAATGCTTCAAAACGCAGGGGAGGATATTGCATTTAAGAGGTTTTTATAAACCATTAACGCATTTCAAAATGATTAGCAGATGTTTACGGCAGCTTTTGAAAACCGAAATAAAGTATCATGTTGACTCAATTCAATAAGGTGTATTCTGCAACTATTTCACCATTCAAAAGTTTTTTTTTAGCAAAAAAAAAAAAAAAAAAAAAAAAGAACCCAAGACAAACAAACAAACAAACAAACAAACAAAAAAGAATTTAACGTGCGCGCGCACAATCTTCAAACACACTTTGAGGACGGTTTGATTGGCATAATGTGTGCCACTAACTTCTG
This sequence comes from Xyrauchen texanus, assembly GCF_025860055.1. Taxonomy (NCBI): domain Eukaryota; kingdom Metazoa; phylum Chordata; class Actinopteri; order Cypriniformes; family Catostomidae; genus Xyrauchen; species Xyrauchen texanus. The sequence continues at coordinate 15,687,810 of NC_068291.1, forward strand.
GACAGTTTGTCATCATTTAGAGTCTAGTTATAACCTGTATGCCTCGTACAATTCGTATGCATTAGTCAAACTGTAAAGAATAAACTAAAACATGCCGGCGTTATGGTGTATTCTTTCTTATTCGTTGTTAAAAAAAAAAAAAAGAATCTATATATAGAAAAAAAAGAGATGAATTCCGCGGAAAAACTACTTTGTGACCCTCTCAAGTTACAACACTGGTGGGCTTGCTTTTCCAATTTCAAAGTTTAGGAACCGTGTATAATATAATATCCATCATGCACAAAGGGGAAACGGTTAAAGTAAATCTAATTTGTCCTCAAAGGAAGACGCTTGGTAAATGTTCCTTATCATTAGCCTAAACGAAGGCATCCATGACACTGTGAGCTTCTTTTATAAACATGCGAACTTCATCATGATCTTAACCCTTGTGCGTCAATGTAAAAAAGTTACTCAGAGGTCCTTAGAGGACACCGATGTCCGCGTCAAAAAACTGCCATTATAATATTGAATATTAATATTATTTTCCACTTTCAGTGAGTACATTTTTTTTAACCAAAATCAGCCCTGAACATAACTACCAAATATTCACACATTTTCAGGATTTTAACCCTTTAAATGTCAGTTTGTTTATATAATGCCACTGTTGTTTTTTAAAACAAACAAACAAACAAACAAATATATAAAATGCATTATATTCCATACACTAAATGCTAAGGGGATTCTTTTTGGGATCTGGAATATGTCAATGATTGTGTGCAGTGTCAGATAAAAAAACAAAACAAAAAAAAAAAAAAAAAAACACTCAGGATCTTAGATGACAAAAATGTTAGCATCAAATATTATGTATTAATATTATTTTCCACTTTTACCAAGATTTTTTTTTTAACCATAATCAGTCCTGATCATAACTACCAAATATTCATCATTTCAGGATTTTAACCCTTTAAATGCCAGTTAGTTTGCATAATGCCACTGTTGTTTTTTTTACACACACCTTTCTCAATATACACATGCAAAACACTCTCTGACATCCATACCAAAACAACCACACATTTTTAGCCCCATAATTTATTCAATTGACTTGCAGTGCTTTATAATAGAGCAGACAGAAAATAGGGAAAAAGCATGTATTTGCTCCATAGGCTAAACGTGAGAAAAATGGCGCCATCTGGTGGAAAATAAAAACGTTTTACATTTTGAAGCCAGGTCTCCGGAATGAAAGCATAATATCATAGAATTCATGATTTTATGCTTTAATGGCACTGGGAGCATTTACTGGCATTTTTGCAGTTCTAATGGGATTCAATGGGGACATTTTTTGTCCTGAAGTTCCTTTGTGTAACTATTGTGTGCAATAGTGTTATAACAATGTGTTATAGATTTATTATATAAAATATCAAAATTCCCCCCCAAAATACACACCTTTGGCAAAATGTATGTGGTTGGCATTAAAAATGATCGAACAAAAACAAAAATGAAAAAGACAAAGGTGTCCCGAAGGTCGCACAACGGTTAACATATCGAAAATGAGTCTAAGCCGTTTTTACAATACAGAATGCACACGCTGGTATTATATCTAGACGTGCCACACCAGTAATGAGTCTGGTGAGTTTGAGATGGTTGGAATTGCAGACGGCTATACAGAACAAGTCTTCTGCAGTGGCAGTCCTGTACCCCACGCTTGTCCTATCTGACTCCAGTCTTCCATGTCTCTGTTTTGCCCCCAGTTAGTGACAGTCCGTCCTTTCCCAGCGCCAAACTAGAAGAATGGAGCACTAATAACAGGAGTAATTTTTCGCCAGGGAGTTCTACACTAGTCAATGGCGTGGATAAACCTCACTTAAAACCTGAAGCAAAATACACACAGGTAAAGACGCCTCATATGTTATCAGTGAGAAAGAATCAAAACCCATTCTGGAAGCAGCAGAAATGTTTGAAAGAAAACCTGATTCAGCCAATTAGTTGTCATTGTCAAGAATAGAGGAAATCCATATTTTTGGCAATTCCGTGTGTGTTTGTTGGACAAAGTATTCCCGTACATGTTTCAATAAGTGTCTCTTTGACGTGACCGGCAGGGCCCTGTGCAAAGATTGTGAGCCACTGGGCTTAAACATTTGGCTTTCATTTTAAAGTGTAGGCTTCATCGTTAACATCACAAGATTCTCTATTTTTAATACGAACGACAACATTTATTTCAGTGCGTTTTCGCACAGAGTTGTTAATGTGATGTGTTTTTTTTTTTTTTTTTTTTTTTAAAGAAGCAAAGGTTAGGTATAAAAAACCCACGAATATAAATGTGTTTGCATATTTAAATATTTCTATTATAGTGAAAACAGAGTTCTGCGAAATACAGACAATGTAATACATGTTTTGATCCAATCTTATGCATCGTTTCACGTTAATAAACATCTAAACTATTTATATATATTTGCTCGGGCTCTTTTCTGTTAAGGAAACTTTTGTAAAAGCTCTAGCCGTATTGAACTATGACGTGTCATACACCTTTTTTAAATTATACATATATATAAGTGTGTGTGTGTGTGTGTGTTGTATTTATATTTATAACATATTTATAACACTTATTTAATTTTCCGTCATAATTATATTTATTATTAATTTTAATGATAATAATAAAAATAACTTTTATAAAACTTTAAAATAATAATAAAAAAATATGTGCTCATTAACCTCTTATATATATATATGTTCTACTAAGTCTTAAAACAGGATATATATTCAAATAATAATAATAATAATAATAATAATAAAATCTTAACGGAGCGGTTATCTTTTTATTTATATTTATTTTGTATTATTATATGTACTTGTCCATTTGCAGCTTAAAACTAAAACAATATTGTGACATTTTTCTTAAATCATGGTTAGCCTGTACATTTGTCTTAAACAGATTATTAAATAATTTTAGTTGGCCCAGTCTATTATTTATCAGAACCTGCAGTTTTTTGGGGGGAAATCAGTACGAAGAAAGATCCATCATTCACGAGGGCAAATACTTATTATTCTATGATAAATAATGAATAAATGAACTACAATATTTAGTTCGAACTGAATTAGGATAAGGTCAAGTTTACTTCAGAATACATGATGCTGATTTTAAGTTCAATTAAATTAAAGTCAACTTTATTCTCTGCTTAAACAACTTTCCATCTCAAGTTGACAAAACTGAACATTTTAAGGCAGCAGGAACGCTTACAGTTTTAAGTTGAACAGTGATTTGATATAGAGTATTATCAGCCTCCTCATTAGATTGTCTCGTGGCTGGTTGTGCTACATTGACATGTGAAGACAAAGGTTCTTCCATTGGTGCAGAAACTCGAGTAAAGTGTTTGGTTTCTAGAGCGCGCGGTTGTGTTGCAGTTGAATGAGAGAGGAGAGAGCGCGCGGATAACGCGCGTGCCATCCGGCGCACAAGTTCAAATTATTTAGTCGCGCGCTGCTGGGCAGCAACAAACACAATGACTAATCGTTTATTGTGCGGTCTTAGAGGTTTATGTATCGTGGAAAACGATGGAATAAATCTTTATTACCGACGCTGAAACATTGCTTTGGCGTGTATCATGCGTGTTCTGATTGAAAACTTGCTTGAAGCTTGAAACAGCTTGTTTAAGACATGAAGATTGAAACCTTCAAAAAGATGATGAATAGCACTGACAGCTGAATGTTTGAGTCTGTCATTTTGGATAAATTATCAGATATCACGAATCAGACTGCATTACGCAACAGTTAACTGAGGATAGCAAATAGACAAAGCCTCTGAGAACAGAAAAAACACAAATGTTTAATTAACAGCCAAGATGACGATTTGAATGCGCATAGGCCTACAACATTATTCTTCAGAGAATTGCATTATAAAGATATATGTTATAGGTTACTTTGACGGTGAATTCAGGTTGGTTAATACCGAAATAATCACGAAAAGTTATTGCATTATTGTTCATGTCTCATTTCCAAGAGCAAACTAAATTTATCCTGAGTTAATAAAAATTATATATAGTCGACTGCACGTGTGTTTAACCTCTGCATTTTGTGAAGTTGAGCATAACGTTACAGAATAAAGCTTAGTTTAATACGTTTATTATTTGACTTCTCAGGACATCACACGGATCATTAACAGATACTATAGATAGAAACAAGACTTCATCATTTAGAGATAAAGGGGGCTGTCTGAAACAAAGTAAAAAAAAAAAAGGCTATATATATATAATATCGGAGGAAAACAAAAATAAAATGATTTGTTCATTATACAAACTGGGCATGAAATTTACGATTAAAGAAATTACGCAATATTTTCTGTTTTGTGAAGAAAATAATCTTTCATGACTCTAGACTTTTATTTTGATTTTCAGCTGCTCGGTGAAATTGTGCTGGTGTTATCAGGAAATATGAAGATTTATTTGAAAATAATTTAGCAAACATTTAATTCTACCTTTAGTGTAATAAAGAACAACAGAGCTGCAACTTTGTTACTTCAGTTCACATAAATATAATTATTATTATTAATTAGCATATTGCATAAATAAGAAAAATTGGCTACTTTCTAATTTGCGCAGGATTTGTTTTAGTCAAGATAAACAAAATTTCGAGCTCGGTAAAAGACACATTGTTAACGGTCTGTAAAAGTATCTACATCAGATAATGTGCATTTTGACTCCAGAATATTCACCGATAGCCCTTTATGTCACATTTTTAGCAGATACCGGCTGGTAAATGTGTAAACTATGGACAACTTCCCTTTAAATGATTTAAACCTTCTTGATCAGTGACCAAATAAGACGAAGGGACATTTGAAGGCTATTCTTTATTCCGGTAATATCCTTGAAAGTAACAGTCTCGTTTTTTCTAATTTGAGTTGTTTTATTGGCGTTTCTCTGTGTTCTTTACTATGTATTAAATTAATTCCATTTGACTGAATAATACTTGTAAGTGATGTGTCTGTGTACACTGAGGGCTAGGGGTCAAAAATGTCACAATGAGTAAATAAATCCTAAACTCTGAAACAAAGGGGATTTCATCTGTGGAAAATATTTCCAGTAGCCAGAGACCACCCTGCATCCGGGTGAATTCCTACTTCTGAACTGACATTGACATACAGCCAAAGAGTACAGCATCCCTGCGCATGCATTTCTCTTGAAATTGTTCATATCTGGTCCTTCTTCCCCCCGTTTACTACATCTCTATTCACAGATTCTCTAAGAAAGTCCAGGCTTCCAGCGCCATCTTTTTTATATTTGTATTCTTGCCCACTGCTTTCTTATCCTCACTATCAAAATAACTTTATCTCTTCGGCCACCTGTGTTTTATCCACTCAAGCACAAGTCTGACACACATTGCTCTCTATTTTCAGATGCCGAATGGATTGCCCACAGTGAACAGTTATGTCACAGCTCCCAGCATCCATCCTTACCACCCTCCCACCCAAGTGTCACCCTACATGGGGTACAGCGGCACCACGTCGGCCTATGTGACCGGCCCCACATGGCAGCCGCCCAATGGCAGTGCTCACTCTCCCCACAGCTGTGACATCACCGCCCCACTAGCCTTCAAGAGCATGGCTGCCATGCAAGACTCTTTCCATCCTGTTACGGCCTCTGCTCTGTGAGTTTTGAAGGAGTGTGTGGGGTCAAAGAGAGAAAGCAAAAGAACAGAAAGACAGAAAGAGAGAGATGGGGAAACACACAGCAATACGGACTTCAGACCGACTCTCTCTGGATGGACTAATGTTACTAATGTATGCCTTTACAATATTTATGAAAGACTTGTCAGACGAGCCATGTACCATTCTGAATGCCTATGATCTCCTGCTCCGTATCAGCGTCGCCCACTTGTCTGCACAGGGGGGGAAAAAAGAGCGTAAGAGTGAGAATATGCAAAGGCTATCCTCTCCGATCTGAACCAAGCCGAGGATTAACTAGTAAAGAACGTCAGATGTATATGGTGTTCAGTACACTAGCCTGAGTTCAATGTTGGTGCTTCTCTCAGTGAATATATTGTTATTTTATGTTTTCAAGAAAATGAGTCAAATATAAAAGATTGAATAAGCAATCTCATGTAAAACAACTGACCAGTTTGCATTTACTGTTTTTCAGGGTGTTATAAATTGCTAATGTCTAGATGTTCTGCTTTGTTTCTTTTTTTATTGTCGTTTTTTTAATATTTTTTTTGTCTTTTTGGATACCAGTTTCACTTCACTAATAATGTATGCCAGAGCTCTTGGGAAAAGTTATTACGTTTATTTATTAGACTGTAAGGTACGTTGAATGAAGTGCAATTGGTACAGGTATGGGGAGAAGAGGCAACATGTGGGACATTGATGCACATTTGGAAAACAGGAGCATTCATTCATGCAACATTAATTATCAGTGAAGCTGCACACTTCCAGACATTGCACAATGAAATTGAATGTATCTTATTAAAAGAGACATGTGTAAAAGCCTTGTTCAGTATAGTTTTATATGTTTTCATTTTTACACCATTTCATTTATTTATTTTAGCATAAAGTGATCGAAATGTGGTCAATGATAATTCCATAGCAGTCCTTGATGATACTATTAATACTATGGGCACCTCTACTACTACAACTAAAATTAATAAACAACTGTATAAAGACTATAATAAAAATAATAGATTTAAAAATATTGTATCTTTATAAAAAAAATGTCTTTAACTACATAATCTTACTGTAGCCCATATAATATTTTATATCCTTCACTATAGCTCATCAAAATTGTATTACTTTAAAATTAAGTTATTAATTATGCAGAACAAACTGTCCAGTCACTATAATTTCTGTGCAATATAGGAATTACAGCAGTGTTCACTGTTGCTCTCGATATTTTACTGAACAACCTCATATCATCAACTTAAACGACCTTGGTCTTTTTCCCCCACAAAACTTGAATATTGCCAAATCTCCGATTATGGTTTTGAATCAAATGGTCTCTTGTTTTACAACAACATAGAACTGGCCAAACGATGTGTCTTTTCACTTCTTTATCAGACCTCTACACAAATGAATACTAATCATGATGGATGGTAAACAAAAATGTCCCAATTTATTTGCTTTTGATGAAATTGAATGGAGCTCTATTTGATTCTCTTTAACTTGAATGCGTCTAGAATATACCAGGCTTGGAAAAACACACGTTTACACAAACACGTGCATTGACATGAATGCGCACACACAATTGTAAGCCCTTTCACTCAGGTGTTACATGAATGCAGACACATTCCTGGGGCCTTTTGCTTCAGAGCTTTGTCTAAAGCCAGAGTTGATGTATAATGATAAGCTTAAGACAGAAAAAAAAACTTATATCACTATGGACTGCAACTGTTTGAACAACCATTGCCTCTTTGTTGGTGCACCAAAAGGGAAAAAAGGCAAAGACACCACATTGTCAGCATTATGCATTAAAATATATTAAAAAGTGACTTATACGGAACAAAATGCCTTTACATTCAGGAACCAACTATACAGAAACACACACCACCTCCACACACTCTCCGTCCCCCTAATGTTACGATATACGCAGTCCACACATGTTGCAGTGCAAACAGTCCTCCTGGCACTGCAGTTGATTTGACTTGGAAAACACTTTCACCCCAACCCAGTGGTCACGGACCGTTGCTTTGGGAGCGATGTGCTCTTTTGAGCACATTTAAACCACCAAAAAAGGGCAGACACAAACCACCACATATAGAGTGCATTACATGTCACAGTCCACCCCTCAAACTCCCCAGACCCTATTCTATTCAAATGAAGAGCTTTGAATGGCATTTACCTATGCGCTGACAGCACAGATACGGACGTTGGCTTTACTGACAATCCAGATGCATTTACTGGACACACATATCACAGCCAGGCATTAATGCATTTAATACAGGGTCAACAGACGTAAACGCACTTAGAAAACAAAGACAGACACACAGAACACACCAGCATTTTTGAGAAATCTACACGGCCATGGTGCACTTCTGTTAGAAGATGTAGCTTATGATTTGTTTGGCGAATGTGGTCTATGGTCCATCCCAGAAGCATTTGTGTTTGTGGTAGCCTAAATAGTATCTGTGCCCCCCCCCCCCCCAAAAGGCACACCAAATGCAGATTAATCTATATTCACTTTGATCTTTGTGGAAAATGTTTAAAACAACATGGAAAAAATTATATATTTTTTAAGAGAGCACCGCACGCACGAAAAGTTATGACAGCAGGAAACATGACAAACACCTTAATCTTTCTTAAAGCCACCATTGAAACAGAGGAAAGTGAAAACACACTTGCCCACGCGCATACATCTGTTTAGAATTAATTCCTATGGATAGTCAAGTCAAATGTCACATGGTTATCTTTAGCTGACTGTGTGCAATCAGGCTGAAGACAGAAGCATGGAGCATGGTTACACTGCACAGGGACTGCGGGTGGACTGACCGAGGTGCTATAGCTTGATTTTAAAGGGCAGCTGACCATAAGCAGACCATTTTCCCTGGTGTATTAGGACAGTATGTTTCAAACACACAAAGTTATGGTCTAACTGAATGTGAATGTGGCTGTTCCACGCTATGCCACTGACTTAAAGGAATGTTCTGAGTTCAATACAAGTTAAACTCAATCGATAGCATTTTTGGCATAATGTTGCTTACCACAAAAATGTATTTAGACTTGTCTGTTGTCTCTTAAACATAAATCAAGTTTACAGTAAAGCACTTACAGTACAATGGAAGTGAATGGGGCCAGTTCATAAACTTTAAAATACACATTGTTTCATAAGGATATCCTCAACATATAAACATTACATACTTAACATTATTTTAGTGTGATCAAATCAGGGATTTACTGATGTTACGACACTTACCAGATTACCAGCGTTACATCGACATGACAACAAAGTTGTAATATTGGATATAACTTTACACAGGTAAGTATAGTAAGTGATTTTATCACACTAAAATCATATTAAAAACAAATAATGTTTACATTTCATGGAAATACTTTTGAAACTGTGTGTATTTTAATGTTAATGTATTGGCCCCATTCACTTTGTAAGTGCCTCACTGTAACAGCGATTTTTATTTTTTATATTAACAAGGGACCAGTCGAAATTATATTTTGTGGTAATCGATATTGTGCTTCAAATGCTGTTGATTGAGCTTAAAATGTATTGGACCAGTAATATTCCTTTAACAAGTACCACAGGGGAAGCCCCAACATTTACATTCATAATGAAGAAAGGTCAAACACAAAATTCAAAAGAAAAAGAGAAAGGGAGAGAATGGTCAAAAGATTGTATAACAAAAGACAATTCTTATTAATCAGATATAATGCTTCATGTGACTTGAAAGAGGAATTTTTAGCGGAAAGCAATGAGTGCAGTCTGAAAATGTGTCTGGTGCTTTTAAGAAACTTTAAAAGGCTGTTGAAAGGATTGACAGGGTACGACCAATCAAGAGCTAATGCGGAGGTTGAGAGGCTGAGGTGCTATGACAACCCAGACTGACATATGCACACTGGATTCCAGTATTAAACAGACTGTCTGAGATGGGTATAACAAACACCTTCGCTGTCCAGACCTTAGCGGTATCTTTTGAACAAAAACTAATGCAATTAGTAACTGTCATCTGTCACCTTTAGTCAATGAAGTGAGATTAAAACATGTCCTTAAAAGAGAAAAATGTACACTGGTCAGGGTGGAATGCAAAGGGTGACTGTCATATTGTTAAAGATAATCCAATGGGTTGTCTTAAACCTCTGAGCAATAAAGAGCTAAAAGAATAGGAGAACAAAAGGTGAACACAGCACAGTGTTCATATTTTTATTATGAGATCATAGAGAGGCAATCCTGACTGTTTACATTTTATTTGCATTTTTCAAGTTGTGCTGAGCTTTGTTGAATCACCCTGCAGAGTTTGGTATGGAGGGAAAAAAACAATTAACATAAAAAAATAAAAATCAGCTGACTCATCATCGGCAGTGATTGTCACCACAGAGTAAAACCACAGAGATTCCACCTCCCTCTCAACTGCAATTTGTTATTATTACTAACAAAGAATTACAATCCAGTCCAGATTAACAAATGACAACTCATTAAATTACAAGAAATGAAACTCGATCCCCAACATTAAGATGATTTCAATGTTGCAACATTTCAATAGTGATTTATATTGTGAAAGTGTTATTTCCAAAGGCACCAAAACAATTCCACAAGTTCCTCAATTTATTGTGGATTAGTAGCATTTAGAAGTACATTACAGACATGATTAAATGTACAATTTTGGGGTACTTATAATTGCTTTTAATTTCTTATAATTGCTGTTTTACAGTTATTTTTTTTCTTCACAAAACAATTTTGGATTCCCCAAATTTAGAGGAGATTTGAATGCCCATAATGTGATATATACACTGTAAATATATAAAAGGTAATTTGTACTTTTGTCAGTATTACTTTCACAAACAATACTTTGCCTGGTTAAGACTATTTTTCCATTTATTAAATCTAATTACATACATCAATTTAAAAAAAAAAAAAAATCATGAAAAAGACATTTCCAACACCTGCCATTTTCTTATCGTGACATCTTGATATAAAAGTATTTTTGCTCTGAATTTGAATTATCAACACTGTTAAAGCTATTAAGACATGAGACATAAAGCTGTTTAGATTTAAGACCTTGAGAGGATGAGATCTTGTAGTCTCACAATGGAAAGTCATGTATTAATAGACAAACATATTTGATAAAGTAACAGACCCGAGATGGCCTTCTAAAGATACAGTAGACGCTTCCCTCGGGCTCAGTGTAATTTTTGTGCTGCTTGATCAGAATTTTGTTTTAAGTTCAAAATGACGTGCCAAATCTATTTTGTACTCCATTATCTCTTTGGGTGTGGAGCACTGCAATGGTTAGTATTAAATATGCAGGCATGTGTACAGGTAACTCTCTCAGTTATTTCTCGGTAGTTGTGTTCTGACACCTGTAAAGAAAAAGTTGGAACATCAAACCGATCCAAGAAGGTGACTGTGCTGTTGCAATGTGACAACGGTGGGAAATCTAGTTCATTACAGGACATGTTTGAAGATGCAGATGAAAACTGAGCTTAAGCTAAGTGGAATGATAGTGATGATACAACCAGAGAAGGCTGTAGTACAGACCCCTGCAGCATGTTTGTTGAAGAGGTGTCGATTTTCACCAGTTCTTTTGCAGCCAGCCAGATACATATTCATAAACCAGCAACATGACTGCCCCTCCTATATTCAGGAAGTAAACATGAGTAACTGACATATGTGAATATAGGAAGGTTCTTTAATTATTTCACGTTACCTGGTCCAAGTCTCATAATCTTGGGAATTAGTCCTTTGTATAAGGCTAAATATCTGGAGAAAAAAGATGGGCATTAGATACATTTATAAGAACACGTAATAGTTTGAAAGGAATTGTTTACCAAAAAGAAAATTCTGTAAACATTTTTTCAACCTCATGGTTTTCCAAACCCCATTGACTTTTTTCTTGCATGGAGCACAATAGGAGATGGTTTACAGAATGCTATCACTGCTCTTTTCCATCCAATGAAAGTGAATGGGGACTGGATTTCATAAAAATGGTCAAAATAACTTGCTATATTCCAAGTCTTCTAAAGCCATATGATAGCTCTGTGTGAGGAACAGACCGAAATTTGAATCATCAAACGCTCGTGTCAATGACACCAAATACAATTAGTTCTAAAGTTTGAATAAGCACAAGCACAAATGAGATATGAGAGCCATAAATAACAACTGAGTGTGAGTGATAATGAATTTCAGTCTTTTCCTCACACAAAACTATTGTATGTCTTCAGAAGACTTGGAATAACAAGTCGAGAGGACTAGAGTTCTTTTAAAACGCTTTTTGTGGAACCTGGTCACCGTATGCTTTTGTTGTATGAAAAGATTAGCATGAGCATTCATAAAAAAAAAACACTGGCATAGCCACAGGTGGGCCACCTATTGGGCATTCACCCAATCACCAACCGTCTTAAGCCCCTGTTCCACCAAAAGCTTGCTGGACTCGAACATGAAGTGCTAAAGTCAGAGGTTGTTGGGCTGGATAATATTGGTATCAAAACTTTCAAAACAACAGCAGCTCAAAAAACATTATAACAAAGCTATTTACACAGTAAACATCTGTTGTAGTGATGAGGCATGCTTTCAGATGATGGGCATCCTGCATCGTCCAGCGGCTCCAACCACATTACTTTCCATGTCTAATAAAATATTTGTTGACAAATGACAACCTGTTTATCAAAACCAGATTGAGTTGACATAAGATGCAGAATTAAATAACTTTGGATGTTAAAATGCTCTCAAAACTCCTAAAACACTAAAAACGTTCACTTTATTTTTGAAGATAATATAATGTTAATTCCAAACATATGTATGAATTGATTATTAATTGTATTAATTATAACTGCTATTCATCACAGTTCATGTGCTACGAATGAGGCAGCGAGGAGAGAGGATCTAAATGCAGGACTTCTTTATTAAATGAACAAACAAATAAACAAAGGAAAAACCCTCAATGGGGAAATAAACATAAACAGAGAACTAGGGCAAGGAACACAGACCAGGCTTGAACTACATTCAACGAACGACAAGGAGTGAACAAAAAGCAGGGCTTAAATAACCAGGGAGTGATGACTGAATTAGACACAGGTGAGAACAATGAACAAAATGGCAGTGGTGATGGCAGGTGGATTCTGGGAAGTGTAGTACATTTAACAATGACAAGTGAAACCCAGGGCAGACAACAAGGGAATGGTGACATAGCCCCCCCTCAAAGGAGCGGCTTCCAGACGCTCCTCAGAGAAAAAATAAATGAAAAAAAAAAATATATAAAAAATCGTCCAAGGAGTGAGGGGGGGGGGAAGCAAACAGACAGACCAGAGGAGCACAAGGGGCAAACAGACAGACCAAGGGAGTACAAGGGGAAAACAGGCAGTCCAAGGAGGCACAGGGAGCAGACAGGAAGTCCAAGGGGGCACAAAGGGCAAGGACAGGTTCAGGTGGTCTGGGAGCTGGCCACCGGGCAAGGATAGGTTCAGGAGGCCTGGGAGCTGGCCACAGGGCAAGGACAGGTTTGGGGGACCTGGGAGGAGGCCACTGGACAGGGACTGGGTCAGGGGGCCTGGGAAGAGGCCACAGGACAGGGACCGGGTCAGGAGGCCTGGGAGGAGGCCAAAGGACGGGAACAGGGTCAGGAGGCCTGGGAGCTGGCCACAGGGCAAGGACAGGTTCAGGAGGCCTGGAAGGCGGCCACAGGGCAAGGACAGGTTCAGGAGGCCGAACCGTGGGAGGTGGAGCCGTTGCAGGCGGAGGCGTGGAAGTAGGCGCCGTAGGAAGCTCTAGAGGCGGAGACCTGGAAGGCTCTGGAAGCGGAGCCGATGGAGGTGGCACCGTAGGAGGCTCTAGAGGCGGAGGTCTGGAAGGCTCTGGAGGCGGAGCCGATGGAGGTGGCACCGTAGGAGGCTCTAGAGGCGGAGGTCTGGAAGGTTCTGGAGGTGGAGCCGAGGGAGGTGGCGCCGTAGGACGCTCCAGAAGCGAAGCCCTGGAAGGCTCGAGAGGCTTGAGAGGCGGAGCCAAGGGAGGCTCAGGAGGCGGAGGCTCTGGGGGCGGAGCTCTGGAAAGCTCGGAAGGCGGAGCTCTGGAAAGCTCGAGGAGGCTCTGGAAGCTGCGGAGCTCTAGGAAGCTCGGAAGGCTGGAGCTCTGGAAAGCTCGAAAGGCGGAGCTCTGGGAAGCTCAGGAGGCGGAGCTCTGGGAAGCTCAGGAGGCGGAGCTCTGGGAAGCTCGGGAGGCGGAGCTCTGGGAAGCTCGGGAGGCGGAGCTCTGGGAAGCTCGGGAGGCGGAGCTCTGGAAAGCTCGGAGGCGGAGCTCTGGAAAGCTCGGGAGGCGGAGCTCTGGAAAGCTCGGGGGGTACTGGCTCTTGGACGGTCATGGCCACTGGCACTGGCTCTTGGACGGTCGAGGCTACAGGCACTGGCTCAGGGACGGTCGAGGCTACAGGCGCTGGCTCACTGACATCGGAGGCTACAGGCGCTGGCTCACTGACATCGGAGGCTACAGGCGCTGGCTCACTGACATCGGAGGCTACAGGCACTGGCTCACTGACATCGGAGGCTACAGGCACTGGCTCACTGACATCGGAGGCTACAGGCGCTGGCTCACTGACATCGGAGGCTACAGGCATTGGATGGTTGGCCGTGGTTAGCGGAGGCTGGAGAGCAGAGGCCTTTCTTCTGCTCCTCCGGGCGGATGAAGTTAGCAGCGCTGGTTCATTGACCACGGCAGGCGTGGGGGTTGGCTCACTCACCGTGGCTGGCGAGGAAAGCCCAGAGGCGGGAGCTGGGATCTGGAGAGGTGGTTCCCCGGCAGCGAACTCCTCCAAGATGAGTCCCATGTACTCCCGCCAGGTGCAGTCTCCGGTCTCCGGGAGTTCCCACCACCGTTGTTTGGGAACACCGAACCGGTACGCCACCTTCAGAGTGTGGTCATCCCAGCCGGTGCAACTGGCCACGTTGGTAAAAAAGTAGGAGAACTCCCAGACAGTCAAGTCCGCCTGTGTCAGCTCCATGAGGAACCCTGCTAGATCCATAGTTGGTCGTTCGTTCTGTTACGAATGAGGCAGCGAGGAGAGAGGATCTAAATGCAGGACTTCTTTATTAAATGAACAAACAAATAAACAAAGGAAAAACCCTCAATGGGGAAATAAACATAAACAGAGAACTAGGGCAAGGAACACAGACCAGGCTTGAACTACATTCAACGAACGACAAGGAGTGAACAAAAAGCAGGGCTTAAATAACCAGGGAGTGATGACTGAATTAGACACAGGTGAGAACAATGAACAAAATGGCAGTGGTGATGGCAGGTGGATTCTGGGAAGTGTAGTACATTTAACAATGACAAGTGAAACCCAGGGCAGACAACAAGGGAATGGTGACATCATGCAAGCAGCTCATGACAGCATAAATAAGCTACTCTGAAATAAAATATTTAGAATGATAAAATATGGTCTCAAAACTCTCAAGACTTTTAAACATATTTGTTCCAGTTCGACAAAAATAAAATGATATTATTTCCAAATATCATATGCGTGAATTTATTGCAATGAAATGTCATAAGGCGCAGATAGCTTTAGAGTTGCAACACTGTGACATGATCAGAGAAAAAAAAGTTATTTTATTTACAGAATATTGTTAATTGATCTTTTAATATTCTTAAAGAAGACCATCTTTAGAAGCTAAATGTCCAAAATACTCCCCTGGAAACAATTAGCTACGGCTTTAAAACATCTCATTTTGTGTAGAAGACCTACTGGTTTGGAATGACATAGGGTGAGTAAATGATCACAGTGAATCTTTCCTTTAAGTTAGTGCTAAGTAATTTCTCCCTCTCTCTAGGTCGGACTGTCTGTGATGCTGAAAAAGGTATTGCCACTAATAGCTGACCCCGTTGTGTACCTGCCCTAATGCATTCAAGCTGATTTCTGGCGGTCTCCCTGTCCCAGCCTCTGTCCTCTGCTTGTGCTGGTGTTAATAAGGCTTAAGCCACTTCCTCTCTGCCCCGCTGTCTGATTAGACTGACCCGCTGAGCGCCGTGCGCCTCGTTAGGACCAGCTTAACGACGTCTCCCATAGGGACCACTAATTAGCCAGGACTGTGTCGTGTTAGAGGGCCGGAGGGATGGGGTACCTCTCAGCACCCCTAAAACTAAAACAGCTTCAGTGTCTCTCGCTCTAACTCACATACACGCACACACACTCTATGCCTTGCTCAAGATCAGGCCTGAATTCCTTGACTCTAATAATGAACGAGTCGCGATTGCCTTTGTACAAAGTGAACGGGGCCAATCAAGACCATGAAGAGCAATAAAACTACTGATTCTCTTTCACAGCTTCCCCATGAGGCATGTCAAATCACAGAATGAAAGAGAAAGAGAGAGAGAGAGAGAAAATGTGGGCGCTATTAGAGCACTCGCATCAGAATCAAAATGGTGTTTACATACATTTTTATGTGCGAAACATCACTCTTATTGCATAAAACATGCTGAAAGGCCACCTTGAGAAAAAACTATTCTTATCTGTTATAATAGGCTAAAACATTTCTAAAAAAGAAAAAAAAAAAAGAAAGAAAACATTAATGGACTCTTGTCACAGGCTGGTGATGTATTTCTGCCTTAAATTAGCAGCATAAATCCAGTGTAAATCAAACTTTTTTAGAATAATAATTTTTTTAACTATTTAATTTAAATTTAGACATAATTTCTTAGTTTTAATGTATATTATCCTGGGATTAACAACATAAATAATAACTTAAATTTGGCATCTTTCTCTCTTCTGACTGCAGTAATCCACCAATTAAATTAAATTCCAGAAATCAAATATTGCCCCTTAATAAAAAGTTAATTTCTGACACTGGTATAAATGATCTATTTGAACTGTTAACAGAAATGACCTAACCAAGGAAGCAATGTTCATGAGGAGTAGTGCATGAGCCAAATGTCGATACTGTTTTGGGGGGGTAAATATAATATATTTGGATAGTTAATGCATAGCATTTTTTATTCAACAGCAATATTTTATATTAAAATGTTTATAAAGGGAATGTGTATATTCTGGGTGCTTTGATAACCATTAATTTGACGTTTTTCCACTATTTGCAATCATATTTTTTTTGCCTTGATTTAAATAATCCTGCAGTGTGACAAACACATTTTTTTTCCTCCCCTTTTCTCGGTGATTTGGAATGCCCAATTCCCAATGCGCTCTAGGTCTTTGTGGTGGCGTAGTGACTCGCCTCAATCCGGGTGGTGGAGGACCAATCTCAGTTGCCGGCACGTGTGAGACAGTCAATCCAAACATCTTATCACTTGGCTCGTTGAACGCATTATCGCGGAAACCTAGAGTGTGTGGAGGCTTCACGCTATTCTCCGTGGCATTCACGCACAACTAACCACACACCCCACCGAGAACCACATTATAGTGACCATGAGGAGGTTAACCCAACGTGACTCTAACCACCCTAGCAACCGGGCCAATTGGTTGCTTAGGAAGCCTGACTGGAGTCACTCAGCAAGCTGACAAACACATTTTTACAAATATTACATTGATTAATATGAGGTCATAAAAACTGCATACATATTCATTCTAAAATAATTCTATATTTAAATAATTAAAAATAGTTTTTATGGAGTATCACATGCCACACTGTTGTCAACTTCCCAAAAGTATTTCATTTTAACAACACATGTCCCATTCATCTACATTCAACAAGCACAGACTCAATAAAACAGTCTTTTAATTCCAGTAAATGTATCCAGATTCAGAATAAATTAACAATCAAGCTTATATAAATCTGGACAAACTGACACATACTACATTCAAGTGAGCTAGTTTTTAAATTTGTCTAATTCCTGCATGAATTGCAGCTAATAGTCAGGAACAAAATAATCACACAGAGATTTAGAAGGTGCTAAAATTAGTTGGTTGTCAAAGCCTGCCCTCTTGTCCCCCATGGGCAGAGGATAAACATAAAATGTTGTGTAATATTTCTTGTAGCTGAACCTCGTAGCAGTTCTGGTTGAATTAATGCCTCTTGTCAGGTCTAATTTTGACACCTGTAGTTGTTATTGGATGGTGTGAACTCAGGCCTTACCCCTCCTCACGGTACACAAGGCCCATGGTCTGAAAGCAGCTGCAGTACTTGATCTCCCCTGGAACCGGCTGAGGACCCTGGATACGACTTTTAGCTACATCAAAAGGAATGTTCACACAGGACGAAACTGTTCCTGACACCAAACCGATAGCAAACTTCCTCATGAAATCCAGTCTAGGGTCCTGGCATAAGGAAAAAGAGATACATTGAAAGAAGAAGATTTTAAAGAGAGAGAGAAAAAGAGAAAGAGAGAGAGAGAGCTTTGCTATAACTTGAGAACTATGTTGTGTTTGTTTATAGGACAAGTAATAGTGATCAACCCACAAATTTCTTGTTTTTGACAAACGCACAAACAATGCTCTACTTCAATACTTGATAAATATTTATTGATGAAGTGTATCATTTCTGGATTACTTGCGTCACCAAACAGAAATAAAAAATAATGTCTTCATCCACCACTTGCCAGAGAAACAGTCCAAACCCAAACTGATGGCATTGCATGAACAAATGTTGCTGTATTGGCTGATCTGGATGCTCAAACAAACTACAGTACAGGCATCTACATATTAAGCTGGGCTAGGAGATAGTATTAAAACATCAAAAGAATAACATCACCTATAAAGTTAAAGTAAAAACAATAACTGTTTGATGACAGTTTTAAAGGAAGAGCCATAATATTCAAAAATATGAGATAACAGACCTTTTGATATGAAAACGCAAATGAACGAACAAGGAGATAACGTAAAGTGGATGAATAATGAGCTAATAAGGACAGATATGGAAATTGAGGAGGAGAAAGAGAGAGGGAGAGTAAAAGAGTGAGTGATCATGTTAGCCTATATAGAAAACACATATGGAACACTTGAACATGATTATAATATTCTGTACCTGAAATGTGTCAATATAGTCAATGATAAATGAACATGCAAAATTCATAAAAGTTTCCAAGTTTCTGGGATAAAAGCGCAGATCATTTTATGGTAGTGGGGTGCACATAAGCATTTCATGAGAAGAGCAAGGCTCAACAATTGGCTGAACTGGGTCACGTGACCAAGGGCAAACTTTGGGAGGGGATTTATAAACAGAGTTTATGTTGGTAGACTGGGAGGCATATGTGGACAATTTAGATAATTGGGCTGTGACTCGACACTGGCATATTACTGTACCAAAAGAAGCCCAAACCAGTGCAGCTCTGACATCTAATTGGCCAGGATATTTTTTTACAAATGACAGCAACCCCACTGAAACCAGCGGACACCCTGAATGACATGCTACATCAACAGCTAGACCTAAATGTGCAGTACAGGGGAGGAGCATTGCTTTGCACAAACAGCGCTCTGGCTGATGTATACGTTCCACATTAAACACTCCCTTCAATACCACTACATTTGAAGCACACTTCTTCCCCTATACTCACAAAGAGAAAGGATTTTTCAGTTTTAAAGCGAATTCTCCTTATTTCTTCTGTTAAATAGCTGATAAATGGTTTCAAAACACTGAAGGAGAACAATTGGCCATCAAGATGAATCAAAGTGCTTAATCCCTGCAGAATGACCAGCTGCTTTGAAAACATTGAGGAAAATCAGATGCTCCACCTAAAAACTCCAGCTCTGCCAGACACTTTTATCTTTTTTTTTTTTTTTGTAATGGACAGTCAAATCAGGTTTGGTAAACTCAGCTCTCTCACATGACTGAGCACTGGAGGCTTTTAGCTTCTCAGGCAATGACAATCTTAGCACCAGATGAAGAAGGAATACCAATCCTCAAGTAAAACTTTAACTGTAACCCCCTCAACAAATACCTCAGTCTGCTTCCAATTAGTTCATTTGAGTTAATCTAATGCTCCAGTTTATACATGTGGAGCAGGCGTATGGTAACATTTCCATTAAACAAAATTAACTTTTGTTTGGGAGTTGAGCCCTGCCGGATGTGTAATTTGAACCTTTGAGGATGTGATGGAGAGAAAACAGCGAAGGTATTAGTGAGGTTTATCTAAGCACCTCCTCTTCTTCTCCTCCCTCTCTCTCTCTCTGGTAATGTGCATAGCTGATCCCCTACAATAATTTGCGATGTTACATGTTCACTCATCACTCAGTGGATATATATTAAACATAAAACTCTGGATTTCAAATTAGGTTGAGACTTAAGCTACCTCCTAATTGAAAAGGGTTAATAATAACATAAGGTGGACTTCACTGCCCATAGCAGACTGGTATATGTCCTGTATATATCTCATAATTTCAGTAGGTGTTGTACCATGAAAGTTGCACATTCCATGGTATGCAACTTGCATAAGGGCCTGTATGAATCATATCCAAGGATTATAAGACTATATGTAAAGGAATATTTAGCTTGAATGTTCATATAAAACATTCACACATTAATACATTTCTGTTAATATATTATTCAGCCAAAACATCTAAATCATCTAAAACATTGCAACTACAATACTATGAGAATGTGCAATATGATTGAGAGGCAGAAAGGGTCTTTTTTTGTTGCTGATTACAGTGTATAGAGCTGTCACAGAGACTGGTGAGATAGCTCAGGACACTTATTTCATTAATATCTTTCAGGGAGTAGTAACATTTTTTGGATAACTTTCCATGGAAAAATCACTTACAGCACCTTTTATACAGCATAAACACTGGTTGGAATGGCGGAAATTTGCGATGTGCTAATTTGTCCACTCGTAGCCATTACACTGATGCACACATCACAAACACACACAGCAGTGATTCAGTGTCAGTGATAAAGTGATGGGAAAGGAGGACTTAATGCTATTTGTTGTACAAAAAAGATGGAACTTGTGATGGAAATCAAGTATTTTTTCAGCCTAAGCAAGGCTCATTTTAATTACCACAGAAGCACGTCAAGTATTAACTATCACCAAAATGCAGAATGGGAATTTTTTTCTGCAAGCGCTTTTCATGTGGAGTTCAAAGCTGCATTTGATGCTGGTGTTAATGCCCTGACGTGAATCATGAACACGTAACAAAGTGGATAGCCACAGTCTGCCGGCTTATTAATGTTTAATATTAATATTATTAATTATCATATTATATAATTATTATATTATATAATTTTATGCTTCTTCATTTGCACCTTGTACTGTATTCATAGACATTTCCATTGAGCTGGTCTCTGTTTCTCTACATCATAACTTTGCACTCAAAAAACCCATATTGTATATATACTTACATATATATATATATATATATATATATATATATATATATATATATATATATATATATATATACACATACATATTGCTATTTGCACTTCTGGTTAAATGCTAACTGCATTTCATTTGCTCTGTACTTGTATTTTGCACAATGACAATGAAGTTTAGTCTAATCTAATGAATTATTGCAAAAACAGTTGGTCAATTATTCTTGTTATGTGTTTCCACTATTTGAGTAATAGGTTTTAGGAGCAACATTATAGAAACACACACAAAAAATATTTCAGTATCATTGAGTGACCTGTGCTTCCCCACTCTTGAAAAGCACCAGCCACCACTGACATGATCATGTATTCGCCCCTGTTTACCTGACAAGCAGGTATGGCATCTTTAACATTGAAGTAGAAACCAAAGTAGATCATGTTGAAGACGCCATGCCGTCCAAGGGTGGAAGTGAGGCCCTTATTAAGCCCACGGAGCCCAAAGCCTTCAGTATTTATAATAGCACGAGCCTGTGCAAACGCAGAGGGTTGCTACATGGGGGAAAAGAGAAAAAGCTCCAACATAAGGAACCACAAAATGAACAAAGACATGTGACACCAAAAAGGAAAAAAAGATTGCAATATCTGGACATAACTAAACGGCTGCAGCATCTTACCACTTTGAATGAATCCCTGTTGGCTTGTAGGCTCACTTTCACTACTTCAAATGGATTTACAACCAGTGCCTCAGTTAGCCCTGACCCCAGGCCAGCCACAGAAAGAGCCTAGCAGATTGTGGCAGACAGAATTACATTACGAGAGAACGTGATAGCACATGACAAACGAGAAAGACAGAAAGACAAGTTAAAACAATAGACAAAGACAATAAAGTAAGCCACTTCGTGTCTAATTCATAACAGACTGTGTTTCTTAGATGAGCAGTTGATGCTAAAAGTATGTCACAGATAATAAGATAACTCAAAATGAACAATGCTACTGTGACACTTAGCCTTTTAGAAACATGTTTGTCCAGACGGAGAGCTTGACTTTAACCCACAAATGAATGAAACAGCCACTGTCAATCATTTGGAGAATGCAGAAAGGAAATGCAGACAGGACTGAAAGATGAATGATCCGTCTCAAAGAAAGTGACTGGGACAAAGATGAATTACTTCATATGTTGCAATAACAACTCTACTGTATGACGGGCCAACATGCCAACATGGCAAGCCAAATTTTCTTTAAAATCGTGTACAGGATATACATTTTAGATATAAACAATTACATTTTTGCTAGTTAAAAATGGTGATTCTTTATATCAGGAATGGAAATGCTGCTAGTGAAAGTTCACATTTTGATATCTGTAATTATATTTGCACTAGTAAATGCATTAATTATTGGTATAAAAATGAAAATTACTTGCGTAAAGACACATTCTTGATATTAAAAATGGAACATCTAGTTAAATAAAAATCTTGATGTGTAATTGCATTTTCCTTATTAGAATTTCACAATTATCTTTCACTCCTATTCTAAATGCAATTAGAGATATCTATAATAAATGTCTTCCAAGGTGAAATTTCATCAGCAATGCACTTCATACTAGTAAAAATAATAATTTTTACATCAATAATTACATTGTTACTAGTGCAAATGTCCATTCCTCATATCAACAATTAAATTGCAACCAATTAAAATTTTCATTTTTTAGATCTGTAATTTGGTTTTCACTAGTACAAATGTTAATTTCTGGTATCTGTAATGTGATTGTAACTAGTAAGAAGGCCTTTTAAGATATCTGTAACTACACTCAAATTCATTGATATCTGAAAACTATTTCCAGATATCTGAAATACCAAAACTAATGTTAAAATGCATTGAAAATACACTGAAAAAACATTGGTTGGTTTAAAGTCAATTGTGGACATTGGTTCCACACAATGAAAATGAGTTTCTTGATTTTAAGTTAAAATGTAGGATCTACTGAAAGACTTTGTGTAGTGAACATCTATATGAAGTGAGTTAACCTAGCTTAACTCAATCTTGCAGCTTGTTGCTAGCTATCGATAAACACTTCTTTTTTGAGTGCATAATTAATTTAGTTCTAGTTGGAATTCCAAATATACATATCAGCTATGTATTTTTTATCAGTAAAAATTATAATTTTTGGTATCAATAATTACATTGTTAGTAGTACAAATGTCAATTTCCAACATCAACAAGTGAATTAAACAAGTATGGTGCTCCTGAGAGTTTGCAGATTCCCAATCAGTCATTATACTGATGATCCCTCAGTATTTGCTTCATAAGAAAAGAAATGCACACTGATCTTTCGGTAATACTGTACCCAACCTCGATCTAACCATTAGCTTAACTCTTCTCCACAATGGTGACCTCCAAAAAAATTAAACGTATCAGAAACTCCTCTGAATCCCAACATAACAGAAAATGAAACATTAACAAGCTTCCTACTTGTTTAATTTTGTTTAGAAATACATTAAAATACTTCATTTAAAAATGTACTCCCCAAAACCAGTCCCATGTAAAGCATGCTGGTATCTGGAAATCCCCTGCCAGTTCTGCAATACATTGATACAACAAATATCATTCACATAGTCCCAACACAATTGGATTAACTGAATAGATGGACTCTACACAATGATATTAATTTGAGATCAAATGCTAAAGAACTGTGTTGCATTAGCTCATTTTGAATAAGTTAATTGAGCAAGTAGAAAAATCCTGTTGAGTGAACAGCATCCGTTAGAAAACTGAATCCATTTGAACATTTTATAGCATTGCGATCATATTACTTTTTGATGACTGCGTTGAATATCACCGCAATATGATTATTTTGTAATCTCAAACATATGAAGATAATTTCAAGGGTACTGGTTTAGAATTTTCAATAGAGCTGCTTTCCTTTTTTCAGTGCAGATATAAAAAATAGCATTTTCCTAGATGTAATTCAATTGCTGATGTCGGAAATTGACATTTGGACCACTAACAATGTACTTACTGATACCAAAAATGATACATTTACTGATAAATAGTCCATAGCTGATATGTATATTTTGAATTCAAACTAGTACGAAATTAATTAATTATACACACACAAAACATATATTTTTGCAGGTTGTTCTGGTTACTTGATTTCATTGCATTCTATCCAATTAAACGAGTAACATTAACGTTTATTTAACCATTTGAGTTTGGACTACATGAATACTTTATGTAGCATTGATGAAACTGGGCAGAGATTTCATTTCCTAACACGCTTTGCTTGGGACTGGATGGGGGGAACAAATGTTGAAATTAAGTGTAATTTTGTGCATTTTTGAGCAAGATGAGAATAATTGTTAATTAATTGTGGGGCGGCTGTGGCTCAGGTGGTAGAGTGGATCGGCTACCAATCACAGTGACTCCACATGCCGAAGTGTCCTTGGGCAAGACACTGAACCCCAAGTTGCTCCCAATGGCAGGCTAGCGCCTTGCATGGCAGCTCTGTCGCCATTGGTGTGTGAATGTGAGTGTGGATGGGTGATTGGGACACAGTGTAAAGCGCTTTGGTAACCTCTATGGTTAAAAAAAGCACTATATAAGTGCAGACCATTTTGTTAATGTTTATGGGGATTCCATTGTTGTAAAGAATGAAGTCTGTGCTAGCTTGAGGATGGACTTTCGCTTTCATGTGATGTTTGAGTCGAGTGCTGTTAGATCTATAATAGTTGCTTTTAAATTGATTTGAGAAATTGATAAACAGTTTCATGTCCTAGCACTTGCTCACCTGGCATATACTAATGATTAATAAAATAAATTAAGTTGGACCACCATAAGAAAATTTATTAAATTAAACATTAGTAAATTTAGTTTGTTGAACCCAATAAAGTTGAGTTAAAACTAATATAGTACATTGATTTAACCTCATCCAACTACATTACATTTGCTGAATAAAATTGACTTAATTTAAATGAAATTAAATTGCTTGTAAAAATAATTCTCAAATTCAAATAAGGGTACTGACTTTGTGTTTTGAATAAAAGTGAATGACAGATCAATGTGAAATTCTACTAGTGAAAAGTTTAACTAGATTTTTTTTATATCAATAATTTGTATTTCTGCAAGTAATTATGAAAATAATGATTTATTTTAACTAGTGCAAATTTAATTACTTATATAAAACATTTACACTTTCATTGCAGATATCAAGAATTAGCATTTTAACTAGTCAAAATTTTATTGTTGATATTTATAATTCATAATCTCTATAATTATAGCTATATAATTTAGAATTCATAGTCTTTTCAGTTTGTCATGGGGCAAACGCTTTCCCATTTTCATACAAACCAAAAAAGGAGCCTCATTCGGTTCAAAAAGGCAAAATATTTGGTCGAATTTAATCTTATGATTTGTGTCGCCCATTTCAAACACTTGACCTAAATGTCAGCAGGCTTCAGGCTTACTTGAAGGTTGACAAATGAGATCTTCGAGTGTGTTTGCATAAGATGAGCTGGGGATAGTATACACACACACACTCAATTAATACAAAATGTTAGTTTACTGCACTTGCACATAATGTATTTTTGTGTGTGTCTGGGGCTGTTTGTATATGCAAAGCCATGTATACATGCATGTTCGTACAGTGGAAGAACGTGGAGCCTCATTTCTTATTTTTAGGACTCTCTGAATTTCCCCTGCTTGTCAGAAAACAGACAAAGCTTTGAACAGGCCTGCAGCATGTTTACAAAGCCAGCCATCCACTCTTTCATTTTTTATTTGTGCTATTACAGTACACGTCTTCATTAATCATACTGAGGCATTTCAGCTGGAGGGAGAGAAGGGGGTGGGGCAACAGCTCAAATATGCTCTTAAATTCATTTATGCCTGTTTAGACCATCTTACTTAACTTCCCTGCCTCACACACTCCATACATCACACTCCATAAAGTGCCAACAGTCTCTGTAAAAATTGACGTCTCTAGTTAGACCGAGCAGAGACGGGAGTGATTGATAAGGCAGGTGAATATTTTGCCTCTTCTGGCTGCACAAAGAGGCTCTGGATGTGAGATGTACTGCAGGGCTGAGCCTTCGGGCAAGGGACATCCGTCAAGACTGCCAACACACTGATAGTCCTTTGTCAAAGTAATGGGCTATCTCTCACACGCCTCACCAAGCAGCATTCATCTCGATTACACCCCGTTCCTGTTGCCAGTATGCAATGTAATGAGGAGAGTCCTGCGCTTGACTGTGAATGTGATTGTGTATATAGTATCAATGACCATGTGTGTATCTAGCATGCAGATGACTTACCATTCCTGGCAATAATGGAGTAAAACTCAAGAGCTTCTTGTACTGCTCAAATGTGAAAAACTGCAGAGAAGATTAGGACAGGGTGTCAGTATTAGGAAGTGCTTTCAGACCACACACACACACACACACACACACACACACACACACGTTGTGTTTCCATGTTTTATGGGGACTTTCCATAGACATAATGGTTTTTATACTGTACAAACTTTATATTCTATCCCCTAAACCTAACCCAACCCCTAAACCTAAACCTCACAGAAAACTTTCTGCATTTTTACATTTTCAAAAAACATAATTTAGTATGATTTATAAGCTGTTTTCCTCATGGGGACCGACAAAATCTCCCCACAAGGTCAAACATTTCGGGTTTTACTATCCTTATGGGGACATTTGGTCCCCACAAAGTGATAAATACACGCTCACACACACACACACACACACACACACACACACACACACACACACACACACACACACACACACACACACACACACACACACACACACATGTTGTGTTTCCATGTTTTATGGGGACTTTCCATAGACATAATGGTTTTTATACTGTACAAACTTTATATTCTATCCCCTAAACCTAACCCTACCCCTAAACCTAACCCTCACAAAAAACTTTCTGCATTTTTACATTTTCAAAAAACATAATTTAGTATGATTTATAAGCTGTTTTCCTCATGGGGACCGACAAAATGTCCCCACAAGGTCAAACATTTCGGGTTTTACTATCCTTATGGGGACATTTGGTCCCCACAAAGTGATAAATACACGCTCACACATACACACACACACACACACACACACACACACACACACACACACACACACACACACACACACACACACACACACACACACACACACACACACACACAATGCTCACACCCTAAGCAAACACAGCTCAACTGTTGTAAATGAGGACACTCAGCAAGCTGTCAATATGACACTATGCAAATATAAATACTACTGGTAAGACGCCATATCATCCTATACATTAGAAAAGATTTGCTCAAGCTTGGCAGATATTAGATAACCATCCAGTTAGACTGATGGAGGCCAAAGCCTATAGAATACACAAAGCCTGTATAGTAAGTTTGGATTAACAGACGTGGAGCATTCAAGAAGAGTCACGGATCTCGTTTATCATCAATGTTAAGTCAAACCGTTAAAGCATGTTGAGTCTTTCGAATAATCTAATTAAACCCCTTCCACATGTTTTTTGGATTAGGCAAAATTAGAAAGTGGGACATTAATTATGATCAGCGTCTCCTCTCAGACACCTATGCTGAGTTGCCCGTAAACCAATGTCTAAAGCCAGACACAGTCAGAGCTCATCTGAACTTAAGAGTGTATATATGTACTGTTTATACATAATACTAAAGAGCGGCCGGTAGCAATCTCTGGCCATGTAGGTCAATATTGGGAGCTCTCAACAGCAAACACATGTGGCATGACGACAAACACAGAGAGGGGATGAGTGTTTTTGATCCTGCTGGCCAGGGCCATTGTGTTGAGGACATACATACGTGGTCTGTGTGTGTGTTTACACTCGGCAGGCCAGGTTGCAAAGATCAGAGCATGTATGGTTTAAGTGAGGAGTTCGAACTTGGAGTCAAATGTGGTTCCTGTTACCTTCACTGCTCTCTTTGGAGTCTCGGCCAAAATGGGGGGAAGGATTCCTTTGTAGAAGCCATACAATCTGTTGAGGGAAAGCGATCAGTCATCGGATCTAAGCCACGTGATAATGAACAAAGATTTCAAGGACAAGCAACACATATGAACATCTGAATGCCCAATCACGTATTGACGATCATTTACAGAGCTCAACAAAACAGCCATCTATCATTTTGATTAATTTTGTGCACCAAAGACACAAAAACGTGTTTGCATTTCAATGCAAGTTACATTCAAGAATAAATGTTTAGCAAGGCAATCTGCAAGCTAGGCCACAGGCTGAATGGGTGGGTTGCAAAAATAAGGATTAAATTAATCAGAGTTTAGAGCTTATTTAGGATTTGTTGATCTAGGCTATTTTAATTTGAGTTGGGTTGCACCACTTAATGTTGAACAGGGCTAAACAAATCAGTGACTAAAGCTTATGGAACTTGATTATAAACTTCACCTACAATTAGTTTTGATTGTCCATGGGAATTCACCAATGCAACTGAAAAAAAACCCAATAATGTTACTCTTTCACTTCCTTTTTGAGTGACAACCAGAAATGGCCTGGGCTATAAGTGGCTTGAGCATATAAAGGAACTTAAAAATGTAATTAATTTAAGTCATTATTATCCCCTACTGAGATAGATTGTTGGCATAACAGGCGTACCAAGTACGTAGGATGAGAAAATCTTACACAATCTTTTCACAAGCAATGATTGGCAAATATTTGCTACATCCATTAATGAAATATGGAAGAATAATCTAAGGTAAATGGACATATAATGGTTACTGCCATGTTAAATTAGGTCCATTTTCTTTTATTATAAACACTTTGTTAAATCAGTAACATCTTGAAAATGACCATAAACTCAACAGGTTTGATCCGGTTCCTTATTTAATCTTTTTACTTGGACAATTATATAGACTTTAAACTTTATTACAGGCTCTAGGCCCAACAACAGGACATACGTCACAAAAAAAAGAGAGAGAAAAAAAAAAAAAAAACCAATTACATAAACATATACATTACACCCTTTTTCACAAAAATCTTAAAAGGCACTCATACCAATGCTTCCATAGGTGTGATTGATATCGGACCGAGCTACACCTGGGACTTGTGAGCCTTACTATAATATAGTTTCTTGACTCATCAAGTCGACCCATAAACTTAAACATTAGGTTCCTCAAGAGGACCTGTAAACAGCTTAGCCTCAAGTCACAAAAAAGCTTACTTGCACTGCTGCTCCTGGGCTTCTTCAGCAGTATCCTCAGACAATCATTATATGCTACCTGCAGTTTACGCATGGTCTCCTTTCTGTAGTTGACCCATAATGGGGCGGCATACATAGGGGTACAGTAAGCACGAAACAAGTGCACTTTCATATCATCAGAGCAGTAATGAAATTTCCTGACTAACATGTTCGCTTGTACATACAACATTCGTCTTTGCCTATACATGTCAGCATCATCTTCCATCTTGTCAGTAATATGCCCAAGATATTTTGTACAGTTAGATACACAGATACATTGCCCTGACAGGTAAAACATAGGAAAGTGCAGCTTCTGATCTTCTCTAGTCCTACAAACCACCACTAAACTCTTCCTTGCATTGTACTGTACATC
This sequence comes from Xyrauchen texanus, assembly GCF_025860055.1. Taxonomy (NCBI): domain Eukaryota; kingdom Metazoa; phylum Chordata; class Actinopteri; order Cypriniformes; family Catostomidae; genus Xyrauchen; species Xyrauchen texanus. The sequence goes on from NC_068291.1 coordinate 15,717,282, forward strand.
AAACTCACCCCCATACTTGGAGCATATATCCAACAACTGCTGGAACCCAACAGTACTGGGGGACATAACAACTAAATCATCTGCGTACATAAGGTGGTTTAACAGAGTGTTCCCTATTACACATCCCGTCTTACATATCCCCAACTGCTTTGAGAGATTATCCATATATAAGTTAAACAGTGCCGGAGACAAAAGCCCCCCCTGCCGTACTCCATTCCTTACACTAAATGGTGACGATAAGCGATTTCCCCATTTAACCTGCATGCTTTGTTTTGCATACCAGTAAGCCAGTATACGTATGATGCATCCCGGCACACCCCTAAGCATAAGTTTAGTAAAAAGCTTCTGATGATTTACTCTATCAAATGCCTTGGACGCATCAATAAACCCAATAAACATTGTAGAGCCCTGCCTCCTATAGGATTCAACAGCTTCTTTCAATGCATAGATGCATAGATCAGTACTGTGTTGAGACTTAAAGCCAAATTGATTTTCCGTGGTGTAAATGAGCCCACTGAGTCTATCTAGTAGCATCTTTTCTAACACCTTTGAAAGAATGCTAACTAGAGCGATGGGTCTATAGTTATCCATACTCCCTATTTTCCCCGCCTTGTCCTTAATGACGGGCACTAATGTGACGGTCATCATGGTGTCTGGCAATACACCATGAGTCATCAACCCTGTCAGGCAAATAGATAGAATGGCTGACACTCTGGGGCTGGCTAACTTGAGATGCTCCGCAGTGATGTTATCTTTGCCACTAGCTTTGTTATCAGCTAATTGCTCTATAGCATTATAAACCTCATTGGGAGTAAAGTGGATTACATCCTCCTTTAACTCCCCCACACAATAGGGCTTAATTTTAATGCAATTAAACAGAGTTGCATAGTGCTGCCTCCACAGCTCTGCTATATTTTCTGCACCAGATACCCCTTCAATATGGCAAGGCAATATTGTCTTGGCCCTATTTGTAACTTTCACCTCCTTACAAAACTCAGTGACATTGTTGCCAATCAAGTTTCCAGCCATAGAGTGAGCTCTTAAGGCTTCCTCATGCTTTCCAACAAAGCGCACTGCATATTTATATCTAGCCCTGGTTAGTTTTTTATGTTCTAACTCTGGCCCCTGTCTGGGTTTACCAGCTATAACCCAAGACCTATGAGCTGTCTTAGCAGCTTCATGGTGGTCAACTACATACTTATTCCAGCCAGGTTTGATATTCTTAACCTTTCTGGGGTGTGTGCATAGAAGACGACTAGCATCATCTATAGCCCTCACTAAACCATTGTACATTTCATATAGGTCATTACAGTGAGTGTCATCATCACAATTAATATTTGAACATAAAATAGCACCCATGGGTAGCTGTACTTCCCTTAGAAGAACATCCGACCTCCCACAATAGTACAATACATCCTCTCTATTTAGTTCATCCCAATCCACTTTGACCATATTAGCACCATCTTCTGTCAAACTACTGCAGTCAGGTAAGTTATCCACATTTATAATCATAGAGACAGGTAAGTGATCAGTTGTAGTCAAGTCATACAGAATTTCAACTTTTTCCCAGACTTTCATGAGCATCGGCTGTACAGATTACATGATCCAGCCAAGATGTCGTGTTCCATGCTTCACTAACGTAAGTATAACTACCGGCAGGTAGGAAATTCATACTGGAAAGAACCAGTTTACTATCCTGACAAAACTGTAACAAGTGCTGACCAAAGAGAGATTTATCATCAGAAATGTCTGCATTCAAATCACCCATCACAAATATATTTGCATATGTACACTCCTTAATATAAGAGTTCAAAAAGGCCAATCTATTCATATATTCATCTTCATTTTTATAGCAGTCATATGGGGTATAAACATTTAAAATAATAAAAACATTCATAGAATGCACAACTTTAATTGCAATGCACCAATCCACCTCTAATCTGATAATACTGATCATTGGATCATATTTCTTACGCCACAAAATGGCCACACCTCCAGGTATTCTCCCACGCACCAATTTAGTGCTTAAATCTGTTGTGGATTCTCCTGCTCCATGAAAATCACTATGGACAGAATTGAGTTTATCAAGATCCTGTTTGGCTAAAAATGTCTCTTGCAGGCAGATAATGTCTGTGGTCTCCAGTAACTGATCAACCACAATCCGATGTGCTCTATCTCCGGCACTCTGTCCTAGGCGCAAGCCTCGTGAATTGTAAGACACCACTCTGAGCACTATCACTGTTTCTAGTACTAGACACCGGCTAGCCCGCCCAGGCCCAAGGCAGAACTCTCCACCCGGCTCGAATCTCCCTCGCTGGTCCGACCCTCCATGCCATCCTGGGTCCCCCCCCAGGCTTGAGAAGTGGACACTCCCCGAGCCACCGCATGTTTATTAGTCTGGAGAACAGGCCCCCTTCCCAGCCTCGTTCCAGGCTGCTCAATAGCACTCAAGCGTTGGTTTATGTCCATCGTATAAATGCTGCCATTTTGGAAATGTAAACCTCACCAGCTGCAAGTCTAAAGTTAATCTATAATTAAAACAATTAAACAAGGTTTAACGTTTGATGCAATTGAATTATTAGATACAACCTGGATACTCTAAGTTTAAAGGAGTAGTTCACTCAAAAATGAAAAATCTGTAATAATTTACACTCATGTCGTTCCAAACCAACATGGCTTGGTTTTTATATGGAACACAAAAACAAAGTTTAAGGAATTTCACTCTCAATATTTTCAATACAATGTAGTGGACAGGGTCTCATTTTACAGCTTAACAAAGACCCAAATGTATCATCAAAGCAGGTCAAGCAACTCGTGCATATTTCAAGTCTTCTGAAACCATAAGATGGTTTTGGTGAGAAGTCATTTTTTAGCAAAAACTTTGACATCTGTTGCACGTTTATGAGAACTTGTTTACAGTGGCTCGTGTTCAAGTACAAACTTGCGTTGAACACAAGTTCTCAAATAGGAACACGAGCCACTGTGAACTGGCTGAGACCAGAGAAAGCTTAATCCTTACTGGTTCAACCCTCCTTAGGTATCAAAGTGGCTTAAGTAAATGACCAAGTGTCTTGAGTACATTACTTAAACATGACATGTTTGCAACCGTTCCACTTCTTGATCAGTGAAGCCATACACAGGAACACTGAATCCTGCTTTTGATGTGCCAATTCCATGGAAATCCACAAAACAGCTTCAGTTGTGCTGCACTATTGTTTCAAGTGTACCGTTTCCAAACCAAAACAGGTTGAACTGGTCCAAAAACACAAACAAGCACTTAAATATGAAAAACAAAAGCTTTCAATGAAAAGAGCTACATTTTAAGGTTTTCTTTGTCTAAAAAGTTTGAGACAATCAAAGAATCTCTTGGCATTTCTGCCAAAATGACAAGATTCTTCAGCTGCAACCATGCAATTATGAATGTGTTTGCTGGAAAACGGTGCTGTGATGACAGAATCCTTTCAAAGAAAATAGCTTCAAGGGATACTAATCAAAATATAGAGTGTAAGTCGGAATTGCAAATAGACATGCAGTAACCCTTTTCATGGCTACGATAGGCAAATAAACCACACTTTTCAACTGATTATCGTCAACATCTTTTCTCATTTGAATATACATAGAAAGCTTAAATAAGTTTTGCCTCAATTAATCTAGATATTATCATATCTAATAGCATGGCAACTTGCATAACTGTCGCTGATATGGGTTCAACAGTGTAACAGCAAAAACTGTACATCAAACTTTCGATGAGTGTTTTTTTAGACAAAAAATGATGTGTGATAGTTTCATTTTTCATTTTTTCAGGTTTATCAGAAAGTCATAGACATTCATGGCCTGCTGAAGCAAACATCAAAATAAGTTTTTTTTTGAGTGACCAGTCTGATCAATGCTTCAGCACACTCACACCACCCTCAAATGCAGACATGCACTCTGAGAATCAGACATTGTTTGGAGAGCACACGATCCTTTACTGAAGCTGAAACCCGACTCTGTTTTGCTTGCTGTCAATCTAAAAGTCAGGACAAGCCCAAGCAAGAGAAACACCTGAGCTTTTATTTTAGCTCCTCATTCTCTCATTCAAAAACCTTCCAGTATGGTAGAGCTAACATTTACCTAGAACTGTGGCTGTAGTTTCGGTTTGCAAAACTATTATGTAAAAAACAAAAAAGTTTGTTATATGGTTTTTGGTTTGACTTGATTGGTCAGAAGGAATGATAACAAATGGTGACGCTTGAAATTGCCATGTCATAAATTTTGGATCTTTTGATCCTTTTTTAGAGTTGTACCACCTAAGCCTTCCTTGTTTGATGCACAGATAATAACCATTAATTTTTTTTTATTTGTATAGTGCTTTTCACAATACACATTATATAAAAGCAGCGTTATAAAGAAACAGATTAAGTACAGACATGACTATTATATACACTCACTGAGCATTTCATTAGGAACAATATGGTCCAATTAAAGTGCCTGTCATGGCTTTCTGCTGTTGTAGCAAATCTGCCTCAAGGTTTGATGTGTTGTGCATTCTGAGATGCTATTCTGCTCACTTCAATTATACAGAGAGGTTATCTGAGTTACCGTAGCCTTTCTGTAAGCTCGAACCAGTATGGCCATTCTCCATTGACCTCTCTCATCAAACAGGCATTTCTGTCCACAGAACTGCCACTCACTGGATATTTGGGGTTTTTGGCACCATTTTGAGTAACTTTAGAGACTGTTGTGTGTGAAAATCTCAGGAGATCAGCAGTTACAGAAATACTCAAATCAGCCCGTCTTTCACCAACAATCATGCCATGGTCCAAATCACGTAGATCACATTTTTTCCCCATTCTGATGGTTGATGTGAACATTATCTGAAGCTCCTGACCCATATCTGCACAATTTTATGCACCGCACTGCTGCCACACGATTGGTTGATTAGATAAATCATAATTAGGTGTACAGGTGTTTATAAAAGTGCTCAGTGAGTGTAGATGTTTATTAACAAACTCAAACAGAAACTTTCTCTAAAATGTAACCTTTTTTTACTTTGCCTGTCTGCGGATTTCATGAATTCAGTCCCAAGGTATCTGATAACTAATGCTTTTCATGTAACATCCCATTGGTGTGTCTAATAGGGTCGATCAAACCCTTGGAGAGAATGAGAGCGACTTTTCAATATACCTTCAAGCGTGTATTGATACTGAACACACATGTGTGTAAAGGGTGGACAGAGTGGCGTGACAGCCGCATGTGAACTCCTTTCAATTTATGGTGAAAACATGCCCCAGTAGTCAACAAAGATGTTCTCGGCTGATTTAGTTGGGGTGTAAATATTATTGTTTCTGCAAACAGAGATGAGGCGATTAGTGTGAATGCAAGGCCAATTTGCCCAAGCCATGACCGCCACTCAGAAACCTCTAATTACGGCTAATTACATCTACACATCTCATCGGATGACAAATAATCTCTATTTCAGCAACATCATGATGGGTCAGATGTCACAAGCTTCACTTGTCAGGCACTGGTGAAATGGCAACAGAGCAGCATTGCATCAAATGAAAGTGTCTGGGAGTATCGAGAGTGGGACTGATGGCGTTGGCTTTTCTCAGAATGGCGGGAGTGTCTGACCAAAACGGAAGCCCCCTCCCCTCGCCCCCCTTGTGGAGCATGCAAACGCTGGCCACATGCTTCCCAGGTGTGGTCAGTCCAAGAAACATCAGGTGGTGAGATAAAGCTCCAATTTGTTACACATACACTCAAAACCCCATTTGACTATGCCTGGTTTGACTATGCCTGAATACCAATTTGACTCTAAATGTAAGCACGCAGTTGGCCCTCATAAGCAAATGCTCACACATTTAGATATGTGTGGGTCCAGCTGCCAGTGTTTGTAAAGGTGTGATTTGTCTTTGATTTACATAAAACCCCATTTCTCCCATTCAGCACACAGCCACATCCTTCAACATAACAAAAGGAGAGGAAGGAAATGGTACATTAACCAAATTGGATAATAGGGAAAAAATGTTTGATCCCTGTTATGGGACCGACCCTCAATGAATCATGGACAGATGGAGAAACGAATGGGGAATATTTATGTTTTGCTGTTTATCTCTTGTAAGAATATGCGTACAGTTGTAATCTTACACTGCTGAAAATGCGGCTTGCAGCGGAGGCCCAGGTGACTTTGAGAACTTCCTGTCCTGTCCCTCGTCAACAACCTGAATGCTTGATTTGCAAATATTGTCATTTGCTGTGTGAGGCTTTAACCTTGACATTGTTTTGGGATGCCGCAACGGCTCCAGGCTCGTAAATCAAGAAGTGAGAAGAAAAGAGGCAGAGCCGTTTCTTGTGCTTTTGTTACAAATCAAACATGACAGAGTGGAAGGACATCAATTAATCAGCCATAATGAGAGATTTGCTTTAGTGATAATTGCTGAAAAATTGTTCAGCAAATGCAAAATCATTTTTATCAATTCATAAATGGCATCTGTGTTTGACATTTTAAGAAAGAGAACATTTTAAACAAATGTACTTATACGTAGTCATTATTTAATTATTTGTTTTCAACTAAAGTTGAAATTAAGGAACTGAAAGTAAATGGGTGAGGATTATTTCAGCCTTACAGATAAAACACTTAAATAGACAATCCACTCATAACACTTTGCAATAGATATATTAGCTGAAGACTGGGAAGTCTGGGAAATGGACTGTAAAGTGCGCTGAAACAAATGACTGGTTAGATTTACTTCCTTTTTATTTAGCAAGTTTTTGCACAAATAATTTTTAAGTAAACGTTAATGGTATAAAAATAAGTAAAATCTACTTAACTTTTTGATATCATATTGGTTAAAGTGTGAGTAAATTTAACTTAAACATCTTTGTAAATTCAGTAACATTTACTTACAAATAGGGCTGCACAATTAATGAAATAAAATAGAAATTGCAATATGTCCTCGTGCGATTATTAAATCGCTAAGGGTTGCGATTTAGTTAAATAAATATTCTGCTCACTTCAAAGCTTATTTGTGCTGCTCTGTCCAGTTAGGTTAGAGCATTATTACAGTGTTTTCAGAGTGAATACAAATAATTCAATGAAATGGTGACAAACTAACCAAAACTTTCACTTTAAGTTTAGTTACACCAATGGGTTATTAGTTCAAATTAAGTTTTACATTACGCCTCGTTCTTTAGGACTATCTTATATCCAGTACAGAATAGTTTGCATAAGCCTACTTGTTTTTAAGGCCTAGAATAAAGAGTAAATTTTTATATTTTGTGTTTATTTAATTATTTACCCAACCAACAGTATTTTTGACAGCAAAAACTAGGCAGCATCTATGGTATTACCAACAGTGAAATTCAGTTAACAAGAACTACATTTCCATCCAAGGATTTTTTTGCGACAAACTATTTACTGATATAGCTGATGGAAATGCAAGTTATCGCTAAAGTGTCGACATAATGTATTTCCGTTGAACTCTAGCGCATCGAGTCAATACTTCAAATGTCACGAAAAACTGGTTTAGAAACTTTTTGTCAAGAAAATTGGCATTAACGCAAAAATGTTGTATCGCATGACAGAATTTACCACAATCGTTAGCCTGTGTTAATTATGACAACAAGGTATACATACTTTGAAAGACAATTTACTGTATGTGAAGCATTACTCACACTGTTATGGATTGGTCTTAACGGCATACCTGCACAGATCCGATGCTACAAAAACATCTGCGTCATCACACTTCCAGGAGTGTCAACACAAATATCTCGTATCATGCACCTGTCATCGACAAGTGCAAGGAGAAAAAATTAATTAAAACATTTCTTTGCGATTCATTTAATCGTGGTAGCCATCCGTTTATTTATTAAAGTAGCTTTTTCACACCATTCAAAAAAAGACAGCAGACATGGAATTAGCCCATAATAAAAAAAACATATAATTTCTGTGCACAAAGATGTTTTAAATTAAAAATAAATAACCAATACTTGGAGAAAAGCATCAGTGTTCTTTTTTTGGAACACTAACATATTGCCTGATTCTATAAAAATATTGTTTAACTTACTTTTGAAAAAATGCTGGCAAAATTTCCTGAATTTAAATAAATTAGCCTACCAAATGAATAAAGCATTAAACAAAATAATGAATTACAAACTAAAAAAAATTATTTTGTTAGGCCTATGTAATTGGCTTTTCTTTAACTTAAATTAGCCTTACCCTGTTCTGTAGATGAAAAAAGTCGTCTGAATGACATTCTCAGAATGTTCTACACTTTTTTCAAAACTATAAACTATAAGAACTATTTGTCCAATGCGCTGTTCACTTTCAGAAAATTAGCTTTTGAACATCTGAAAACATTGAAATATATTAAATGTAATCCTCTTTTCTTTGGATCGCATTTGCTGAGCTTCTTCAGAAAATGTACATTTCATTATGATGCTAAAATAAATTTTAGATGACAATCAAGTTAATTTGGTCATTAAAAGTTGCTGGACAAATATGCGGGACATAATGCAGTTGTGATGGCGATGCTTTAGATTAGATGATTGTTTAAAATAGCCTTTTGAATATCAGGAATGTATCATATAAACCCTGATATTACACCGCATTCATTTTTCTTTAATAGCTGTGCACACAGCATATACACATCGATGGATGGTCCTTATACTAAAGTTTCCCCCACTACTTGGTGCAGGTTGCCAGCTTGAACAGGGCCACAACATTTCACTATTGGGTCAGAACCGGTGGCATCCTGAGATAGGTGCAAAATCTATTTTGCAATAAACCAAAACTTATGCGACGATGTGTTTTTTTAAGCATGGTGTCATCATGCACACCATTTTTATTGATAAAAGAACATTTCAATGGAAACATGAAGATTTTTTTATGCCTTTTCACTTTGTCAATAACAAAATAGCATGAAAAGTGGATGGAAACTAGATTAATGACATTGAGCAGAAAGCTTACATAATGAATAACCAGTTTTGACAGAGATGCTGATAAAAAGTTAAATGATCAGCATCGGATGATTAGAAGAAAAGAAAATTGGAGATCGGTATCGTATGTTAAAATCCAAATTGGAGCATCCCCAATACTTAAGTTGACTGTTTTTCAAAAACAAATGATGATGATAAGTGGGCTGTGGCCCTACCACAAAATTGACAAAACACAAGTACAAGGTGGATGGGTACAATTTGAATATCTGTTGAAAATGACTGTGGACTATGCGCCATTCTAGTTTTGCTAGATCTCAATGCAGTATTTGACACAATTGAGCACATCATCCTTCTGAAGCGTTTACAGCATTGGGTTGCAAGTCAGCGTAGTGCTCTTAATTGGTTTCCCTCTTACCACAAAGATATGACTTTTTCAGTTGAGATTGGAAACTTTCCTTCATCTTCTGCATCTATTACCTGCAGAGTACCCCAAGGATCCATTTTAGGCCCTGCTCTATTGTCTATATATATATTTCCTTTAGGTGCTATTTGTCACTAACAAAGATCTCATATCATTGTATATGCATATCATGCTGTATCTTCCGATAGAATCAAATGATGTCTCTGCCTTACAATCTTTGTTTGATTGACTTGAGGACATTAAAAGCTGGATGGCACCCCAATTTTCTCCAGTTAAACAAATCTAAGTCAGAGGTACTAGTTTTTGGCCCTCCTAATTCCATTACAATGGTAACCAGTAATTTAGGACCTTTATCTTCAAACTTACACTCCTGAGATTCAGCTCTAAAATTTGCTAGACAAACTCTGTTTTCAAAGGTAGCTTTTATCAACTTAGGACTATCGCTAAATTAAAAAGATTTCTTAATAGGTGAAGATTTGGAGACATTGATACATGCTTTAATTTCTTTGAGACTTTCTTTGAGATTAATCTAATGGACTTTACTTGGGTGTTTCTCAATCCTCTCTGCCACGCCTTCAGCTGGTTCAAACGCTGATGTTAGGCTTCTTACTGGTGCCAGAAAAAGAGATAGTATCTCTCCAGTGCTGGCTTCTTTCCACTGGCTTCCTGTCAAATACAGAATCCAGTTCAAAGTTGTAATGTTTGTTTACAAGGGCTTGAATGGTCTGGTTAATTAAGAGTTAATTTCTCTTCATCATTCCTCTAGACCTTTACTGTAATTAAATAGTTTACAGTTAACTGTTCCCAGATCAAGATAAAAATTGATGGGTTACTGAGTCTTTTCAGTTGCAGCACCAAGGCTTTTGAATAAGTTGCCTTTACATATTAAGTCTGCTCCAGCTCGTGATGATTTTAAACCACTTCTTAAAACACACTTGTCAAGTGTAACATTATTACTTTTACTGTTTTGTGTATTGTATTTATCTATTTTTGTAAATGTTTTGTTCTGGTATTCTCATAATGCACACCTTACTTTTTAACTAGATTAATTGTACAGCACTTTGGCCAACAGTTGTTGTTTTTAAATGTGCTATTTAAATAAATGTCTGACCGACTGACTGACTGAACATGAAGAAGACAGTGTTTTTAATTTGTTTCACGGTTTATTAGATATTTATTTATTTTTGGGTGAATTAAAAAAAAGGTCTCAATTTGATTCTTTTTAAGAAGTCTCAAGTATGAAAAACCAGTAGCCTTTTGGCAGTTGAACATGTGAAAAACACGAAAAACATTTTATTCGCATTATATTCCCTGTACAAATCGCAATATTTTTTCCAAATAATCGCAATTGGACGCAATTGGACAAATTGTGCCGCCCTACTTACAAATATGATCTACATAGTACTTCAATGAACTCAGTAAATAAAAAAAATAAATAAAAAAAACAACAAGTCAAGTGAATTTTATTTGTATAGCTCCTTTCACAACACACATTGTTTCAAAGCAGCTTTACAGAAGATTAGCATTAACAGACGATAAAACTGTAATGTCTATAAAGTCGATGAATCATCATTGTGTAATTAGATAAAATATGACTGTTTATCATGTTTAAAAATAAGTAATTAAATAATAATTGTATTAATAACCCCAGTTAGCAAGCTGTAGGCGACTGTGGCAAGGAACACAAAACTCCATAAGATGTTGATTACTGGAGAAAAATAACCTTGGGAGAAACCAGACTCACTGTGGGGGCCAGTTCCCCTCTGGCTAACATTATGAATGTAATGTAAATATTACTTATGTATAGTTAAAATCATGGTTTAAAATTATTAAACTAAGTAAGTGTTAAGGGTCAGTGTTTAAACATCGATTTTGTTTGAACTGTAAGATTAATGACTCATTAGAACACATCACGTTTTAAATTTTCCTTTCAAACATATGTTTAATCATAAATCATGCATTAAGGGAAACTTAATGCATGCTAGAGATAACAAACAGAACCGCACACGCAGACCTCAACAATTGGTGCACAAAACATCATGACGGTGACAAAATCAGATTTTGAGATGAAAATTAAATTAAGACTACACAAAACAAGAATTTACCAAACGCAACAAAAAAATTAACAATATAAATGCTGTAAGTTAAACGGGCAAACAGTGAAACCATGCAAGCTCATTCATTATTCAAGCCCAGTGCATGCTGGAAACACCAGCTTAGAAAAGTTAAGTACATTTTACTTATTTTATTTACCAGTGAAATTTACTTAAATTAGCCAATAAATATGACAAGATTTTTTACTTTAGGATTAATACATGATGACAAATGTAAAAATAAAAAAACATTATAAATAGAATTTACTTAGAAGCTCGAGCATTCATTTTTACGCTTGAATGTAGAATTTACTAAATTCTTTTCTGATAAATTTACTTCACAATATATATTTCTTTCAGTGTGGGAGAGCCAGGATATTAATAGAAAATAACTTGAGGTATAATTTTGGTTCAATAGGTCTGTTCAACACTTTAAACATCACAGATATGTAAATCTCATTTATGTTGCTCTTCTGCATAAGTCACACAGATCTGCCTTCTCCGTCTACAGTAGATTTGTTTATGTTCTGTTATTAATCTCATAACTACTGTAGGTTTAATTCAATGAAAGTGGCATTTCATGATATGAAACTTGTATAAGGTAAAAACAGGCCTGTATGTAAATGCATGTATCGTTAAAAACATTAGACTTCCTTGTATGTTTATAGAAAACAGCATTCACAGAACATCGTTGTTTGGATAACGGTTGGCAAAACATGTATGTCAAAAAGACGAATTTACTATGACATTTGTGTTTGTGTTTTTGATTTACACATTTCATGAAGAACATATAAGAATCCTTTTCAATTGTAATATTTCGATTTTTTTTTTTATACGGGACTGAATCAAGTCTTGTTTGCAAACTGAGCTCTGACAGACAGCAGACAGGCAACCATTGTAAAATGACATCACATCTGGTCAATTAGGAGTTTTACTTAAAGGGATAGGTTCACCAACATTTTATAATTCTGTCATTTACACACATGTTATTCCAAACCGGTATATTTTCTTTTTTCAGTGGAATACAATAGATGTTAGGGAGAATTTTAGAGATTGATTCTTTTAGTCACCATTCACTTTTATTGCACATCTGTTCATTTAATTGATTCATTAAAAGTTTTGGATAAACTAAACCTTTAACCTTTTTTTCTGCGATTAAAAACCCCCCACCCGAAACAAACATACACAAACTCACTTACAAAATAAGACCAAAATAAACTGTTCATTTAAGCGCTCAGTGGATCATGATTGGTGCCTACGCCACTTACCTGCAGCTCAAAACGCCAGAAAAAATGGTCCTATAAATTGCTAAACAATACACATACTGTGAAATAATTAAGAACAATCAACCCATTTATATAAGGGATCTAAAACAGTTAGTGCTTCCCTCTATGATGATTCACACATGCTACATCATAACACAAGAGAATTTTCATAACATCATTTCAAACGACTCAGAGCCAATTCACAGATGGATCTCTTGCTCTGAACTAATTGGTGTGTGGAAGTCGAGGAGCTCGGGTTTCTAACACACAGGAGGAGGACCGTACCAAAAAAGGACCAAGAGCAAAAGTGTTTATTTTCAATAATAATTTCACAACAGTGACTCCTACCACCATTTGTGTAAATTAAAACTAAGTGGTTCCGCCTGGGGCTGATCATACTACTGCTACTGGCTACTGTGTGGTGATTCCAGTCACATCACAATCAGAGCGAGGGTGATAATTGGTTTGCAGAAAAGAAGAGCTGTAATCTGCAGGGAAGGGCTGCAGGATGCAGCTGATGACAGCTCAGCAGAGACGAAAAGTACGTTTGTAAAGCTGGTGAAGGATCTCACAGTGGTGGACTGTCACACATGAGCGAGAGCCGCAGGGTCAGTGTCACCCGGGCCTCACGAGCACATATTTTCTCACACCTTGCAACGGACCCGCTTTAGATCCACCGTAAAGCTGTCATCTTGCAATAAACAGACCTCTAAATCTGCACACTGTCTAGGATCTGAAACATGTTGCTGAGTTGTTTGCATGTCTTTGTGTGTCGGAGGGAGGAGAGGATGTAAAAAAGCGAGAAAGAATATAAGAGACCAAATCAGTGGCAGAATGATAAAGAAAGACAATGATAATAACAAACATTTATTTTACTATTTTTAATGTAACTTTTTTATTATTATTATTTAATTTAACTTAAATGTATTTCATTTTGTGCCTTTTTAAAACTCAAGGCAACATTTATTTATTTAACTTTTTAATTTACTTTTTTAATGCTGCTTTAAAACAAAAGCAAAAAAATACAAAGAATACATGACAGCAAAGGGACTTATGCCAGAAAATAAAACAAAAATGTAAAACTTCAAAACTGCAATTTGCCTGTCTATGTATGTGTCGGAAAGGAGGAAGAAATAAGAGACAAAATAAGAAGGAAAGAGGACAGATCAGTGGGGAATTGAAAAAAAGAGAAGGAGAGACAGAAAGAGATAAATCTTAGCCTCCACCACGCAGAGGCATATGTCAGCTTTTCCTACAAACAGAGGTAGCTAGCATGGCACACATTGTGCCGGTGACTGCCAAATACATAAAATAAACCTATGACTTCACTGGACATACAGACCACTGCATATTACATGGCAAGTGGGATTACATTTTGTGATTTCCTAAAGTTTCCTAAAGCTTTAAACATTTCCTGTCACCAGATGCATGTTGTTGTTACAATGCATTCGCTGCACACAACAGAAATCAGTGCCTGTTTTACACTAAATGCAACACCTAAAATAGTAGATGCCATGGAAACAGAGAGAAAAGAGAAACCCATAGCAGTAAAAGTTAAAGACAAGGTGAAATAAAACTAGTGACATTCATCATATAAAAAACATATAAAAAAAAAATATGCAGACGAGCACTCAAAGAATAGTTTTGATTTTTTAATCACATTTTTTGTTAAAGTTTTAATTCTAATGTTTTTAATTAGCTTTTTCTGAATAGTATAGGAAACTGATTTTTTTTTTTTTACTTACCCCTCATTGCGAAATATAGTTCTGAAACAGTCTCCAAGGCCTTTATAACTAGTTGGATCACCCCTCCCTCTCTGGATTTGAAACCTAAAAAATGAAATAATGATAATTAGTCATTTTTCACAATTTTAGTTATGTTTCACAATTATAGTTAAAAGACTTGATTCACAAAAAAACACAATTTTACAAAATTCTTAATTATTAAACCAACTTTTCCAACCACTAAGCTAATACAGAATCGGATAGTTAACAATTGGTTAATAATTGCTTATATTATAATGAATCCATCCAAAATACTATAGTTAATTATGTTATTTTTATTACTGTAAAATTAAATGAATAGCGATCTCTTAAAATCAATGAAGCTTTCAGTCATTTTAATTTCTTTTTTAATGTCAACAATGCTTAGTACCAAATTACCATTGTTTTACTGTATTACAATAACTGTAATATCTTTCATGGTTATCATGATATATTTCGGAAGGTATATTCTCATACAGTATGTAAATATTCTTATTAATGGAACATTTGAAATACATAGAATTGCACATGACCTTTAATGATATCACAAGCCTTTTAATGTAAAACTTGTCATTGAGTAATTTTACCACTGATTTAATGAGTCATGTTCTTCTAACTCTATAAAAACAGCCAATTCATTACATGCAAAATATAGTTGCACATTCCACAAAAATAATAATAATAATAAAAAAGAAATTTAATCAGCCAACATCGACCCTACACTGATCTATATTTCTCAGCATAAATAATTTTGAGAGATCATAGAGCATGACCAACATATGGTATCAATTATCTGCATCCAAGAAAAAATGTGGGACATTTGCTAATCTGTACAAAGTGTAGACACATTTCTCAAGCGTCTATCAAAAGCCAAAAGCCTTTCTGTTCTCCTGCCTTTACCTCAAGGCCGCACTGACTTGCCCGGTCCCTCTAGCACAGCGGAGAAGTCAAACATTTACTTAACCCATCCTTCCCAATTAACTCTGCATCTCCCATAACCAGGACTTCTAGCTGCTATCTCTGCCGCTTACATCCTAGTAACCTCTAAAAAACAGTTCTGCAGTTCCATGTAAATGTTTAATATGATGCAACTGGTCAAGAGATGTTTTTGTAGTGACCAGCATGCTAGTAACTTCCTAATAAAGGGAATTCTGCACTGCGTAAATGTTTAACGTGGTATCAGTGCTGAGTACAAGTTTGGGGAAAAGGTTTTACTGCTTACCCCTCCCAATGGTTAATGCAACATTGATGTGTTAGCACTAAGAAGTGGACAAAACAACTGAAGGACCTTTGGAACTTTGACACTACATGTATTATTATTTGTTTATAGTCCTACATACCAGGAAATTTTACAGTTGTCCAGGAAGGGTATCTTTTTGGGCACTGGAAGACGATAAATAAAGCAACCTTTGGCCTCAGTGTAAAAAGATTAACCAAAAGCAAGCTCTGAGAGGAAGACACAGAATGAGAAAGATTCTCCTCATATGGCTTTGACTGCCAGGTCATGAGGTCAGCAGTAAGTCATCCAGGAGGGTGCCTGATGGGGCCATAAAAGTGCCCTGGTTCCATCGGATGAGGGGTTTACTGAGGTGAGCAGCCTTTCATATCGCCAACAGATTAACATCTTAGAGGGGTGTCCCCAGCATCCAATTTTGTAGATTCCCAAATAGCTTGTAACTTGTGCCTAAGAACCAGTAAAAATAGGATCATAAACGAATGTCCAACACCATATTAAAGAGACAGAAGAAAAAAGGTACTCTGAAACGGCAGGCAGTCAAGTAAGGGGGAATGTAGGGACGGGGGTACAGAACTAAAAGATTTAAGACCAGTGGTGGTTGTAAACAAATTTAAATCGGCCTTAATTAAAGGCACATGAGAGCAAGGTAAAGGAACCAAGGCGGCTTATCCGATAATCACCCGAGTGTCCATGTTCAGTGGTACTTTGGGATGGCCCAACCCGCACTAACCCAGAGGTGGCAGGACCATAGTCCACTCTCAGTTGCCTGACTCCACTTCTGACCTTGGGGTCACCTCATTTCCTCATGCCCCTTGCCTACCCTGCCATAAAAGCCTTGGACCCAACGGCACGACCCAGGGAGTAGAGGATAATGGGGAAGACGTGAAGAGCTCTTGGCAGTAGAAGATGCCAAGGGACTCTCAGAAAGCATCTACATGTTGCTCTCTCACACTGAAAAAAGCTGAGAAGAAAACACAGAGGCCATGGAAACAAAAAGATCTGTAGATAAGGTGTGCTTTTTTTTATCTTAATAAGGATTCCCTTATTCAAAAGATCAGGAGAGTCCCTTTAGGCAGATATGGAAAGAGTCACAGACCTGAGAAAAGTAGACGAGGGCTGATTCAGCTGGCCTTGAAGCCAAGCTCCCGGTCGTAAAGTCAACAGACAGAGGAACTGAGGAAAGCCCAAGGGTTTTGTTAAAGAATCCCTTTCAAACTAAACCTAGAAAGAAAAGATATACTTACAGGTGACGATATCTGTGAGTTCATCAAAAACCACCACTAACCTCCAGTACCCTGTTTTTATAGGACCAGAGAGCCATCATGAACGGCAAGGTGAGGGTGAAGGTAAGGCCAAAGTGGAGCTTCTATGGGTAAAATGAGCCACCAGGGGGTAAATAACCCTACCATCTCAACCTGACCCAGTAACTCCCTGTAAAAGAGCTAACTCTGCACACTCATTCAGGAAGGTTAATGAGACTAAAGAGCAGGAGAACACCTCCTCTTTGTATTTTTATAGGCAGGAGTGAAGTTTTTCAGGGCCAGGCCGAGTGCTTGGGCCTTGTCCCTTCTCAGACCCCATATGTAATGGGCCAGCACCGGGTCCAACAGGGGGGGCTGTGCCCCTCTAGAAGACAAGCTGATGGGTTGAGGCCTAATAATGATGGCATTAAAAAAAGTCCCGTGAGAAGGGTGGGAAGTTACTAGATTGATCAAAAGGCTTGAGTTTGATGGGCTTGCCTTTAGAGGGGCAGGCCAAACTTCTAAAAAGGTCTCTTAATCTCCCCTTGTTAAATATAGGGTTATTCCTCCAAAGAGCAGAGTGGGAATTGTATTATTTTATTTATGACTAGAAAATCAATGTCATTATAAACAAGACCCGATGAGTGAAAAACCATCCCGCAAGTACTGCGTATGAACCATTTATAATTTTTGCGGGACTTTCTTTCTTGTTATTGGACTTGAGACAGGAAAAATTGGCACTTGGCATTCGATGTTGGCCGTCTAAAGTTTCCAGTCTCTAACATAATTAATCAAATATTGCATGGTATATGTAAAGGCAATTATGAAGAAGATGAAATATTGAGAATTAATATTAACAAGATTTATTTTAATTGTAAACTACACTGTAACTCTTTACAATAAGGTTGTTTTCGTTAACATTAGTTAGCGCAATTGCTAACATGAACTAACACTAAACAATACCAGTGCAGCATGTATTAATCTTGGTTAATGTTAATTTTAACAAATATTAATACATGTTTAGATTAAAAGCTGTATTTGATAACATGAGTTAAAGGAATATTCCAGATTCAATAGAAGCTCAATCGACAGCATTTGTGGCATAATATTGGTTACCACAATAATGTATTTTGACTTGCATCTTTAAAATAGCAAAAATCTGGGTTTCAGTGAGACACAATGTAAGTGAATGGGGCCAATCCATAAACTTAAAAATATTAATTATTTTAAAAGTATAGCCACAAAACATAAACAATATGTATGTTAACATGATATTATTGTGTTAAAATCACTTACTAACTTTGGGAATTTTACAACTTCGTTACCATGATGATATAATATCAACAAGCCCTAAAACAACTTAAAACATTATTTAAACAACTTCACATCTCAAATAATATATGAGTTTTAACAGAAGAAGTAATGTAAGTGCTTTTATAAAATGTAAGTTTCACATTTCTGTCTTTAAAACCTCAAAAACAAAAACACCCCATTCACTTCAATTGCAAGTGCTTTACTGTAACCTATTTTTTGCATTTTATTTAAGAAAAGCAGGGATGAGTGGAAATAATTTTTTGTGTATAGAAATCAACAATATGCCACAAATGCTGTTGATTGAGCTCAACTTATATTGAACCTGGAAAAATGAACTTAATCCACTGAATTATTTACCAATGTATTTAGTCATGGTCATTGTCATGGTATTTATTGATTTGTATTATCTTTAATCCTTGGCAACACTAACAATCAGTAGTAATATGTTTTCCATATGATGCCTGTGAACAACACCTTTATAAAGAGCTAAATTGAAGGGAAAATTACAGGTGAAGCATGCACATGAGCGAGGTTTCTTTGACACTCTATCAGCAGTACATAAGAGAATCCAGAAGGCAGCATTAAAAGGAAATCTATTTTTTACAGCCAGACAGTTAATTTTAATGAGCAGGATCATAAAGATGGCAGACGTCCATTGCAATGGTACATGAGGTTAAACCTCTCTAACCTAAATTCTCCAACATGGCAGATGCCGACATCCAATCAAACTCAGAGCAGAAGTGAACCAATCATTTTTAAGATAAGACCTCCATAACCATGCTACACATGAATATTAAGCATTATTGCATAACTACAGTAATCGTATTGGATTGTACATAATTGAATTCTACGCAAGCAAAATATAATTGATGCTTGAGTGGCATGGTGGATCTAAATGCAAAACTAATGAAATGTGAAGCTTTTGGAAAACCACAGGAAAAATATCTCTCTTAAAACTGCCTTGATTCACAGAAGACATGCACAGCTGCTTTCCACTGTTCTGATGCCTGTTCAGGCAAAGTAATATCACTGGGTCCATGGCTTGAAGTTGCCCATAAAGCTAAGCTTTCGGAGGCAAAAAGAGAAAGAGCAGGAGAAGATGGAAGATGGGGCAAAATGGAATTGATAAAGTCGTGGCGCTTGTGACACCGCAGGCTTCCAGGTCTTGGTCTGGGTTAGGACAGCTTGGGTTTCAGTGGCACCACAGGCCCCACTGTGGTTTGGGGTAGTGAAGCTGTCCCTCAAGAGGATCTGTGGGACAAGGTTTAACCCCAAAAACCTCAGGTTGGGCCTCAGGTTGCCAACCTCTGGCTGACCTCTTTTGAAAACATAGAAATCTTTGTGCCTCACTTCGCAAGGACAGTCCTAGCACATCTGAAACATCTACATATTAAAAACAGCTTTGATCAGTACAGTTATTCAAGAAATAGTTCACCTGAAAATGAAATTGATGTAGTTACAAACTTCCAAAAAGTTCCAAAAGCCAAAATGACAAATCTTTCCATAAGAGTCAAAAGAGAAATTTATAAGAATGTATTGGGTTCTCTTTTCCATGCCAAATTACAATGAAAGGGAAGTGTGGCCTTCAAGCCACAAGGAAGACACAAAAGTGGTCCATTTGACTCATGCACTATTTTAGAAATATTCTCAATTAATATTGTTGTATTTACTGGACCATTTGGAGTATGGACACAGTTGTAGTATCTTTTGAAAGAAAACACTTTGGGGTTTATTTCCCAAGTTTCAGAATTAATATATGTTGTTATTTTAAGTTAGAGAATCTGAAGTTTATAGTAATGGAAATATTTTGTGCTGAACATGTTTTTATACTCTAAAAAAAACAATATAAAAGTACCAAGACAACCCAGAAATACAATGTTCTCAAAGCCACAAGTCTAAAGACGTTAAGTTTCAAATTTAAAGATAATCGAACAAAAAATGAGGTTCCTGCTAGCTTTTTTTCCCCTGTAAATTTGCTGGAAGCGTACAGAGTAAATTTAAGGTCTGTTCATCTGTTGGACTGTTTTGATGATGCTCAATTGACTAAAAACTTTCAATACACTGTAATGCACTAGTTGTACAGACAAGTTATATGAAACTTTTATGGTGCATGAAAAAGAGCAACCAGTGCATTCTTCAAAATTTCTCCTGTGGTTGTCCACAGAAGAAAGAAAGTCATTTGCATTCAAATGAGTAAATGATGAATCCTGCAATATTTTGAGTGAACTCTTCCTATGATTGCAATAAGGGTTGATGAGAAAATTGACTTAAACAACAAACATTGCTGAGCTAGTAATGTCAGATTAGGATAGTCAGGATAGTCCTGCTCAGTTCAGCATATTTACAGCTGCTTTGAAGTAAGGAAATGGCTGGCTCAGGATGGTGGAAACTCCTTAGACAGCAGGAGACTGGCAGGCTGTTAAACTGGCGGCCAGGACAGTGCAGAGTGTGGTCATCAATACTCTACTTGTTGGTTTTTCAGCAAGAAACATGAGTCTCTGAATTACAACTCTCCATTTGCAATTTTCTTACCCCCTACCTGGTAGGAACACGACTGTTGCAAAACTAAAATGTGAAGGAGTGGGTCACAGATGCTGTGAGGCGTCTGACAGACGCTGGAGACAAATGAGTTTTTATCAGGCACTTTACTGCTTCTCTAAAATGGGTCATTGAAGCACAATGGGACATTTTTGCTTTTTTTTGTATGTTTGCAATGTAATGCATTTGGCTGTTTGTGACACCTCCTTTCAGCAGACATGTTTAAAACCTGGTCATAATGTGCAATGGCAGTAACATTAGCAGGAGGTCACACAGCCATCACAAGACCTGTAAATGTTTCGAAATGCTGTTGTAACAATTGAAATAGATAAGACAAATAGCTTTTTCTTAAGAAAATGTGAGATGCTTGTCCATGCAAAACCAAACCTCTCAATGTTAGAGTGTTGTGGGTGGTTTCCTTACTGGTTAAAGTCAAAAGAGCCCACCCCAAAGTCTGTATGACTCTGGTCCCTAGATCTGGATTGGGTCCATTCTTTAAGCTCCTGGACCTGAGTGTGACTGCTGTGTGCATTTTCCATTTCCCTTTTTGATTTGTAGCTACTAACACCTAATAAACATTAAAAACAAAAACAAAAAAAACAAAAAACATATTCTAGACCAAATAGTTTCCTAAAAAATGATGTAAACATATGTGGACAGTGGGAATTAATTTGAAATAAAATCAGATTTTTATAATGTTTGGAGTGGAGTGTTGGTTATTCATGTTTTTGAGACATTACAGACATTACATCAGAAATTAGCAAAAATTTCAAAGTAATGACCAGCATCATCCAATCACTGCCAACCATAAATTCTACATTTTAAATTCTGAATCTAAGTACTGATTATCATTGTCCCATCCCTGCCAAACATGTTGAGTGGTCCAAACATCATCTGCAGCCTGAAACTGAACTGTTGGTCGGATATTAAGAATGAGTGCACTTCGCTGCATAGGAAAGCAATTGGATGCATCCTTGCTCCCTATTTAAAGAATGACATCCAGCGTGCTGTCTGTCTGTACTGGTCTCAGAACAGTTCAAATGCACCTTATTTATGTCCTAACTCCATATAAATATTTTAGCTTTTGGATGAACCTATTGATTCTCAATGTGATAATGCACAGTAAATATAGGGGACAAATGGGCTAAAGTACAGATTAGTGTACCTTGTGTGTAGCCATAAATTGCTCAAATTAAAAAAAATTACATTTTGGATGAAAGTAGACCCTCTAATATTTTGACTCAAACAGGTTTCACTGTAAAAATGTAATTAGGTTTCTTACCAGATGTAGTTTTGTTTTTCATGATTGTCATTCTAAAAAGTGTAACCCTTAACAGACAGCACAGAGTCTTCTGAACTGAGGTCAGTCAGTTTAAGTTCATTAAAATGATGCGTTCCATATAGCAAAGCCAAATACAATGTCCACGTATGTGTACGCAGGGACGAATGAGGGTAAGTGACATTTTTTTTTTTTTTAGTTTTGTTTACCATTTTACCACCCACAAGGCAAAAATTGTCTGATCACTTAGAAAAGTAATATCCCAACTCACCTAAACAAGATGCATGACTAAAGGTATCATTCATGTCTTCTTAACCACTTCCAGGTTAACATAAAAAGTTACGTCAAATAAAAATGCTGAAATATTCATTTACTGTATATGCAAGGGCAATTCACATTGTAGAGACAAAAATAAGAACTGGCTTTATAGATAGACAGCGAGCTGTTGATTTCATTGGTCTCGGAGTACAAGCAACATACAAAGCCACAGCAGTCAGCAGAGTGAAAAGAATGGGAATGTGTACTACTGTATCACAAGTAGTGTTAAGAAAAGTACCGGTACTTTGGTACCAAGTCGGTACTAACATAAAAAAGATGTAACGATACCAGTGTTTCTGCAGTACAGGTATTACCGAGCACTGACTCAATCCGATACCAGCACGCAATATGACTTACACACAACAGCTTTAAAATGCTCACAGGCTTTTAACGAATTGTCCTAGTGTGATTTATTAAACCACTGAAGGCTGCAATCTTAGCGTGGATGAGCTGCGTTCTTTAAATGATTGTTTAAATCCAACCGCTCAAACTCTGTAAACTCCACATACATTGAGAATCATTCACGTTGTTTGAGATGACAAAGCAGAGAACTTATCTATTGTGATCACAGCACATGTAAACTACATATTTATATAATTAAATCACAGCATTTGCGCTTTAATCACAACTCAAACTTTATTTATATTGCATTTAAAACAGAGTTAAATGGTAAATGGTCTGCACTTATATAGTGCTTTTTTTAACCTTAGAGGTTACCAAAGTGCTTTATAC
Source organism: Xyrauchen texanus (assembly GCF_025860055.1). Lineage (NCBI taxonomy): Eukaryota > Metazoa > Chordata > Actinopteri > Cypriniformes > Catostomidae > Xyrauchen > Xyrauchen texanus. The sequence goes on from NC_068291.1 coordinate 15,740,402, forward strand.
TGTGTCCTAATCACCAATTCACACACACTCATACACCAATGGCCGCAGAGCTGCCATGCAAGGGGCTAGCCTGCCATTGGGAGCAACTTGGGGTTCAGTGTCTTGCCCAAAGACACTTCGGCATGTGGAGTCATGTGGGCCGGGAAGCTTCGAACCGCCAACCCTGCGATTGGCAGCCGACCTGCTCTACCACCTGAGCCACAGCCGCCCCTGTTGACCAAAGTGCTTCGCAGTGTTTTGCGAACTCTTTATCTGGAAAAGTGAAGCTTCTGGCAAAAAACACACATCATAATAAAAGCATGATTCAAAATAAAAGCTAGATGCTTGAAATTTAAGAAATTAAATAAAAAAAAACTAAATAAAAATATATTACAATTGTATAGTAAACTGTAATATTCTCTGTTATAATAATAATAATAATAATAATACCAATAATAACACATTTATCACAAGCAAAACAGCTGTTGAATAAAAGTTTGGCAAAAAAATGCAATAACGTTAAAAAGTTAAATTTTCACTTATTAAAAGTTTTAAGAAGTAATTTAATAGACACCATTTTGATGATTACATTTAAAACATGTTCTGGAAAATAATAATATTTCTTAAACTATAATTATAAAAAAAATAAAAATAACTAAACTTATGTGTTCAATAGCACATGATCATATTAGCATATTTTGGCTGTGGAAATTGTCGAAATTGGTATCGAGAACAATGAATCAACACGAATCACAGCTATCAGTATCAGCAGATAAGGTCAAGCAAGGTCAAGGAATGGACATTCTTGGACTTGAGTACTTATTTTTTTATATGATACCAGAACTCAGGGCCATATAAATACAGTCATCATCGTCTTTATTTTTATGTGATTTTAGTCTTTGCTGATTATCTCAAAACATTATTACAGTTACTATTTATTCTACCCATCCAGAATTAATAATACTAAAGACTCATGACACCCGATTCTCCAGAGATCAGTTTTTAAGTATAGCACTCATATTGCTCTCTGTTCACCCCACTGAAGATGTTGGCCAAAACATGTCAGTGGTAAGCCACTAATATAAAAGCTTTTTAATTCCCTTTCTAAACCACAAATAGTAGTGCTTGGAGTTATTTGGAACTGGCTTTAGATTTTCCCTTTGTAATGAAACATGCCACAACCCAATATGTTCTATAAAGTGTTTTTTTCCATTGAAATTGCAAGTAATTATTCTCTGGTCACTGATCTGATTGGTGTACTGACTTCCTAAGCACGGACAGCTACAATCTGATACCTGTGCGCATTCTACTCCATCGGGGCCGCCAGCAAGGGCAGGGTGGGATTAAGTAATCACTGGAGCACAGCTGAGTACTTCCACTGGGCCGGATCAGCTCTCGGGTCTCAGAGCTTTGAGCCCTGCTGTTTAAAGGCTGGTTGAGGGATTCCATGAAGAGTGCACCAGGGTTCAGCCAGCAGTCGGGGGTGGAAGCTTGTGGGCTCCTCTCACACTGTCACCCAGTCCTGACAGGGCAGAACATCATCTGTCACTGCCCTCGTCAAACAGCCCCTTCTAGCCCCCCTCAGTGAAGCTCCCTTTCAAGCGTGCTGGGATCTGACGAAGGTTGTGTCATCATAACGACCGCCGTGAGGTAACCCCAGGTTTTTTTAAATCACCTACTGGTGGGGGGTGGGGGCATAGATAAGCGTGTGGAGAGATTCTTGAGAAGATCACTCACCGTGGACAGACACAGAGACACAGGCTGTGTGCTTGCTTTTGTGCCAGTAACATTCACTTAACGGAAATTGATTATATAAAACACTTGACCTTGTTATTTTTATTTTAAATACAGTGGAGTTCAGTATATGTTGAAAATATGTGATTTAAAATCTAATTTAAACCTAGAAATAAACAAAGTTGAAGGATTTTGAGAAAAAAAAAAAAAAGAAAAAAAAAAAGAAATATTATTATGACAAATGAATAAGAAATATTTCAGATTCCTTCTAAGTCACTAATCAAAGCAAACATCATTGACCATGTTATTTAATTTGTATGAAAAGTCCAACATGATCTCATGTATTCTTATGTAATTTGTGGTTCTAGCACATGTACAGAACATTTGACAAGTTTGAACAGACACTTAAATGTACAATATTGATGTATTGACGGCATCTTAAATGTGATAATTTTACACACATACAACTTTAGAGATCCTCATTAAATCAGTTAAATTAGTGGCAGAAAATATTTGCAACCCTATTTAAATACTTACATACAGCACTGCAGTGTTTATTGTGTTTATTTAGAGTCCCTAACCCTAACACTACACCAACTCCCACCCCTAAACCTAAACTTCCATTACGAATATTAACCATGGTTTTGTGCAACTGCTGTGTGCTTGCTGGTCTGCTGATGCCTTTAACACTTGCGCACTGTCACCATGTCAACAACTGTGTCTTCCGCTGAAAGCGTTTAAACGCGCTCCTCCCACTGGGCCTCATGGGATTTGTAGGCCCCTTGGCTTAAGCCTGTATAAGCCTGTGCATTAATACACCCCTGGTCTCCCAAGACTTTCACAAAAGGAACGATACAATCTACACACGAGTGATGCTGAGATGCGGGAGAAAGCCATTAGTCCTCATGCCCAGATGAGGAAGGGAAAATGTGTGATCGACAGACCCTGCCCATTTCCCGGCTATCAAATCCTTCTCTCAACTCCCCGACCTTCACCCTGACCAAATCACTGTTATGAAATCAACCATTATTTCCATTTTTATTCATAATTCTATGTAGTGCCAAAGGTCAAATGGTGGATTTGAAACTGTGTCGCTGGCATGAAAAAGCACATTCATACAGCCATTACATCCTATGCAACAGATGCTACAATAATACAGCAGTTTGTCATACATTTCTTTGTTAACACCAGACTATTGGAGTGAAAATAGCCACACTGTGTGGCAGATGCAATTTACACCTGGTGCAAACAGTCGCTCTGTATTTATAATTAATGAGATTCATTAAATGTTCAGTGCCACCACTTTTATTTAACGCAGCTGACACACTTACCAAATGGTTTCTTTTTTAATTTCTGGTGCCATATTCAACCCGTCTCAAAAGATTATATACTTTACCAACCAAATAAAAGATCATAAAATAAGGGTTGTCAATGGTCCCATATTAGCCTGGAACATCTCGTATTGGGCAAAATTAAGTCCCATATTTAAGAGGCAAAACGTTGAAGGGATCCCCTGAAGCAAACAAGACGCTCTTAGAAACATTCTCAGAGGCTGGGATAACATAGATCATCAGGGTTTACATAAACTTGTGGAGTCCATGCCAGCTTAAGTGCATGTCAATTAAAGAAAAAGGTGGACATACCAACTACAAAGGAATACTCTAATTCAATTAAACTTTTCACTCAAATTGTTATGCTGATAATATCATTTGTAACATAAATTATATGAGTAATAACTAGAAAAATGCCAAAAGAAGCATTTTCACAAGGGAATGTTTGAGGATTATGAATTAAACTGCAATGTACATTTTATGGTAGTCACTTAAAATCATTTTCCCCCCCCAAAATATTTAAAAACGTTTTGGGGCGTGCTTAGGGTGGTATGAAGCAATGTAACCGGAGCCCTTCAACAAGAGTAATGTAAGCTCATTCCTGATCTCTAATGAGTGCAGCAGGGCGGCCGGCATGCTGATCAGAGTCAGATGGGGTGCCCCGAGCAGCCGCCCCTGCTGAAAGTGCCGCCTGACACCCTTTGTTACCTCCAAGTGAGCTGAGACCAGCCCATGAACCATGTAACTAGGTGGTTTCCAGGTTAATGAAAAGCTGTAACTCCAGTCTCACTGTCTCCTTAGAAGTCTAACTAACCCGCGAAACCCCCTACCCACACCCCAGCCCAGCAAGTCCACTTTTGAAAAAACTGCGAAAATCTGACCTAGAAATGAGCCCTGTTGAACGTGAGCGCATATGAGACACACATAGACCTGTCTGCTTTTAAAAGACATTTATTTGTGAAGGATTGCTCTCGTCTGAAAATACGGCAATGGCTTATGACAGTGAGAGGAGTTGAGACATATAATTTTACGTTCAGCTGGAAGTGCTTGTTCCTGAATATAAACACATATGAAGAATGGTAGTAAGACTTTAAAGTAAACATTGATTTAACCTTACAAACAATCATGGCCTTGAAATACATCCTCTTAACATTCTCTTAATCTACTGCCAGATGTTTGTTTGCAAGTTTGTGTATGTGTGTCTAGGAGCCGCGGCCCCTTCAGCCATCTAATTGGTCTCCACCTCTCCATGGTTCCAGCACCCTCATTTGAACAGGGTAAATATGTACTTCTAAGTATACATTTTGTCAGGTTACCCTCAGAAAAAAGCCTTTGATTCCACTAAGGCGGCTTGTTGAAGAGAGCAAGAAACACAGAAAGAGAGAGAGTGGAAAAAAAAAATGCTTCACTCCAGTTGGCATCCAATTTGGAGCAACAGACATTAAAGCGGCAGCCAGTCGCTAATAGGAGCCATTCCTGCAACTAACGTCAGAAAGGAGGTGTGCTTGGCATTAGAGCTTCAGCAGCTCTCTGAGACCTATGCTAATAGATTTCAGCTCTACTAACCCTTCACTCGCCCAATTAGCTTGCTTTAGTGTGACTGAAAAGCCGAAAGAGTGTGTGTGTGTGTGTGTGTGTGTGTGTGTGTGTTTGGGGGGTGACCTAAACAAGTGTATACAACAATTTTGTTTGCATTTTTAAAGAAAGCATTAGGGATTCAAAGTACTTACTGTTAGGGAGTTCTGGTTGCCATGAAAACCAATGAAAGAGAATGACAGCCACACTCACATATTATACGGAGTTGGCCTGATGCACTCTCACAAACCCGCACACAACAAATACATAAAACTACTGCTCTTTACACACGACTTTTACCACTTCTTGAGGAGGAGCATTACAAAGAAAATAGAGAGTGCACTTTTAACCCTGACTCTGTGAGGAGAGAGTGGCCTAACCTATAATAAACCTCTAACCCAAGCGCTGGATCCTAAATCACTCATCAGGACTCTGGAGTATCAAATATCGCCTCATACATGCGTACATGCACAGCCGCAAACAAACGCATGCAAATAGACAACAAGAAACACAAACACCCCACTTTGACAACTACACTTCCTCCTCAGAGTATAAATATCTCATTATCATTTCAGGAAATTTACTGAAAAATGGTAGCATAAAATGTGAAACTTCAGAGTGTGTGAGTGAGGTGTAAGTCACAGAGGCAGAGGTCTTGGCAGGGCACCCAGAAGCTATAAATTTTTAGCACCGGCCTACAACCTGTTTACTTCATACTGAGCAGATCTACTGTGAGGGCCCTGATGCCACCCTGATGCCACTCCATCGCACACATTATTTCCTTTGTTCTTCCCCTACATTCTCTTGTTCTTTCTACATACTAGGGGTTATAGAGACTAATCGATAAGCTATGCAGATAGCATGACACATGTCAGCCTCTTGCATAACAGTGAAATAGAACGCAACAGATAAATTCCTATCTCTGAATATTGTCAGATTAAATTAATGTTGTTTAAACCAAAGAACTAGTTGTTCCCATCAAAAAGCAGAAACCAATTAGCTGTTCCAACCTTTTAAACTTAAACGACACACTGTCAAAATAGTTGTTTTAAAACTGTTTTAATATCCGAGAACTGACATAGTCATCTTATAAAAATATTATAAAAACAACATATTTTTAAAACAATGCAGAGGTTGCATCTAATGAGGATTTAAACAGGGTGGTGTAAGAACATTAAAAAAATTGTGTACAAGAATCCTATAGAAGGGATTCTATATTTGAAAATGAATTGAAACCTGAATAAATGAGAAATGTTCAATAATAATTGTGTGTGTGTATATATATATATATATATATATATATATATATATATATATATATATATATATACACACACACACACACACACACACACACACACACACACACACACACACACAGTGCCGGTCACTTGACTGAAATGTTTCTCATGATCTTAATAATCTTTTGATCTGAAGGCGTATGCTTAAATGTTTGAAATTAGTTTTGTAGACAAAAATATAATTGTGCCACCATATTAATTTATTTCATTATAAAACTACAATTTAATAATAAAAAAAAAAGTTTTTTGAAATTGATGACGTGGATCAAATATAAAGAAAAGCAGCTAATAAGTGCCCAACATAGATGGGAACTCCTTCAATACTGTTTAAAAAGCATCCCAGAGTGATTCCTCAAGAAATTGGTTGAGAAAATGTCAAGAGTACATGTCTGCAAATTCTAGGCAAAGGGGGACTACTGGGAAGATGCTAAAATATAACACAGTTTTGATATATTTTGGATTTTGTTTAGTCACAACATAACTCCCATAGTTCCATTTATGTTATTCCATAGTTTTGATGACTTTACTATTATTCTAAAATGTGAAATAAAAAAATTTGTGTTTAAAAGATTTGACCGGTAGTGTGTGTATATATACATATACATATATATATATATATATATATACATAAATACACATACGGTTAGTTCCGGTCCTCGATTCTGATTGGACGAGAGACGTTCCATGAGCACTGATGGTCTCACACCATCAGTACTCCGACGCTTCACTGTGTGTGTGTGTGTGTGTGTGTGTGTGTGTGTCTATCACTCCGCTTGTGTTTGTGCAGTTCTAAACTAAAGTGTAAGAGCAATGCAGATGTGTTAAGAGCTGTGGTTTGTCTTTTTTGTTTTTTGACATTACATATGTTAGCCAACAGGTGGTGGCAAAAGATAATTTTGTGTATTATAGAGCCAGTTAGGTGATGTAAAGGTAATCCGTGTCAGCCGTTTACATACAACAGCTCTTCGTGATCACTTGTATTACTACTAAACTAAAAAGCTAGGAAATAGCTTTAAACGGCTTTAAACGAACAACTTCAGCATTACGCCTCATCACAGCTGAGAGACACAACAGACTGATTAATTACACAATGGGTGCTGTTTAAAATGGCGGAGGACATTGCGGTTTCTATAGTGATCGACTCTTGCGCACCGGCTACCGTGAAATAGGGAGAAATACCATGGGTGTGGCAACAGGTGATTGCATACGCTCCATCTCTCACATACATACACACACACAAGCTCACTCACTCACTCTCTCACACACACACACACACACACACACACACACACACACACACACACACACACACACACACACACACACACACACACACACACACACACACACACACACACACATCCATCCTTGTTTATCCAATAACTTGGTAGAAACAGCACAAGCCATGATACTATTTCTGAAGCGACATTTTTGAATTACTAACGGAGGCTTGGACACATCATTAAGTTTAAACATTAACATTGTCTTTGTGTTTGTTTTAGAGTTGCCACAGTATACAATAGACCGGCATGTCTTAAGGTCAATATTAGGTCAAAAATGTCAAAAAAGAAACAGCTTTCTCTAGAAACTCATCAGTCAATCATTGTTTTGAGTAATGAAGGCTATACAATGCTTGCAATTGCCAAAAAACTGAAGATTTCATACAAAGCTGAACACTACAGTCTTCAAAGACAAAGGACAACTGGCTCTTACAAGGACAGAAAGAGATGTGGAAGACCAGATGTACAACTAAACAAGAGGATAAATAAGTACATCAGAGTCTCTAGTTTGAGAAATAGACACCTCACATGTCCTCAGCTGACAGCTTCATTGAATTCTACCCGCTCAACACCAGTTTCATGTACAACAGTAAAGAGAAGACTCAGGGGTGCAGGTCTTATGGGAAGAACTGCAAAGAAAAAGCCACTTTTGAACAGAAATAAAAAGTTATTGTGGGCAAAGAAACAGACATTGGAAAACAGACAATTGGAAAAGAGTGTTCTGGATCTTAAACCCATTGATCTTTTTTGGGATCAGCTAGACTGTAAGGTGTGTGAGAAGTGACCGACAAGACAGTCACATCTATGGCAAGAGCTACAGGAAGTGTGGGGTGAAATATCACCCTAGTATCTAGACAAACTGACTGCTAGAATGTCAAGGATCTGCAAAGCTTTTGGTTGCCAGTGTGTGTGTATGTATATACACTCACCTAAAGGATTATTAGGAACACCATACTAATACTGTGTTTGACCCCCTTTCGCCTTCAGAACTGCCTTAATTCTACGTGGCATTGATTCAACAAGGTGCTGAAAGCATTCTTTAGAAATGTTGGCCCATATTGATATGATAGCATCTTGCAGTTGATGGAGATTTGTGGGATGCACATCCAGGGCACAAAGCTCCCGTTCCACCACATCCCAAAGATGCTCTATTGGGTTGAGATCTGGTGACTGTGGGGGCCATTTTAGTACAGTGAACTCATTGTCATGTTCAAGAAACCAATTTGAAATGATTCGAGCTTTGTGACATGGTGCATTATCCTGCTGGAAGTAGCCATCAGAGGATGGGTACACGGTGGCCATAAAGGGATGGACATGGTCAGAAACAACGCTCAGGTAGGCCGTGGCATTTAAACGATGCCCAATTGGCACTAAGGGGCCTAAAGTGTGCCAAGAAAACATCCCCCACACCATTACACCACCACCACCAGCCTGTACAGTGGTAACAAGGCATGATGGATCCATGTTCTCATTCTGTTTACGCCAAATTCTGACTCTACCATCTGAATGTCTCAACAGAAATCGAGACTCATCAGACCAGGCAACATTTTTCCAGTCTTCAACTGTCCAATTTTGGTGAGCTCTTGCAAATTGTAGCCTCTTTTTCCTATTTGTAGTGGAGATGAGTGGTACCCGGTGGGGTCTTCTGCTGTTGTAGCCCATCCGCCTCAAGGTTGTGCGTGTTGTGGCTTCACAAATGCTTTGCTGCATACCTCGGTTGTAACGAGTGGTTATTTCAGGCAAAGTTGCTCTTCTATCAGCTTGAATCAGTCGGCCCATTCTCCTCTGACCTCTAGCATCAACAAGGCATTTTCAGCCCACAGGACTGCCGCATACTGGATGTTTTTCCCTTTTCACACCATTCTTTGTAATCCCTAGAAATGGTTGTGCGTGAAAATCCCAGTAACTGAGCAGATTGTGAAATACTCAGACCGGCCCGTCTGGCACCAACAACCATGCCACGCTCAAAATTGCTTAAATCACCTTTCTTTCCCATTCTGACATTCAGTTTGGAGTTCAGGAGATTGTCTTGACCAGGACCACACCCCTAAATGCATTGAAGCAACTGTCATGTGATTGGTTGATTAGATAATTGCATTAATGAGAAATTGAACAGGTGTTCCTAATAATCCTTTAGGTGAGTGTATATATATATATATATATATATATGAAATTTGGAATTATGAGAATGTTGAAGAAAAGTTAAACTGTAGAGCTTTGCATTCTTAAGCCAAGTGTTGTTCACAGGCTGACAGAAGCTATAAGCGAGTGGAACATTTGCACCACTCTTGACAACACTAATAGCATCTGTGGAGATATGCAAGCTTGTATTTTTCACCCACATCATCTCAACTGCGTGGGGCACATTCTGGCAGCTGAATGCATGTCCTTTAAAAGGGGAACATCAATTCACCAGCTAGTCAACTAGTGTTGTGTCCTGTGACATACTATTTTTTGCATGACAGAAATATACTGCATTGCTTGGTATACACATCTCTTTCACTTTTAGAACCCCATGCATCAAAAGAAAGGGTAGGATTAAATGAAATAATGAGGTAATTATGTGAGCAATTTGAGAACATTAAAAAGCATTACGTAAACATTGTGGGGAAATGAGTAAATGATGCATTTCATTTTCCACAGAATATTTTCAGCTACTGCCTTGAGCGCACACAGAGTGGAACACAGGCCTTGCCAGCACTGAATTGAGAAAAATTGAGAATGGGAATGTAAATGAGAAAGAATTGCATGATAAATTGTATTTACCTGGTCTTCACAACATCCAGAGGGTGCATCAAGCAAATCTCCACCAGACCTATTGAAGAAAAAAACAGTAAGTAATTACATGTCTGTCACACTGTAAAGTAAATCAGTCATTAAATGAGACATGAGTACAACTAATATCTTGCAATTCATTCACAGGCCATTAAGCTTTCATTACCAAATGCCAAGCTTTCTTTATTTCTCTTTCACTCTCTCGTCATATTTCACTGAGCTGTTTAAGTAATATTTTGGTTTAATCTGATTTAAATCTGGTATTTAACTTATTCATTCAGGCCATTCTATCCTTATAGCATTGCGTAGTGACTTTAGCTGCATAATCATTCCTAATACAGCTTAATTTACTCAAAACACAGCGCTTGAAAGAACTGCAGGATCCTGCCAAGCACAAAGTCCCTCGAGACTGAAACGTGCAGCCTAATCCACAAATATTTCACCACGTTAGAAATGAGACGTATTATACACCATGATCCATACATTTTGTAAATACAAATAAAAAGTCACAGATGTCTGCAAACCACGTGTGTGCATGATTTCATTCTCTGTCCGACTGGGTGCGATTTTTGTGCTTCTGTCTTCGGTAAACGGAGGGTTTTCCCCTCACAAATTCCTATGTAACAGACCCCCGAACTCGCATCCGACAGGAGCTGCTTGGCCAGCCGCCACCTTCGTCACTCTGATCTTGTTTTTGCCTTCCTGCCATTCTACTGCAGCTGACAAGCATGCAGTAAGGGATCTGGCAACAAAATGGCCTCCATGCAGAGATGTAGGAAATTGCGCTCGCCTGGCCTGCAAGTCATTACCATCATCCATTTTATTCTGTTCCAATGTGCTGATGGACTTAAAATCCCAAAGCATTTTGAATCCTATTTTATCTGGACCAGCCCATAGAGACGCTGCTGTAATGGCCCTTTTAATGCCAAGATTCTATATGTGCTCAGGCCATGTCAGAGGGAGTTGAGCAGTGTTTAAAATGCTGAAAAATGGTGATTTCACACTACAAAACACAGTGAATACTTTGGCTCTGATGTTACACTGCAGATCATGTTTCATGTTATGATTAGTTGTTGTCGGTAATTAACAGTTGAAACCGTATCTGATGGGCCACAAAATATGTTAACAGTTAACAGCAAGATTTAATGTCTGTTCTGCGCTAAATAGTACATGACAGGAAGGCGTAGACAATGTTTTGGTTCAAGGTAGCTGTAAACACACTGATACGACTCTTCAAAAACAGACTGAGGAAGTACTACATAAGTGAAATGAGTGTGATCTGTCTCAATAAGAAAGTAGATGAGGTATTTTTTCACAATTATGTGTCTGTGAAGTGATTCTCAGCTCCTTTTTGCTGTTTAATTTACAGAAGGCTTCCTTCACAGATTCCTCAATGTGTACACAGCTGCTGTGAAATACAGTCCTATTACAATTTCCTCCATTAAATGCATTGTCCAAAAACAAGACATTGCCTCCTTGGGGATTTTTCAGGAAAGCAATTACCATGAGAAATACCAGAGACGAACTACAGTCCACCATTGTGACTTAATCTAGACATTGAAACACTGGCAGATTAGAGGGCAACTATCATAAAGCAAAAGATACTGTTACAAAAGAGTCTTTTTAACTGAGGATGTAGCACAAATTAATAAATTATACTCTTCTTAAGCAGTATCTTTGTCTTCAGTATCCAGTAAAAATCAAAACAGTCTTAAAACGAGTTACATTTCCTTGAGGAAAATCTAAAAAGCCATTCCAAATGGGTAAGAAAAATAAACGTATTTCCTTTAGAATTTAGTTTATTTTTCTTACTAAACTGGCTTGTTACCAAACAATTCATTTTTGTATGCTTGTTTTAAGCATGAGCCTCAATAAATTGTGTTATATGTCTCTGAAAAAAGCAACATGATCACACGGGAAGTCAGGATGTTGCTTCCCAATGTTCCAGTACACTGACATCAGCACCATTTTTGCAAAGGTTCAATCGTGTTTACCTTCTGTAGCGTGAACTGTGTTAACCGCGGGGTTGACACCGATTCCTGTTTCGCATTGAAATCAGTAATCGCATTCTCATAATCAGTGACAAGTGCAATTCAGAGGTTCCATTTTCTACTAAGAATACATTTTTACTCACTGATGGTTAGGTTTGGGGAGGAATGCATATTAAAAATATCCATTGCTCTTCACTGTTTTACATCCTTTAAAGCTAAAGACAACTCACTTTTGGCACCCCTCTACGGGCATTTCATCCAGAAACTGGAGCTTACATGAGAATTTATGTTTAAAAACCCTTCCCGTTTCAGCCACTAGGGTCACAGCTCCAAATTTCTATAAGCACAGTTTAGCTCAAGAAAAGTCAATCTAATATTTATGAATTGACTGTGACATCAGTTTGAATAAAAAAATACTTAAAAGCTAAAGAGTAATTTCAGTGCCAAAAACTTCACATAGCAAAAATAATGATGGCCCCCTGTCTGCCACTGCTCAGTTAAAAAGATAGCCCACCCCAAACTCACACTATTGGTTGAGACAATGATTTGTCAGCCTAGACAGGATGCTCAAACAAACTGAGCCATGTTTTAATAGAACCACTGAGCCACCATGTTTATGCCTTTCAGGGAATCTAAAAATTGTTTACTTATAGTTGTCTATGCATATTAAGCTGGATTACACATCGGCTTTAATATCTTCCGTAATTGTGCTTCTTAAGTAAATGTATCTTATTTTCAGGATCTTTATTTATTTATCACTAGATATCAAGACAGAAATACTGGAAAATTTTTTAGTGTAGTAGTAGGACAGGGTGAAGTGCTGTGGTTAATTTCATGTCCTACTGATATCAGATGGTGGGAAGCTACATCGAGAGGGGGAAAACGAGGAGAAAGTGGGAAAATTTGGTATGTCATAGTCTCCCTGTCTCTCAAGGCAATATTACGGAGCAACATTTATCATTAATTAATCATGGCTGCTAGGACATCACAGGGGTAAATAATGTTACACACTCGGGAGACACGTTTTCCATTTCAGGGCTCTCTATCCATCCAGAAGAAATAAAAGAGAAGGAGGCCTGGGAGAGCCATCACAGCACAGCTGGAGGAATACACCCATCTATACTAACTTCATTCAATCATAGTGTCGCTAATAGTAGGTGTTGTGGTATGTTAAGGGACACATCCTTTGAATATGCCATATCACTTGATAAAGAGGTGAAAAATTAAACACTCTCATAACAGTGACTGCGTTATGCCCAGGGAATACAGAGCAATCCTGAATTCAAAGATTACAGACTGAAACAAGGCTGGGTTTGGGGTGACATTCTTATCAACCTATCATTTCCTACTGATTTTAAGTCAAGAGCGCATGTGTGAGAAGGTCTGGAGATACCTGGATTTGTATAACTAGAGTATGAAGGAATATAAAGACAACTTTATGGGTCTAAAGTCCTGAAGAGAAAATCAAGTGTCTCAGAGCAGTGGTAGCACACATGCGCCAACCGCCTGTGAATGCATGCATAGTATGGAGTATACTTTGAAAGGTTGGCTTTCGACTGTATGCAGACGCTGAATGGAAATCAAAATTGAAGTATACCTGGAGCTTTAACATTGGAATCAGGGTTATAGTTAGGGTTAGGTCTATGTTTGTTTGGCAGGAATGTGGTTTCAGGACTGTGGAGTGGGACATGGTCATGTGTCTGTCACTGGGGAGAGAGGAAGCAGTAAGGGCCATCACCTGGTGATTGTTAACACTAAACACTTGTGTCTCAATACAGTGACGACGGAGACAGGCTTGAAAAGGCTGCCGAGAACGCCGGAGAGGTCTGTCAGAGAAAGACAGACCAGTGACTCTTCCTCTGAAACTGTGCTTGATGCTGAAATGCTGTACCTTACTTGTGAAGCTAGAAAGAGTGCCGTGTTAGTACTGCTGAAAAGCCAAGTGACTGTGTTTGTGAAGCTGAAAAGTCATTAAAAGTTGATTTACCTGGACTGCAACCCGGACTCCTGCTCCTTTATTACTGGAACCTCTACAAGGACCAATACAAGAAGTAGATCCAGGTGAATGTCCAACATGCAAAATCACAGTCACAGTTGAGGTAAATAGTTGCTTTTTCACCATCGGGCCTGGTGAACCATGGCTTCCAACTGGTCAACCGAGACCAATGGCCTTGGACCTTGAGCTACGAGACCAAAATCAATCTGCATTCCCATCGGGCCAATAGCATTGCCCTAAAACCTGCCCTTAAGTCAACATCACACACCCTGCCCATTTCACATGCAAGAGGGAAACTCAAGTTGAGATATCAGACTCTGTAGACAAGCCAGCCCTCGAAATGAACACACATTTGTACTGTGCCCGCAATTTAAAAAAATAAATTCCATTGTGCACTTGATACACAACTGGGCAAGTTTGGTGACAATATATTTAATATATATATATATATATATATATATATATATATATATATATATATATATATATTAAATATTTTGGTGACAATATATTTAATAAAGTTTTTGTTTAGGCACACGTGATCAACCCAAATGTTCAGAAGAGCCCTGATTTAGTCTACTGGTCAGTAGTTAAAATTTTCCATTATCCATTGATTTGTTGAGTTAAGCTGGTAGCTATATAAGAAAAATTGGGAAATGAGTCTCTTGGTGCTAAAACCTCTGACCTGACTCAGCAAAACTCTGCCTTTGACATTGACCCCGCCTCAATCCAAAATGGGCCTTCTTTGGATAAAAGGGTAATCCGTGGGCCAAAGAACATTGGCTGTTTGCCCCGAGGAGGCAGTATGAAACACTGGAAGAGACAGTGGGAATGTAACCGGCTCTAGCATGCACTAGCATGACCGCGTTAGGCCCGATAGTTGAAATGCGACTTATACAATGTAAAGGAAGCCTGTATCAGTGTGAACCCTGTTGCCGATAAGGGCTGTATATGAGGGGCTCATAGAAGGTTATAGGTAGCAAGCAGCGAGAGGCTGAGAAAGCCTGCCACTCATTTAAGTCTAATAACTCCATGTTTGGGGTGGGGGGGAAGAACACCCTAATTAAGAAGTTGTCGTCTTGGAGTTTTCCAGAGAGGATAAAATGCACAAACAAGGTGTGAAGGGCAAATAATAAATGACAGCCATTATTGGCATTCTTCATGTGAATAGATGTAAGTGAGCAAACAAATGAACAAATATAAAGACAAAGAGAGGGTGGGGGGCTAGAGATGTATACACTGAAAAGGGAAAGTGAGACATTTCCTTCACACCACTACACAGGTAATTAAAACCCTTAAAGTGGATGCAAGCTGTGCTCTTGAAATGAGAGAGGCCCTGAGCTTCAGCCACACTATTAGAGGAAATTACACGATGATGTTGTTGGCCAAGAAGTTATTGGCTGAGATGGGGAACATGATGGAAACAAGATCATTTTTGTAGATTGGACAACAATCACACAGCTCCGCTCAGCATGTTTCTCTGTGTTAATTCAATGCAAGTTTCAGCAATGCTCTTGAGCAACCTTACACCCCCTTTTTTTTTTCTTTGCTGCTCACATGGAGTAGGGCATGTGTGCAATATTTGCATGTTTTCTTTGACAGCTGAGGGCAAATTAATGCTGAACTTGACCCATATGATTAGCGGGTCAAGATAAAAGACATTCACCATACAAATGCAAGGGATACAATTTAATGCCTTATCAGATGTTAAATCAGACATAGCAACATGAGTGAGTAATATGTACCAAATTCTATTGGATGGGAAATATCAGCCCACTTTTATAGGACTACATCCTGATAAAGGGTGAATCAGCTAATTGTACTGGGTCTGTTTATCAGCCCTAATATCTACCTAAAATAACAATGCAAATGCTGACCTTTATATATCAACACAGAATCAATACAAGCTCTTGGCTGCAACAACAACTATGTAGTCTGACGACAACCTTATCAAATAAATTGTGTCACTCATAGTCCATCAAGAGGAGCATAAACTAAGAGTCTGCTACTCCAAACATCACAGGTTTTCCCATCCAAATGTTGAGTTGCACCCTGGGATTTCTGAGACTGTCAGCACATGCTACTGTTTGATCATGTCTCTCAAGTGGAGTGGAGAAAGCGTGGAAAAATAGAAACTCTCTCTGCCTCTCTGAAATACATCTCTGTAATATTATCATTAAGCAAAAGTGCAGGGAGAAATTTACCTGCCATCTGGTTGGTGTTTTAGGCTTAGTTCCGCCTCAGTGAGTGACAGATCATTGAGTTCCATTATTTGATGTGTCTTTTGTTTCTGTCATCCGTGGCTTCTACATCTGCAGTTACATGCGAACAAACAGCCACACACACTGCAACAAATTGGCAAGGCGAGGCAAATGCCCTCAAGACGTACTCACTCGATGTCGCAAAACCTCACTCGGTAACAAAGAATCAAAGCAATCATGACATAATTTATAATGACAAGATGCACGTGTATTATGTTTAAAATAGTTAACATGCATAGAAATGTTGGCATAAGTTTCTACTGAACACAGGAGAGGGAAGATAATATAGGAAGTAAAGCTGTAAATCGATTAAAATTTTTAATCGAATGAATTACATGGTGTCCCGATATATTTATCATAATTAATTGCATATACAAATATTTCCTGAGAAAGCCCCTCATATAACAATAATAATTCAATATATAATGATTAAATAATTATATATAGTTATCTTTAAATATTTAAAAATTTCAATGTGCACCTGCGTCAGAAATGCTTGTGTAGTGTCTCAGGTGTGTTGCGTCATAAACATACAATTTTTAGGTCACTATGTCAAGTTAAATATAGTTTAATAATTAGAACACATCTTGAGATCCCTTAGTTCTAATTTGCGCTCAATCAAGTGTTTTGAATGCAAGAACGTAATGCATGTTTGTGTTGTTGCTGCTGAAGGGTTGTTTTGTTCACTGTATAAACTGTGTGTTGGCCATACAGCTGAAATTTCAATTACTGCCCTCTGGAGTAAACAGGTGGTACTACAAGCTTGCATTTCTCAGGAATCTTCCTTATTACAGTCCGGGGGCATTGCGATAAAAAACGTTTTAACATGTTATTTTTAAATAAATAACAAAATTGACGACTGAAAAAATTACTTTTAAATCAACAGCACTAATATGAAGTAATTTAAGCCAAAAGAATAGAATTAAACAATAATCACACTGTGAATTTGACGACAGTGGGTCTAAAGTTTTGCTGCTGAAATCGGTCTGTGCTTACAAAAAATCACTGCCCCAGTGGCCAAAGCTGGATGTGTTCTTGAAAGTATGGGCTCATGTGAGCTCCAGTTTCTAGGTGAAATGTCCACAGAGTGGCACAAAATGAGTTGTAATTTTAGTTGTAAATAATGTAATATTGTCAACAGGAATGCATATGTTATCAACTGTATCCCTAACCCAAAATCCAACCCTAAACCTAACAGTCAGTGAAGTAAAATGTTTATTTTAGAGCAAAAATGCTACCTCTGAATGCCAGTTACCATTGATTATGTGTACACGATTACTTCCTGATTTCCACAGGACCAGATTATGTGTCTCCGAGGTTGCTCTTGTCTGAATTGAAGCAAAAATATCTGATAGGAGATGCCGTTTGTCAGTAATTTGGCTGATAAGGATGACTTCATGGTACATAAACTTTCAGAAGCAACACATCGATTTCAAATGTGATCATGTTGAATTAAACAACCAATTGCTAATGTGTGAGGCATGGCACACAGGTTTGCTGTATCTCTGTTGTGGTATTGTTGTAGTATGTGTTGCCTCAGGCATTGCTCATTTGTTGGGAACAGGCATTGGTCAATGTGCTCCCACAGTGTTAAGAGTAAGAAAAAGACAGTCGATACACATCTTAGAAGATACCATATTGACTCAAGAGACCGGGCAACTGTTCAGTGTGCATTTATAATGGTCTGATATCTTCCCTGATAGGAGTCCATACATCACCACAGTTGAGATCGCTATCTGCAGTTGGTCTTGGCTCAGGCAAGAACCTCACTCTTGCTCCCACGCAAAAGTGAGAAAGGAAAATAGCGCAGTGACAGTAAATGATTGCTCAACATGCACAGGTGTCATCAATCATCCCGAGACAGAGACTTAGCAAGTAGATTTCCCAAAAGTTTCAGAGTAAAGGTTAGATTAGACGTCATGAGAAGGAATGGAGTTTCACATCAAGTAAAGTGTTGCAAAGGTTGGTTGTCTGCAGCCAGCTGCAGTTGTTACTGAGGCTAACTACCATTATTAGTTTTACTAGTCTAACAGCTGCTGGCATTGCCTCAGCAGCCATCCAGCTACTTGGGTTAAAGTCACACTTGAGTTACTTCAAACCATGCAGAAATTATTCTTGGTCCTGTCTACTTGGAGTGAGTGAGATAACAACCACAATGTCTTGTATTGGACATTCACATATCTTAGTAATTAAGGAAAGTGCTAATTGCTTCCTTGTTGTTACATTGTCAGTGTTAATAGCCATGCATGACACACTGGAAATGTCATGTTGTCCAGCCATGCATGAACTAGCAGTGCTGGTTTTGATGGATCGCTACCCACTACATTCCTCAAAAAAAATGTTTTACCAAATCATTTTAAAAAAACATTTCCTCTGTGCACATAAATCTTGTTGACAACAATATTATGACACCTCACAAACATAGGCTGAACCTTTTCTGCTGAGAGGGCTTATACGCGGTCTTTACAGGTGTTATATCCTGAGTCTGTAATCTGGGAGTTGCATATCAGGCATGTCTTTTTACGTCAATCCACAGCAGCGCCATTTGGCTGCGTTCCTGATTCCACCAGTAGCTAAACGAGCACACCCTTATCATCGGTGACACCTCCACACTAAACTTCATGAATAAGGCTTCTGAAAACACACAGACACAGGAATGCTAAACATACAGGCGGTATGACCGCACTGCACCATTTTTCATCCTGAGTAACAATGAACATCTGATTAGCCATCAGAAGCTCAACACCTCACACCGGCATCAGGGAAAACGCCATAGTACAGGAACTAGGTGAAGTGTGAGCAATGTAGATAACATGCTCACTAGAATCTGTTTGTATGCATATACATACAGAAGTGTGCATGAGAGACAGAAACATTGATAGATAGTAGTCATTTGATTCTAATCCTACAAAAATTAATTGTCATATAAAAAGGATGACCGCAAAGAAGGTTATATAATGGATGGTTCCAGTCCAGGATACTGACACAGTGCACCAGCTGTTCTAAAATACATGATATCAGAATCAGAATGAGCTTTACCCATGCTTACACATACAAGGATTTTTTCTTGCTTACAGAAGCTTTCAGTGTACAAACAATAAAAAAACAAGAGAGATATATAATAATAATAATAAAAAAAAGTGAAAAGAAATATAATAATAAGTATATATAGAAATAAACAATAAGACTATATATATATATATATATATATATATATATATATATATATATATATATATACACACACACATGTGTGTAAGTTGGGAATAATGTACAGATTTAGATGTTTCTGAAGGAAATTGGTACTTTAATTCAGAAAGTGGCATTCAACTGATCACAAAGTATAGTCAGGACAATACTGATGTTAAAAACAGCACCATCACTATTTGAAAAAAGTCATTTTCGATCAAATCGAGGCCCCATTTCCAGCAGCCATCACTCCAACAACTTTTCCTTGACTTATCATGCTAAATTGCAAATTTGGTACTAGAAAAATCACTTGCCATTATTTCAAACAAAGTTGAAAGCTATTTGGATCATTAAGAGAAACTTAATATTGTCTTTGTGTTTGTTTTTGAGTTGCCACAGTATGCAATAGACTGGCATGTCTTAAGGCCAATATTAGGGCAAAAATGGCAAAAAAAGAAACAGCTCTCTGTAGAAACTCATTTGTTGATGAATAAAGGCTATGATGACACTACAGTCTTCAAAGACAAAGGAAATCTTGCTGTGGAACGCGGAAGGCAAGAGGATAAGTACATCAGAGTCTCTAGATTAAGAAATAGATGCCTCACATGTCCTCAGCTGACAGATTCATTGAATTCTACCCGCTCAACACCAGTTTCATGTACAACAGTAAAGAAAAGACTCAGGGGTGCAGGTCTTACGGGAAGAATTAAAAAGAAAATGGTAAATGGTAATGTAAAACAGTTAAAGGATGGGAAAGGAGGAGGCGAGAACCGGCTTGACGATATAAATAATAGTTTTAATGATAAACTTAAAAGAAGACATAAACACACATGACGGACATGTAAGACAGTTAAAGGATGGGAAAGGAGGAGGCGAGAACCGGCTTGACGATATAAATCATAGTTTAATGGAAAACTTAAAAGACAACACAAACACACATGACGGACATGTCCGCTAACGATCTCTCTCTCCCGCACGGCCCTCTGCAGTCAGCCTTTAAACCTCACGGAGGCATAATTAGCCTAATACGGGACCGGGTGTGTAGGATCACGACCCGGCCCCGCCCTCCGCCCTGCCACAGGTAACTTTTTCATTTACCATTTAAAAAGAAATAGCCACTTTTGAAACAGAAAGAAAAAGTTAGAGTGGACATAAAAACACAGACACTGTACAACAGATAATTGGAAAAGAGTGTTCTGGATCTTCACCCCATTGAGCTTTTGAGGTATCAGCTAGACTGTAAGGTGCGTGAGAAGTGCCCGACAAGATAGCCACATCTATGGCAAGTGCGACAGGAAGTGTGGGGTGAAATGTCACCTGAGTATCTGGACAAAGTGACAGCTAGAGGATCAAGGATGCCCTAGATGCCAAGGATCTGCAAAGCTGTCATTGCTGCATGTGGAGGATTTTTTGATTAGAACCCTTTGGAGTAGTTTAAGAAGTTCTGACATTTATTTTCACATTATTAATGTCCTGACTCTACATTGTGATCAGTTGAATGCCACTTTGGTGAATAAAAGTACCAATTATTTTCCATGAGAGCAAAATATGTACATTAATCCAAACTTTTGGCTGCCAGTGTATGTACAAATACAAATCTGTTATATAATACAGCTTTGATGCAACACACCTGTTCACTTACTGTGTATATCACTGTAACATGAATAGAGGCCAGGTAAACTGTTAATCTTAGTTGGTTAATATATGTCATGTCAGGGACTATATATTCTGGCAGAAGGATGGCACTTAATGAATTTGATAACTTAAGATATAGTTCACTCAAAAATGAAAATTCTGTCAATATCAAACACCCTCTTGTTGTTCCAAACTTGACTTTCTTCTGTGGCACAAAAAAGGAGATGTTAGGCAGAAATACAATCTCAGTCACAATTTACTTTCATTGTATGGGGGAAAAACATTATGTATTGAAAATGAATGGTGAATGAGGCTCATTCTGCCTAACAACTCCTTTTGTGTTCCACAATAGATGGGTTTGTAACTACATGAGAAATTATGATAGAATACAAATGTTTGGGTGAACTATCCCTTTAATAATGTTTTAATTAATACTTTAGTAACCATTTTATTAAAGCAATAAAGCACACAATGCTGTTCTTTATAGTGAATATAGTCAAAATGAAGAGGTTGAAGCACTCCACTTCATGTCAAGCATAACAACGCCCCTTTGCTGTGACTATAATCACAATACAGCATGGCTTCTCCTACCTCATTGCTAAATAATAACTTTTATTGGCGGAGCAAAGCATGCAATTTTTATTTCAGTAGTAAAAGCTCATGTACTGTACATCACTGACTGGATATTAAAAGTAAATTAAAACAAAATGAGAAAATCAAACAGAAATCAAACAAAACAAAAGGCAGAAAAACTATCCATTAAATAACTAAAAACTAAAAGTTAGTCACACAGGAACTTACATATAATAAAAAGACATTTAAACTATTTAAATATGGTGACATTTGTCGTCAGATGGGGTGTATATTGGAAGGAAGAATGAAGAGCATGAACGAAAGACAGGAGGAATGATAACACAGAAGTAATGTTATAAATATGAAAATGTGTTTTGAGTTCAAATCTAAGCACCTTGCACCAACAGGACACAAGTTGAATACAAAAATACACAACTACACCAACTATCAAAACACAGTGCTCTTTTTAATTTTTTGTTAATAAGTTCTACACTATCATGACCTTACATAATCCTGAATTTACTTAGTTCACTAGTCACTCGTTCTTGCAGCTAGACAATACCTGAGATCAAATTTCACAAAACACAGACGATAAGATTTGTATCAAAGGATGCAAATAACACTGACTGCATTTAAGCAGTCAACGTGAGGTACAGAAAAAAGGTTGGCCAGGTTAGATGCAAATTCTGCATTAACTGGTGCTGAAAAGGATGCTCGAGATACATTGGCAACATTTAGGTTGATATCTATTCTTTGGAAATGTTTTAAGCAAATAAGAGAGCCTCCAAGTTCTTGCTAAAACTAAATACAGCTACATTTAATAGTCCCATAGACTATTGCCTGAGATGGGCAAAGGATACAGTTCAGTTCAAACTCCACCTGTCGAGCTAGCTTGGCAAGCTAGCGATAACAAAATTATCCCTAAACCTAGCTGTAACCTTTGTAGCTCAACAATTTTGTTCAACAATCATCGTAGCCATGCAGATGAACAGCTATTAGCAATTGTTTAGTGAACTCTAACACCTGAATAAGTTAGAACAACAAAGCACAATATATGCAAAAACTCTAGCCCTATTTACATTAATATTTCCACGGAATATACACGGATGCAGCTGTTAGTCAATGCACCAATTCCGCAAACTAACCCAGCCGGTTTTGTGGCGCTTTTGTGCATTTGAACTGTTTGTCTGTGTTTTTGTTTAAGCCAATTTAGTGATTTTCATGTTGGTTGGGCATGCAGTTGGAGACCTACCTCAAAGAACATGCTTATTCAATGCAAGATTGCATACTGCTCAACACATTTCGACCAAATCCTCAATTAAAAAGAAACAATGCTGTTTTAAAAATAAAATTATAAAATAAAATTATAGCTTAACTTGGATAATGCAACTAATTATTGTAAATAGAAGTGTTTAACTGCAAAAAAAAAAAAAAGGAATTAAATGTATTAATTAATAAAATAAATAGTAGATGAGCACCTTGTGCACAGTACTGCTGTGCAAAGACAAAATATAGTAAGCACATTTGTAAAAATTGAGTTATGCAGTACATTTTCTCTGAGACTATGATCTGTCACGGCTCAACTATGCTCAGATGAAAAAATGGCTAAATGTTTGCCTAAAAGTTAATGCAAAATTACAAAAACATGCAATATTAGTGAAATAAGTCTCCAAATCAATGTCACCCATCTCCCCTCCCTAAAAATGGTTTAGTCCAGATGTCCCACTAAGACAACAACAAGAAACAAGTGTCAAGAAAAAGAGAAAACAACTCTCTGCCCTTGGCTGGATAAGTGTTATTATATTCTTTAATTAGAATTTATTGGAATATTGATTATGCTGTTAGACACCTGAAAGACTGAACGTTTTATAATATTCCTTGTGTGTTTCTTTGTTCTTATTTTATTAATGACCTTTTAGGTCTTGAATAATTGCTTAAAAACTTAAAACAATGTTTACTTAAGAAATTATTGAAGGCTAAATGTCATTGCTTTGATATAATATTTATATGAAAATTAAATACAAAATAAATACAAATATACATTACTTTTGGTATCGAAAAGCATACAATTTCACTTAAATTGGTAATGAATACTTAAATTTGTGTATTAGTCTGAAGACTTTTCAGGATAGTTGATGATCAGCTGTTATGTTACAAATACAACACAAAAAAACATACAGTACTGTCTAGTTCGGTTGGACATCAAAGACATCAAAGTGACTGAGCAAAAAGGTCCAGCATTTACATTTTGGTTCAGCCCAGATGTAATAAGGTAGCCATGTTATGGTGCAAAATCATGTGAAACATATGCTTTGTACATTACAGTGTTAGCTATTTAACAATTAGAAAAATGTATCCATAAATATATCCAAGTAGAGAGTGCTACCAGAGGTTGGTGGTAACATGCTACATTTACTCCATTACATTTTCTTGAGTAACTTTTTTGAGAAAATGTAATTTTAAGAGTAGATTTAATGGGGAGTACTTATTACTCTTACTCAAGTGAAATTTGAATGAAAAGAAAAAGTACACTTACTTCATTACAATGGGAGCGCTACTGTTGTTACATTACTACAATAAGTGTTAATAAATGCGTAATTGGAGAGATTTTTGAATGGGACTTGAACTTTACAGTGGCGCTCTGTCACTTGACTCAAGTTCATCACTGCAGCAACAGCTGTAAGTTCTCAAAAAACAAACACTTTCTTTATTTCACTTTTGAAATTTTCTTATATTAGTGCTGCAATACATCAGTGAATATAAATCCATGTTACTAACCTTCAACAATGAACGCGAGCGATGTCAGGTTGCAATGCCATTAAACAGTGTCTTTGATTATAATGGGAGCAATTTGTTTTTGCCGCATCATGCCGCTCATGTATGATGTAGACAGAATGCAATTTTGCTCTGCTGATTGCGTGTTTGATAATGCAGCACAAGCATACAGCCACATGCATTATAAAGCACGCGCGCAATGTGCTTTTCCTAAGTACAACAGAAAACAAGCTCTGAACTAAAATATACCTAAGCGTGCTTCTAAACACAGAAATACGTTGCAGCATCCTGGTTTCTTTCATAACCTCTGCTCCCTGATGGAGGAAATGAGACATTGTGTCAATGTAGTAACCTTCCATCCCCAACCCGTCGCGATGGCTGACCAGGACCGTCTGACTCGGCTAAGCGATTCGGTTCACAAGGCCTCTGCCCTGCATGCAGAGATCGAGACCCTTCTACGGAAGGCTGCGATAGAGACTGTGGATGGCGGGTGACTCTACGCCAGGGTTGGGCCGCTGGCAGTGAGATGCCCCTGGCGATGAGCAGACCAGGTGCGGGATCTTGATCTGCGATGGGGCAGGATATGTTGAATAGCCTTCGTCTGCTTCGTAACCACCGAGAACTGCTGCACAAAGTCCTCATCGATGTCGCCGAATAGGCCAACCTGGGAGACGGAGGCATCAAGGAATCGTACCTTGTCAGCTTCCCTCATCTCGACTAAGTTAAGCCTTAGGTGGCACTCCTGGACCACCAGGGTAGACATGGCCTGCCCGAGAGTCCGCACAATGACCTTCGTCGCCCGGAGGGTGAGATCGGTCACCGAGCACAGCTCCTGCATCAGTCTCGGGTCAGAACTACCCTCATGCAGATCTCTTCATGCCTTGGCTTGGTGCACCTGCAGGAGAGCCATGGCATGCAGAGCGGAGGCGGCCTGTCCAGTGGCACTGTAAGTCTTAGCTGCCAGTGACGACGTAAGCTTACAGGCCCTGGAAGGTCTGCCAGGTGGCGGCGACCCCATGGCAGCCCCACCATTGAAGGTAGTGAGAGCGGAGGAGCTTAGAGATCAGGTCTGGGCAGTAAAAGGTGCCTTCCACGACCTTGTGAGCTCCTCGTGCACCTCTGGGAAGGGACCCCAAATCACCCCCAGTGCTAACCGACGTGGCCTCATACCCGTAGGTAGAAGGACTGAGGCGAAGAGCCGCTGGGGTAGCTTTCCCTCTGACGAAGGAAAGCCACGACAACAATGTTGCCATGGTAATGTTCTTGCAGCGCCCAAGCACATGAGGCACCGATCGTGCCCATCGGAAGCGGAGAGGTAATAACCATTACTAGGAATTATACACAGACGGAAAGGCATCTTTAAAAAGACACTTTCTTTCAGTGCCACTCTTTCAGAAGGGAAATATACTCTTTTAGAGCAAGAATATATTCTCTTAGGCTGATGAAGCACCCAGGGGCATTCTCTGCACTTAACCGGTGGACAAGGGGGAGAATACTCTGTAATGCGCCATAAATCCAACAGATTTTCTTTTTTTTTTAAGAGATGACTGGAATGGCAGAGGGATTCAGCTCGCTGAACACAACCGCTCGGCTCGGAAGAAAAAATCTGAATGAGTGGTTGCGAGCCTTATATACCCATATGTCCGGGAGAGTGGCTGCAATTTCCACTCGCCAATTCCCATTGGCCTTTTCTCAAAGATCAGAGGTGTTTGGGGCGCCCAAGGGCGACCCCTAATGTCACTGCATCAACACAACGTTGAGTGAGTAACAGATAGGGAACTAATGATCAAAATTATTTTGTAAATGTATATACCGTAAGCTGCAGAATATACTGAACTAAGAATCCATGAAAGACTTAAAAAGTTGTGAATTATAATATTATAAATAATAATAATATAATTGAGTCTGAGAGACATGTAGTTTTTTCTGAAATAATTGCTAAATAGGAACGTTTCCAAGCTTTTCTTCTAATTTTCAAACCCAATTTGTCAAGCATCCTTAAAGTGATAGTCCACCCATAAATTAATATTCCATCATCATTTAGACTCACTCTCGTTGTTCCAAACCTTTGTGTCTTCATCTTCTCTGGAACCAAAAACAAGGTGTTAGGCAGAATGTTAGGGACTAACAAATGGAAGTGAATTGTACTGAGGATAAAATTCTGTCTAACATCTCCTTAATTGTGTTCATTGTGTCCAAGTTATCCTGATTTAGAACATGAGGTTGAAAAAATGATATTATAATTTTCATTTTTAAACCATCACTGTATTAGTGTGTATAAAAGATGACATAGGTGGGCTAAAGCACATAACTGTTAAACAGAAGTTTGTTGGTTCGATCCCCACGGCCACCACCATTGTGTCCAGGTTGCTCCGGGTGGATTGTCCCTGTAATAAGTGCACTGTAAATGCCAAATGCATAAATGTAAATGTAAATGATACATGCACACAAGGTGTTGAAATGAATAATCAGATCTTTGTAATGTAACTAGTACTCACTACTTGAATAATCATTTACTTTGATACTTTCTTATTCAATTAATTATCATCATTAGTAATTTTACTGCTACTTGAATAATACATTTTTAAAAGACTTAGTATTTAGTACAGTTTTTGGCTACTCTAACCATCTCAGAGTGCTACTAAAGTGGGAACTAAAGTTAATTTTCTCTATGGTCAAGGACTCAAATTAGTCCAATAAAAAAGAAAATAAGCATGGCACTCATATTATATTAAAAAGCTTTTATTATTCCATGGCTGCAGACAACTTCGGGAGAATTAAATGTTTTGTCTACAGTGTGATATTTTTTATGTAAATATAATGCTATAGTTATAATGCTTTTTAAAAACTAATTTCACTGTTCAAGAATTACTTTCTATTTTATATTTCTGTTTACAACCCAAATTCCGAAAAAGTGGCGACAGTATGAAACATTTTAATAGTAACAAAAAGGAAAGATTTGTCAATTATATTCACCCTTTGCTATATTGAAAGCACTACAACTAAACATCATATGATGTTTTACCTTGTAAATTTGTTATTTTTTTAATCCCTAATTTGGAATGCCTGGTTCCAAATGCACTCTAAATCCTCTTGGTGACGTAGTGACTCGACAATCGTCAATCCAGGTGGCGGAGGACGAATCTTAGTTGCCTCCACGTCTGAGACCGTCAATTCGCGCATCTCATCACGTGGCTTGTTGAGCGCGTTACTGCAGAGAAGTAGCGCGCATGGAGACCCACACTATTCCACGCGGCATCCAAGTACAACTCACCACGTGCCCCACCGAGAGCGAGATCAACATTATAGCGACCATGAGGAGGTTACCCCATGTGACTCTACCCTCCCTAGCAATCGGGCCAAATTGGTTGCTTAGGAAACCTAGCTGGAGCCACTTATTCGAACTCGAGACTCCAAGGGTGGTTGGTAGTCAGCATCAACACTCACTGAGCTACCCAGTCCCCGTTTATTGTTTTTGTTTTTTTAAATGTACAGTAATTTCAAATTGCAACACACTCCAAAAAAGCTGGGACAGTCGAGATTTTACCACTGTGAAACATCACAATTTCTTCTAATAAGACTTAAGCATTTAGCCACTGAAGACACAATTTTTAAAGTTTAAAAAGTGGAATTTTCCCCCATTCATCCATTATGCAGGTCTTCAGCTGCACAAATGTTTGGGTCTTCATTGCCGTATTGTGTGCTTCTTAATGCACTACTCATTCTCAATTGGAGATGGTCAGGACTGCAGGCAGGCCCATCTAGCACCCGCACTCGCTGCTTATTCGGCCAATATGTGGTTTGAAGTTGTCCTGATGAAAATTTCGGGACATCCCTGGAAAAGATGGTGCTGGATGGCAGTATATGCCGCTCCAAAATTTTTAGATATCTATCTGCATTAATGGTGCCCTCACATATGTGCAATTTGCCCATGCCACAGGCACTGTCTCACCCCTGGCCCAAACAGACACTGGCTTTTGGACCTGATGCTGGTAACAGCATGGATGGTTTTTTCCTCTTTGGCCCGGATAACACGATGGCTGTGTTTCTCCAAAACTATATGAAATGTGGACTCATCGGACCAAAAAAACACAGTTCCACTATTCTACTTTCCATCTAAGATGAGAATGAGCCGAGAGAAGTCGGCATCGCTTTTGGTCAGTGTTGATGTACAGCTTCTGCTTTGCATAGTAAAGCCTTAACTTGCATCTGTGGATGCAGCAGCGAATGGTGTTGACCAGGGGTGCCCACACTTTTTTGTGTGATGATCTACTTTTAAATGACCAACTCAATAAGATCTACCAACTAAAAAAAAAAAAGTTTCATTTAAAATAAGAAAATGCTCGTTGGGACTACTGCATGTATCCCTACATGGAATTCATATTATAATTAATAAAAAAATATATAATAATGTTCAATGTTGATATCATTCAGTTTTAAAACTAAACCCAAAACACCTACAGCACAATAGATTACAATAGCCAGGGCATTTACCTTATTCTGATGACTTGCACTGAATGGAATCAGACAGTTTTGCCTAATCCGGGCAGTAGCATCGCAATTTCACGCTCTGTTCTCAGAAGTCCTTGAAAGGCGCGTGTGCGCAAACCTAGTTGCCATGACAACTGAATAAACAAAACCTTGCCTGGTCAATATTTACTCGTCTAAGTGCAAGTCAGACAGAAACTAAAAGAAGGAAAGACATTATATTTATTTTATTAAAATTTTACGAAAGTACATTTAAATTTTGTGCGATCTACCACCTTTGCCTTTGCGATCGACTGGTAGATCGCGATCGACGTATTGGGCACCCCTGGTGTTGACTAACAAAGGTTTACTAAAGTAATCTCAAACCCATGTTCATGATATCATTACAGATGAATGATGTTTTTTAAGGCAATTAATTTTGAGGGATCAGAGATCACGTGCATTCAGAAGTGGTTTTCGTCTTACCCATTACACACCAAGATTTGACCAGATTTTTTGAATCTTTTAATTATATTATGCACTGTAGAGGGTGAAATGCCCCAAATCCTTCCAATTTGTCTTTGGGGATCATTGTTCTCAAATTGCTGGATTATTTGATGAAGAATCTGTTGGCAAATTGACAAGTCTCAAATGATCCTTGCTCTTGAAGGACTAGGCTGTTGTTGGAGGCTCCTTATATACTATGATACTATTGCCTCACCTGTTTAACATCTCCTGTTTCACATTGCCTTATTTTAACTTGTCAAATTGTCTTAAATTGCCTGTCTCAACTTTTTTGGAGAATGTTGCAATCATCTGATTTGAAATTACAATGCAATTCACAAGATAAAACATCATATAATATGTAGTTGTAGTGTTTTCAATATAGCAAATATTAAAAATGACAAATCACTACGTTTTGTATTTATTAGCATTTTTCATACTGTCCCAACTTTTTTGGAATTGGAGTTGTATATTTAAAATAGGCTATATTAATTTCTGAACCTATATCTTAATTATTTGTAGATAGATAGATAGACAGGTAGATAAATAGACAGACTTTATATTCCTATATGTAGGTAAGTTACATAGTACTCTTCATGGGGTGTAGGATATTGGGTGGTGGGGGACTGAGGCCCACATCAATATTCTTTCAGGGGACCCAGAATTCCCTAGCTACAGCCCTGTTACCAAGTGAGTATGTACTTGGCTGGACAACAAAACAAATTCAAAGCCATTTTTCTCAGTTTAAGTGTTGGCATAGTTACTGTATTTTGCCTTTGTGGGAAAGTTTGCAGTCACACGGAGCACTACATTATCAGTGAAATAGTGACATTAGTGTGTGTGTGTGTGTGTGTGTGTGCTTATACATTAGACAATGTCTCATGTCAGTCACCCCAGAGGATGAGCTGTGTCATTACTGTCACCTAGTGGACAGTCATGAGTGAGTGAAAGTGGAGGGGAGAGGGACAGAGACACACTTGATTTATTATGGTGTCCAAATAAACAGACCCAGGACTTGCTATATTTTGCAGAGTAAACTGCCATCTTCACACACCATCAAAACCTGAGAAGTGAAAGTGTTTTGGTAGTTGCGTGTGAGAAGCATGGGTGGAGATGAAATGAGAGACTAAACGAGTATGAGAGGAGAATTCATGTTTTTCAGTAAATCCGCTGTGCTCTCTAAGGATTGACCTAATCATTTCTTCTTATAAACTAACATAGCTCATCATGCATCTATTTCAAACAAAATTTACCAAACAATTTCTCAAAATGACTGGAAAAAATTCCAAAAGCATGAAAGAGTGTAGTCTGTGTTATTTGAACCATAACTGTTCACAAAAAAAAAAATCAAGTACATACGGAGAATATCAGAGCTGGAGATGACATGTGACATCTTCAAACTCATGCACCGTATATGACCTGGACAGCGGCTCCAAAAGGCTTTGTCCACTGCTTCAGAAAAGCTCACCTATAGTCCATAACAGCTGATAATGAACACAATTATGGGCCGGGAACAGCAATAATAGAGATTTAGTGGGGCAGTAAATTCTTTAATTACCTGTTAACACCCTGTGTCTCTTTGGACAAGTGCAGGAATACGGTCCCTAAATCTGCACGGAAGAGAGGCACCACTAGGGAGAACTTATGTGAGTGAGGACTCATCACTGCCGTCCAATCACTGTACGTAGATTGTGAGGATTATAGAGCTCACCTTATCCTCTGTAAATAATGGAGTGAAATAAATCAACCGAGGAACAGCGTCAGAGATTTACTAGGTTTCTCAGCAAAATTGACACCAAAAGTGACAAAAATACCCCAAACATTTTTGCTACAGTGCATTCTTTTATATACGTTTTGAAATATATGTTTACTAATATTTCATTCTAGGCATCTAGTTATAGGTAAATATGCCTATTTGCTCTAGTAGAGGTGTCTGATTTTGAAAGTTTAGTGGTTCTTCATATCTTTGTAATGCACTGTAAAAGCATTATAATGCATTAGTAATGTCTCACAATACACCTTATAATATGTTATAACTTCTCATAAATAACTGTAACCACAATTATAATACATTATAATACTTTCATATTCACAGTTATATCTTAGAGCATAATGCATTATAACAGAAGCAACATCCAATTTTATCTGCCATGCTGGAAGTTATATACATTACACATGCACAAAATACAAAATGACACACATTCAATGTAAATGTTGAGATATTATGAAAAACACTTGTAAAGTTAGAAGGTTAGACTATATCAGAAACTCTCGCAGACGTGTTGAATGTATGTTGATCCCACATGTATTTAATCTTCTTGCGTGTAAACACACCCAAGAAAAAAGAAAAAATTTAACCGTTTCTATACTGGAATCCATGCAATAAACTAACGTTTGCGCATCTTGTTTGGAGACTTTATAAATCATTTCCTTTATATGTGTTTGATATGTAATGTATTGTATGTTACAATTTTACGTTATGGCTTTTTATAAGAAGATATTGCTTTTGTAACTTTAATTAAACAAGGCAAAGACCACCTATAATATAATCACATCATAAAGCCTTTTGACTGTTTACAATATACAGCACTTATACGATTACATTTATTAGCTTCTGCTGCATTAAAATTGGATTTAAAATTAGCTTGTGTTATAGTACATTATACTATAACTATGAATAGGGGAAGTCTTATAATGTATTATAACTGTAGTTATAATTATTTATGAGAAGTTATAACTTATTATAAGTTGTATTATGAGACATTATCACCCTTTACACCATTACCTTTTCAATTCATTATAAACATGTGACTCATTGAAAGTTTTACCAAAAAATCAACTCTGAATTTAATAGAAAAACAGGGGTTACATCCAAATATACTGTGAGGATAGACAGTTAAGAGCTGTACATAGCAACTAGTCAAAAATTTTAAATACACTCACTGAGCACTTTAATAGGATCACCCGTACACCTACATATGCATGAGATTATCTCATCAGCCAATCGTTAGGCAGCAGTGCAGTGTCTAAAATCATGCAGATATGGGTCAGGAGCTTCAGTTAATGTTCACATCAACCATCAGAATGGGGAAAATATATGATCTCAGTGATTTGAACCGTGGCATTATTTTTGGTGCCAGACGGGCTGTTTTGAGCCTGGGATTTTCATGCACAACAGTCACTAGAATTTATTCTGAATGGTGCCAAAAACAAAAAACATCCAGTGAGCGGCAGTTCTGTGGATGAAAACACCTTGTTGATGAGAAGTCAACGGAGAATGGCCAGACTTGTTCGAGCTGAATACGGTAACTCAGATAACCACTCTGTACAATTGTAGTGAGCAGAATAGCATC
Organism: Xyrauchen texanus; assembly: GCF_025860055.1. Classification (NCBI taxonomy): domain Eukaryota; kingdom Metazoa; phylum Chordata; class Actinopteri; order Cypriniformes; family Catostomidae; genus Xyrauchen; species Xyrauchen texanus. Next base: position 15,773,121 of record NC_068291.1, read on the forward strand.
TCAGAATGCACCACACGTCAAAACTTGAGGCGGATGCTCTACAACAGCAGAATACCACATCAGGCACTTTATTAGGACCAAAATATATTCATTGTATTTATAATGTACAGCCTATTGTGTTTTGTATGTGACGCTGATTTGAGGTAATAGCCATAATTATTCACATTGAGAATTTATTTCCATTTCCAATAATTGATTCAGTAGAAGTATTTGACATAAATGGATGGCATGCTTTTTCTTTTATATTGTATGCCCAAAAAAATGGCATCATAAAGAAATGTCCCAATGGGCACATACTTCCCCATAAAATAATATTTCATCCAAAAATAGTGCACCTTCCTCCACATAACACATCATACAAATAATGAACACAGATCTGTCCAACATTTAAGATATAAGTGGTTAAAGCACAGGGCTGTTAATCAGAAGGTCACAGGTTCTAACCCCACGGCCACCACCATTGTGTCCTTGAGCAAGGCACTTAACTCCAGGTTGCTCCGGGGGGATTGTCCCTGTAATAAGTGCACTGTAAGTCACTTTGGATAAAAGCGTCTGCCAAATGCATAAATGTAAATGTAAATGACATTTCTGTGCACCTTCATGTTGTCCTAAATTTGTATTTCTTTCTCCCAAGGAACACAAAGGTCAAGGTCAATTTATTTATATAGCACATTTAAGAACACTTGTGCATACCAAAGTGCTGTACATATGCAAATGAAACAATAACAGGACACAGAGGAATAAAAGACTAATAATAAAAAAATAAATTATAAAAAAAAGAAATTACCCATATAGTCTACAATAAACATTCATGTAAAATCCAAGGAATACAGATACGTCTTCAGGCGTGATTTAAGTACACGTAACAGTAATGGAAGGGGCAGACATAACGTCCAGAGGTACACTGTTCCATAGTCTAAGGCCAGCAACCGAAAAAGCAAGATCCCCTTTCAACTTTAGGCGAGAGCGAGATATTTGCAGGAGAATTTTGTCAGAAGATCTGAGGGAGATGTAAGGAAGAATGTTTGGGGAATCACAATTAACTTTCATTGTGTGAAATAAAAGATGCAATAGAAGTAAATAGTGACTGGGGCTGTCAGTCTCTTATATTCTGGCAGACATGTCCTTTTGTGTTTTCTATGGAAAAGAGCTTTGTTAAAAAGTTCTCATTTCATACTCCACGGAAGAATGAAAGTCAAATGGGTTTGGCACAACGTGACAATGCGTAAAATATTTTTGGGCAAACTTACCCTTTAAACAAAAAGTTTATTTCTGACATTCTAAACTGTCCCTTGCGTGGTAGTGCAGAATAGGTCAAAACTGCACTTCAAACTGTCTTGAAAACAGCCCCCTGCCTGCAAGGTGTACTGTCAGATCAGAGAATGATGGGAAAGAACAAATGGAAATTCTTCAGGAATTATATGATCTTGCCTTTCCCCAGGTGGTCTTTTGAGGAAACTATGAAAATATTCAGGGAAATAAAGATCTCTTACAAACACGCTCATGCAATTGCAATTTAAATATATCTATCCAGCACAGCTGATCATTATACAAGCAAGAACTGCCAAGATATGTGTGTATCTACATTGTAGTGATTAAGAGCGTGTGTATGTTATTATGGTAGCATTGTCCTGGGCCCCCATGTGTCCCCTCCCCTGGTTTAGCGTGAGAGACTAAAGCAGGAAGGCATTACTGAAGTGTAAACGCACTCAGCCAGCACTGGCCAAACACAAGAGAAACATGTTTCACCCCCCGGTCTCAGAGAGAAAGAAAAAGAGAAAGAAACACACACACACACCCACACCCACACCCACACCCACACCCACACACACACACACACACACACACACACACACACACATACGTACGTACAAAAACTTTAAGGATCATTAAACTGTTAGGATCTACACAAGTCTGTTTTACAAAGTACAGACACACACACACTCTGTTACACAACCTAGTTAGCTGCTTACCTAGACAGCATTTTGAGGCATATCCTAAGTGTGCGCCAACGTGAAGGTTGTTTTAAAAGGTAGGACTACTTATTTATGCTGCCTCCTGAAATACCTTCTTTTGGCCAAATTCTAAGGCAGCACTGCATATTTCCACCACAGAGAAGGCAATCCCAAAATACATTGCCATAAGCTCAGTGGAAAAAATGTATTTATTATGTTGTCGAAAAAATGGTCAACTGCAAATAAACGTACATTTCATAAAAATACTGAAAAGTCTCCATAAAAATAGTTCTGTGTAATTAAAGGATTATTTTACCTAATATGTATTTTTATTCTTATTAGAGAACCATCAGCTTAGCAACATGCTTAGTAACAACAAAATCCGAAATCAATTTGAGTCAAGTCTCGAGTTTAAGAGCAGTATTTATGTGTTACTATTTGGACTGCATTCCAGTTGCATGAAGAGTCATTTGAGTTGTGTTCCTTCCATGAGTGCTATTTGAGTTGCATTTCTGATGCTTCAGCACGATTTGAGTTGCATTGTTTACGTGAAAGCTATTTGAGTTGCGTTCCAGTAGCATGAGCACTATGAGTTGCGTTATTTTTGCGTGAGCGCTATTTGAGTTGTTCCAGTTGCGTGAGCACTATGTAGTTGTATTCCAGTTGCGTGAGCACTATGTGAGTTGAATGAGCACTATTTTACTTGCTTTCCAGATGCGTGAGCGTTATTTGACTTGCTTCCCAGATGCGTGAGCGCTATTTGACTTGCTTCCCAGATGCATGAGCGCTATTTGACTTGCTTTCCAGATGCGTGAGTGCTATTTGACTTGCTTTCCAGATGCGTGAGCGCTATTTGATTTGCGTTCCAGCTAAGTGATCGCTATTTGAGTTGCGTTCCAGATGCATAACTTTTATTTGATTTGTGTTCTAGTTGTATGAGCACTTGAGTTGCGTTAGTTTTGCACTAGCCCAATTTCAGTCGTGTTTCAGTTGCGTGTACACTATTTGTTTGGGTTCCAGTAGTGTGAGCACTATTCCAATTAAAGTGTGGTGAAAAAGTATTTGCTGCCATTATGATTGTGGAACATCAAGGTGTGTTTTGGCAAAATTCAGAGAAGCCTTCATGTTCTTCTGAGATAGCAGTGGGATTTGCCCCACTCTTCCATGGATGGCATTTATGACCAGTGTTTTTCTGATAGTGGAGTCATTAACAGTAACCTTTATTGATGCAAGAGAGTCCTGCAATTCCTTGGATGATGTCCTTGGCTTTATTGTGACTTCCTGGATGAGTCGTCACTGTGCTCTTGGAGAAATATTGGAAGGTTAGCCACTTCTGGGAAGGTTCACTACTGTGCCAAGTTTTCTCCATTTGGAGATAATGGCTCTCACTGTGGTTCTTTAAAGTCCCAAAGTCTTTGAAATTGCTTTGTAACCCTTCATAGACTGATTTATTTCAATCACCTTTTTCCCTCATCATTCCTGGAACTTTTTTTTTTGACCTTGGCATAATGTTCTACTGGGTGAGACCTTTTAGCCAACTTCATGCTGCTGAAAAAGGTTCTATTAAGGTGTTGATTTGATTGAACAGGGCTGGCAGTAATCAGGCCTGGGTGTGTCTAGTGCAACTGAACCCCATTATGGGGATTTGGGGATTTAGTAACTAAGGGCAAATACTTTTCACACAGATTGCATTATTTGATTTGCAGTCCAGTTGCTCAAGCACTATATGATTTGCGTTATTTTTGCTCAAGCACTATTTAAGTTGCTTTCCGGTTGCATGAGCGCTACCTGAGTTCCGTTATTGTTTTGAGCACTATTTGAATTGCATTCCAGTTGCATGGGCTCTATTTGAGTTGTATTCCAGTAGCGTGAGAGCTATTTAGGTTGCATTCCAGATGTGCAAGCTTTATTAGAGTTGCGTTCCAGTTATGTGAGTACTAGTTGCATTCCAAATGTGTTGAGCTGACTTGAATTCCAGACGCTTTAGCACTATTTGAGTAGTGGTTCCAATTACATGATTGCAATTTGAGTTGCGTTTCGTGTTGCGTGAGAATTAATTGATTTGCGTTTCAGTTCAGCATGAGCACTATATGAGTTGTGTTATTGTTGTGTGACCTCTATTTGAATTGAATTCGAGTTAAGTGAGCGCTATCTGAGTTGTATTCCAGTTGCGTGCTCATTATTTGTGTTGTATTCCAGTTGCGTGAGCACTATTTGTGTTGTATTCCAGTTGCGTGAGCACTATTTGTGTTGTATTCCAGTTGCGTGCGCACTATTTGTGTTGTATTCCAGTTGCGTGAGCACTATTTGTGTTGTATTCCAGTTGCGTGAGCACTATTTCTGTTGTATTTCAGTTGAGTGGGCACTATTTGTGTTGTATTCCAGTTGCGTGCGCACTATTTGTGTTGTATTCCAGTTGCGTGCGCACTATTTGTGTTGTATTCCAGTTGCGTGAGCATTATTTGTGTTGTATTCCAGTTGCGTGAGCACTATTTGTGTTGTATTCCAGTTGCGTGCGCACTATTTGTGTTGTATTCCAGTTGCGTGCGCACTATTTGTGTTGTATTCCAGTTGCGTGCGCACTATTTGTGTTGTATTCCAGTTGCGTGAGCATTATTTGTGTTGTATTCCAGTTGCGTGCGCACTATTTGTGTTGTATTCCAGTTGCGTTCGCACTATTTGTGTTGTATTCCAGTTGCGCGAGTACTAATTAAGTTGCATTCCAGATGTGCAAGCTTTATTAGATTTGTGTTCCAATTGTGTGAGCACTAGTTGTGATCCATTTGCATGATCGCCATTTGCATTCCAGTTGAGCGAGTGCTATTTGAGTTGTGTTCCAGTTGTGCGAGCACAATTTAAGTTGCATTCCAGTTTTGTTAGTGCTATTCGAGTTGCTTTCGAGTTGCCTTTCCAGTTTCACATCACAATTTGAGTTGTGTTCCAGTTGCGTGGATGCTATTGTAATTCTACTTGTGTTCCACATAGGCAGCTGCCTATGTACTGTATGCAGCAGGCAGCGAGGCAGCTCACTAGGTTTTGCAACAGAGCAAACATTACAAATAAGCAGTGCTGGCAAGCTGTGGTGGTGATTTGGGTCTGATGAGAGAGTGTTATTATGTTACATACTGCGTGGTTTGATGCAGTAATTATGTAATCAGCCTTGTGGCCCGGCCCTTTGTGTGTCCAAGCAATTGTGAATGCATGCATGTTTGTCATGGAGAGACAGAGAGAGTGTGTGTGTGATTTATTGTCATTATTGGAATCAGTATAATTAATTGCTGTGAGCTTTGGAGGGAATGCCCTGTGCGATCCGATGACATGGCATTCCTGACAGTAGCTGGCACCAGGTAATGTGGGATCACTCCATGTGCTCCACTTGCCAAGTGCACAGGAAAAATTAACTCATCATCGTAATCCGTGCTTCACTTGTACATTAAGTGCACACAATAACGCACGTATACCCTGAGACAAATACATATATTCACTGAACATGCATTAAAATGACAAGGAATAGAAACATAATCCTGATGTTTTCTCCTACCACAGCCACAATAATATTTAATATACATTTAAACTAAAAGTACAGCTTCCTTTCAAACTGCACCATTACTGCTGAGCAGCAATATTCAAGGGACAACAAAAAAAAATACTATAACCACTAATGAAATTCAAAATCACGCATGAAAACAAGAACCGTAACACCATAATTGAAGGGTCAGGATCCTAATACTGGACACCCTCCAAGATGGGCCGATTATGCACTGGGATTTTTTCTTCCAGCAATTTGTCAAGGGAATCAAAAAATATTTCAAACTGTCAGAGTGAAATTGCTCATGAGCTTGTGGTATTACAGCAGAGTAGTAAAGTAAGCAACGGGTTAATATGAAAAGCTAAGATGGGATGTACAGAGTGAATAGATGATTGCTTTTACACATACTGAAGAATGATCATAATTAGACTTTTGGGCAGAACACAAAGGGGCTCAGAATAAGTGACTGGCTTAGTACATTGAAAGCAGTCTTAGTTTAGCTGCAACTATGTTGATTAAATTGCCTTTAAAGAGAAAACTGACACAAAACTATTACAATTCTGTTATCATTTACTCACCCATTTTTTCATGTCACATTTGTTTTGTCTGACACTATCGGTTAGGTTTAGGTTAAGGTTTAGGGAAGAGAGGTTGGTTTTGTTTATTTAAAACTTGATAGAGCATTAATCTTAAAAAATATAAGAGATATACCTTTAAGAATAGAGAGGAACTTGGCCTCTAAAACCAGTGAATGGTGGCCTGCACTAGTAAATGATGAAAAGTGAGATCAGTGAAAATTCTTCTATATGTAACTGTGCGGTTTGAGACCTGGACAGAGGTAGAGAAAGAAAGAGACTGTTTGAGCTCTCTCCCTCTGCCTCTGGCAGATGTGGACAATGAACTCTTGACACAGCCAAAGCCACTTTATGTTCAACACGTGTATTTGTTACTGTCTCTGGCAGTCAGGCTCAATGTGTGTGTGAGTGGAAGATGAGCGTAGCAGCAGGATATGTGGCAATCTGGGAGGTTGGCCATAATGACACACAAGGGACAGATTAACTTCCTGTCTGTCAGAATTCCATCAGAGAACAGCTGATTTACGGCCTCCACTGACCAGACTGCCAACCCTATACCCAAAGCAAACACATGTTTTTCTAGCTAATTAAATAGGGAGCATAGATGTCTATTGTTTTTATTTGAAGCTAATTATGACTAACCCAAACCGTACCCATAACTGTAAAAAAACAAATATATACAGTTCATTACTATTGTGTTAAATATTTTTTATAAATGATACAAATGAAGAATTTATATAAAAAATATTTATTTTCCAAATAAATCCACAACATATCAGTTTTTTTGAAAACTAGCCCAAACTGTCCTCAAAGCAGAGGTGGGTAGAGTAATCAAAAACTGTACTCAAGTAAAAACTACTTTATTACTAAATGTTCCTTTTAAAAAAAAAAATTGCTCAAGTAGAAGTAAAAGTACTAACATAAATAATTACTTGAGTAAGAGTAAGAAAGTATCCAATTAAAAGAGTACTCAAGTAGGGAATAATTTGTTACTGTCACAAATGACAATGGAATTTAACTCCCCTATATTCCATTACATAACAAATGTGTGTTACCGCATTTATTATTATTACCAAATTATTATTATTATTAATGGATATTCTGTCATCATTCACCATCATGTTGTTCCAAACCCATATGGCTTTCTTACACACAATAAGGAGATATAAGACAGAATGTTTGCCAGAGTCACTATTTACTTTCAATGAAGGTTTTTTATTTCACCATATTTAGAATGGTGACCGAGACTGTTAGTCCGTAACATTCTGCCTAACATATTCTGTGTTCCACATAATACAAAGGGTCACACGGGTTTGGAACAACATGAGGGTAGGGAAATTATGACAGAATATTCAATTATGGCTGAGCTGTCACTTTAAAGGTTGAGCTTTCTGTCTTATATCACCCAAAAATGAAAATTCTCTCATCATTTACTCACCCTCATACCATACCAGATGTGTATGACTTCCTTTCTTCTGCTGAACGCAAATTAAGATTTTTAGAAGAATATTTCAGCTCTGTAGGCCAAAGTTTTGATGCTCCAGAAAGTACATAAAGGCAGCATAAAAGCAATCCATAAGACTCCTGTAGTTAAATCTATATATTCAGAAGTGATATTTCTCACAGGTGTGGGTGAGAAAGAGATCAATGTCATTTTTTGCTAGATATTCTTACTCATTGCTCAGAACGGGACGATATGCAGAGAAGAATGTGAAGGTGATCTGTTACACTGTTTCTCATACACACCTATCACATCGCTTCTGAACATACTGATTTAACCACTGGAGTCTTATGGATTACTTTTATGCTGACTTATGTGATTTTGTTTAGCTTTAAAATGTTGCCACCCATTCACTTATATTGTATGGACCTACAGAGCTGAGAAATTCTTCTAAAAATTTTAATTTGAGTTCAGCAAATGAAAGAACGTTATTCACAGCTGGGGTGACATGAGGGTGAGAAAATAATGAGAATTTGCATTTTTGGGTGAACTATCCCTTTAAGGGCTCTTGTCAGATCTGGATGAATTTGTCAATAAGAAGAGAGGTTGGGAAAATGTCTAGTAATTATTACAGTGAAAACGTCCAACAAGGACATTGTATATAATGCTGAAATATAAACCAAAGCAAGATAATACTTTATTAATGCCTACTTTCGCTTTTTCATAGCTTTTAAAGTCCTGCTTGGATTCTTATTTCAGTTTAGTTACAGTTTTCAGTGTTGAAAGAATATAGATCATTAGTTCTGTACAGCAGTACTGCCGCTTTCTAAATGCAGAGTACGTAGCATACATAGGGCACCAACACCGTTATGGAACACTCGCTGTGTCTGAACCCACTCCCTATCCACTATATAGTTTTGTAGGAATGTCTGAATTCTGAGTGAGCTGCTCGTTCCCTTTTGTTCACTCATTCTTACCCACAATGCACTCTAATATCGAGTGTACATTTGATGTACACTCGATAACAGTTAATTGCCCACAATCCACCACATGGTAGACATACAAGCTAGAAGTTTACTGCTTCCTTCATTCCTGCAATGTTTTATTTCATGCTAAATGTAAATTACTTCTTGACAAATAATTACTTGATTCAAATAACATAACATATAGAGTGGTAAAACTTATTTTGAAAAAATTTGTTTACTCTTTATATTAACACCCAGTATATGTAAAGCAGTTCAATGGAAAGGAGGATGAGATAACCAGCTTGATAATGTAAATAAGTTTTATGAAGAAATAAACCAAAAGACACAAACACACATAGGATGGACAGCTGCCCATAAACATTCTCTCTCTGTCGCACCACCGTTCGCAGTCGGCCTTTATCCCTCTCGGAGGCTTCATTAGCCTGATATGGGACCGGGTGTGTAAAATCATGACCACATTTCTCCCTCATTCGCTCAGGCCAGGGAGCCCCCAGCATGAAGTACACCCACCCCCATTTCCCTGGGGGAGGGCGTGCCATATGCCCCGTCTGCCGGCAGGTCATCCCTGACTTCCTGAATCTGGGAGGGGAAACAATAATGAAAAAATGTAGCAAATTCACTTCCATTGTAAGTGCCTCACTGTAACCACGATTTTTGCTTTATTCAAAGAATAGGAGGGAAGATTCAAAATTATGTTTTGTGGTAATCAACATTATGCCACAAATGCTCTCGATTGATCTTAAGTTGTATTGAACTCGGAATTTTCCTTTAATAATGCTTCATATGTGTGCACTTTTTAAATTTAATTAAATTAAATAGTTTTATAAGTTACTATTGCTGAATAAGTAATATTAATAATTTATAACATGGATGGTAAAATGGCTCATGTGGAAGTTTTACTGCAAGAAAGTAAATTTTTGCATATTGTTATAAACGCATAACATTGATCATCATGATATATAATGCATTTGTAAATGAATTATTAGTCGTGAATGAACCCCTTTACAATCCCTAAACAAAAGGAACATCAGTGTAAAGTGTCACCAATTTATGCATGTTTTGGATACGATTTTTACATCCATTTTTGACCATAAAACAAATCCTTACGGAAGTTTGTCTTGATTATATTTTAATTTGTTTAGTGTGTCAACTTAAATGAATTGTGCCTAATACATATTACAACATTGTAATTGTGCTAATATTGTATGGTGGTGTATCATATATTCAAACATTATTAATAAACGTAATTCAAGGCTTGATTTCACTAGACTAATATTTGCAAATTAGTCTGACATATTTCTTTTAGAGTAAATATATCAGTTTTACATATTTATACACCAAAACCTTTTCAGACTCAAGCATTAAAAAAAAAAAAAAAAAGAAGAGGCTTTAACACAAAAAAATTATTCTCTGTAGCCAAATTATATAACTTTCATGTCTTGTTCTCTATACATGTCCACAGCAAAGTTAATGCTGAGTTGTGAAACCCTCAGACTCATACTTTAAATTTCTGTGCATTCTACACTGGCAGCATAACTTGCAAATGAGCTGAAGTGGCAGTGGGCAGCTGCCCCATCCCCAAGAGGAGAGGAGAACAGAGAGGCCCTCTCTCTGCAGTCACCTGAGCTCATTATGCTGAAAGCACTCACAGGCCAAACAGACACACTGGCTGATGTGAGGAAATGGCAGTGTGATTAATGTGGCCTAAATTGAGCTACGTATGCCGAGTCCCCCGTCCCTGTTAAACCAGTCGCTGGCCATCAGCCTCAAACCGCCACACCGTACCCATGCATCTCACTACACACACACACACACACACACACACACACACACACACACACACACACACACACACACACACACACACACACACACACACACACCTGGCCACATCACACAGGCAGACATGGTTCCATGCCACTGCCCAAAGCTTCCCGTTTGTAATGAATGCGTCTGACATGGGAGAGCCCGAGAAATAAAAAGCACATTTCACAGGATGATTAAAGGAGGAATGATTTTGTTTTGTTTGTGCTAATTACATGATAGACATATCAAAAGACTGCAGAGTGCCTTTAGCTCATGGGCCATCACGTAAAAAGCTACATAATGCCAGCAAGCACAAAGCCTGTGCACACACACACACATCATACATGATGCTGCATACATAGAGAGAGTTTCCCAGGGAAATAGAGCAGGGAAAAGCAAGTGAGAGAGAGAGAGAGAGAGAGACGAGAGAGAGAGAGAGAGAGAGAGAGAGAGAGAGGGCCCCAGTACCTGCCTATATATTCTTCTCTCTCCAAATGTTTATTTTGGACCAGACTGGTTGCCAACTGGTTGCAATTGACCCTCTACAGGGACGAGTTAGTGAGCGAACATGAAACTTTTCCTTTAGGGAGTGAGAAGGAGGGGAAGCCACACACATACTGCACACTCCGACAGGCAAACATACATGCAAATGAGGACACGGATGGACCCCCCAAAAAAAACCCAACAACAACAAATAGAATAAATTAAATAAATAACAGGGAAGAAATGGAGACAGCATGCTCATTTTACAACCAAATAAAATTACTTATTTTAAATAATATTTCTGCATATACTGTATATACTCTGTACATGTTGTAACAGTTTAACAGGAAAGTTATCACACGTATTTTGTCAGCATGCCTTAACAAAACTGAGAGGGAATGACCAAGAGGGAACATAAAGTCCACACGCAGTAAACAGCACTCGATGCAGTGAAATCACCGTAACCTGCAGTAAACACATAATTCTGCCAGACGTTTAACACTACTATAAAATATTTTGTAGCGGCCCATGAAAGGTTGGTGCCTTTACCATAGGAACTACAGATTGCAGTCATTTCAATTACTCTGTTTTACTCCTGAAATTCAGAGTGTGGTTCTGATAATACTTTATGATAAACTGCTTGTGCCCCTCATCTTTGTCTCTTTGTATAAAAGTGTCTGCTGAATGATAAAATATCATGCAATTAAAATGAATAAGCTAAATCATTTAAATTGGAGAAACTCAAGGAATGTTCCAGAAGAAATACAATGTAAGATCTATCAACAGTATCTTTGGCCTGCTGTTGATTACCGCAGAAAACTTATTTTGACTTCAGTTTAAATGGAGGCCTAACAGGCAAGCATTCTGTAAGGTTTTAAAGCAGAATTGTGAAGCTAATAATTTTTAAAACACAAATAAAATGTATGTTATTTCAGCTGTTAATTTCCATAAACCTGTTAAGGTGTCTATATCATTACTTTGAGGTGTGATGAACGAACTCCAACCAATGTTACTCCTGTGCGCAGAGTTTGCCATGATAAAAGTACTGCCAGATGGTAATGTCACATGCCCTCCATGGTATCCTTGTGCATATCATGTAAATGTTACCCCGACAGGTTCACATGATTATGGCATGTGTTTGACTCGATATACTGTTACTTTACACAGGCAAGGTTGGTAAACTATTCTAGAAGCCTAATGCAAAATCATGACAATCATAAAACCCAAAGAGGGTCAATTGTTTGGTATAATTTTAAAGAAAACTTAAAAAGATTATGATATATTATGAGACTCACAACTGAAAGAAACTGCTAGAGAAAAAAATAGAGCCAAAAATGTACTATTTCGTATTTTCTGATTTGGCACATATCTCTCGGTATAAATAAGGTGGCTCAATTTTTTTTTGTTTTGATACAACAAAGCAATCAAAAGTTATACCATTAAAAAATAAATTTATCTTAGTGTCCAAAAATGTCTCCAAGTGTCCAAAAGCCTCTCCAAACAAACAAAGCATAATTATTTTATATAAAAACAAATTACACATGCAAATACAACGACTAAAGGCACTGTAGGCTCTCTCTTCAAGGCAGGAAGGGATGAGTAATGAGATCTCACTCAGTTCCATTCTGTTTCATTTGAGTCATTATTGAGTCTGTGTCATGTACTTGGCACCATCTCCTGGTGGCCTTATGTAATTAAGAGTAAACAAACCTCTCTGCCCATATTTGGATGACTTCCACCTCTGGTTGCAGCGATCTGAATCCTAATGCGATTGGTTTAGTGTTACATGACGATGGACAACGTACCACATCATTTTGTACGATCTAGGAAAGCTAGTGTTTTTAGCCAGATAGCACATTATGTGCAGTTAGCACACAGTGCTTTGTGTGGATTAGCTACTGATCATTGCATCCGATTATGTTGTGCGTGGGCTCGTTTTAACAGGAATACCCTCCTCAAAGTAATGTTATGTTTGTTGTTCCGTTTATTTTTGTGAAGTTATATGTGACAACGCGGCTAATATGTGATATTTTAGGTTCTGTTTATTTTTTGTTAATTTATACGTGAAAACATAGCTTTTGAGAAACACCTGTTTACACGTAACATGCATGTCCAAGACATATACATGGGTATTAGCTACTCGCTATATTTTTTCTGTGAGTAAAATAAATAGGCTGGTTGTATTCTAATCTTTGAGAGCTTTCCAGCTACATTTGAGTATACAACTATTTGATCAGTTTGACGTTTTTACTGATTCCAATAATTTGTTCAGTGCAAAATTATTAATAAATTATCAAAACAGAACAATTCTGATTTGTCTGCAAATTTCAAAGCTCTTGTTCAGTTTTGGTCATAATGCCTACGTGTATTGTAGAGTACTGCTTCCAAGCTAATAAACTATAAAAAAAAATTGTCGATTAAAACTGTGGTTATTTAAATTTTGATCATTATCTTTTCTCAGCTTAAAGGGTTAAAGGGATAGTTCACCCAAAAATTCTGTCATCATTTACTCACCATCATGTTATTCCAAATCTGTATGACACTCTTTCTTCTGTGGAAGATGTTAAACAGAATGACAGCCTCATCTACCAATCACTTTTATTGTATGGAGGGGGAAAAAGAATGGTGACTAAAGCAGTCAGACCCAAACATTCTGCCTAACATCTCTTTTTGTGTTGCACAGAAGAAACAACAACGGTTAGTAAAAGTTCACCACAAAAACAATCTCTTTAATATTTTAAAGATATTTTCAAGTTAATTGTAGACTTAAATGTTGGACAGATCAATGCCCATCACTATTGCAATGTGTTAAATGGGGCTTGGGGTGGCATGTTTTGCATGGATAACTAGAATTAGAGTCTTTGCCCCCAAGCTCAGTCACTCAATACCCACAACCTGAGTTTACAGTCTGAGAAACAGAGAGAGAGAGAGAGTGAGAGAAAGAGTGAGAGAGACAGAGGCTGAGAGCAGGGCTGGCCCTGTAGACTAAATAAAAGCTCTTAATCCTCATAAACTGCTCCATATGAGCATTACATCCCTGACTCCACACGGGACTCCTTTGCGAATGGAACTCATTTTAGGGTTAAAACATTACCAGCACTGCTCCTCTCCCTTCCCAGGAATGAGCTGACTGCCCTTCACTCCCTCCCCCACCCTGATGACAGAATACGCTTATGATGAAAAATGTCCAGGAGGATGTAAATGATGGGGTTGGAAAAATGCAGAGTTTGTAGTTTGTGAATTCAAGGATATCAGTGCTGCTGTGCAATATTTGCATTGGCTGCTGGGAATATTTCACCTTTGCCATAGTAGAGTGAACTGGATTAACAGAATTATCTTTGAATCCACAGGTATAAACGGTAAAGCAAGTATAAGTCGGGTTTAAATGCAACCAAATCCATTTGATCAAAAGGCAGCAGGAAGACTCAGTTTGCATGTGACTGCAGGGTTCTCATTCATTCATCAACTGTCACACAAATGAATGGATGGGAGAGAGAAACATATGTATGTGTGCCCGGTCCGGCCTCACATGCGGCAACCCAGCAGCCAACAGTAAAGTGGCATGTCTAGTCACTGGAACACAGTGCCCACCCACAACTGACTATTTTTGCTTACAGTTGCTTGCACAGACAATCTTTATAAACCATCCCATAGAAATGAGTTGGAGATTTCTGTGAAGAGTATGATTATCAGAAGAAAAAAAAAATGAATAAAGTGCTAAAATTTTATGGATATAATTCTGGTAACACTTTTATTTTAGGGATCGGAAATCAGACAGTAATTCATGACTAATAATTACACTTGTAAGTGACTAGTTATGGACATGTTTGGCATTATGAAGTATTTACTAAGCCTTTATTGGCTTATTTCTTATTCTTGCTTTATAGCCCCTTTTTGTCAAAACAAATATTTTATTAGCTGAAAACAAAACATCAGTTGCTAGAATGATGCAAATTACATCCTTAATAGGTTCTCATTACTCAAAAGTGCTTAAAAGTATAAAATACATGTAGAATGCATATAGTATTTCAACAAAGCAGGGAAGGTTAGGTTTAGGGGTTAGTGTAGGGTGTCTGTGTGACTCTAAATAAAAATGTTGATGCCCCTATACTGTATGGTAGTATTTATTAAGGGGTGCAAATAGCATCCAACATGATTTGCACTTGGTACAATGAAGATGCTTTTTAAGACAAAAATCTCTGCCTTCTATTTATTTTATACTATAAGCTGCACATTCACACAGTGCAATGAGAACCTATAAATGATGTATTTTTCACCATAGCTTTTGGTATCTTTTGTTTTTACCTAACATGTTAAATTCATTGTTAGAAAAAAGAAATGTAAAGAGGCTATTAGGCAATGATAAGAAATCAGCAAACAAAGGCTTAATAAATACAATATAATTCTAAACAAGTCCGTAACCAGTCTCTTACGAGTCCAATTATTAGTCATTATTTACGGTCTAATTGCTGATCCCTAAAATAAAGTGTTACCATAATTCTTATTTTTGCTGGATTGAGGTATGACCAGGATCAGAAATTAACAACTGCTTGGGGTAAAAAATCTAATAAATAAAAAAATCCCCAATTTCTTAGGTCAGTTATCTAACTTTTGAGACATTTCATAATATTATATTATAAGCATAAATAGTAAAGGCATTTAGTATCAGTTTAGTAATGATGTCTTGTACATTATTTATAGCTACTTTTGTATTTGATGCTGATTTAATGATAACACTTTACAATAAGGTTTGATTTGTTAACATTAGTTAATCCATTAGATATCATGAACTAACTATGATTTTTATTTACAGCATTTAATAATATTTTAATGTATTAATCTTCGTTAATTGATCAAAAACTCTATTAATTAGTCAAAACAATATTGTTCATTGTTTGTTCATGTTAGTTCATAATCCATTAATTTATGTTAACATACATCTAATGCTAAAATGTATTAGTATATATAGAAATTAACATGAACCAAAACTAATAAATACTGAATAAGTATTCTTCTTTGTTAGTTCATGTTACATATTGTGTACTAAACTAATAAAGTTTTTATAATAAAATAAAAATAACTACTGCAGTTCAGATTTGTATTTGCCCTATCAGAGTTAGTTTTAGTTTATTACATTTTATTTATTTTATTTTATTATAAAAATCCTAAATGTTGAGCTGGTTTCTAAAAACATATTCATTATTGTATTCTGAACTGTGCAGTTACAATCACCTCAATTATGACCTGAATTAATATGTAAATTAATTAACATTACTAAGATGTTATAAAGTGAATTTACCTGTGAGCAAGTATAGGTGTCCTTATTGATGTTATAACATGTTCATTTGGGAATAAGTGCTGACATGTAAGGAATAATTGACGACGGATCATTGAATTATTAAATAATAATACACACCCGAGGTATGCATTATTTTTCAATAACTCAACAGGCTGGAGTCAATTATTCCGCTTCTACCACAGTTACCACACCTAAATACATCGCTCAGGGTTTTATATCAAGACATTTTCTGGTTTTCATCCGTAAAATGCTCTTGTATGTAAAACTACTTTCTTTCGCCATGAATTCAGCGTATTGTTTTGATACAGACTCAGCCTCCGTTGCTTTACTGGAGCACCTACTGAAGAAACAAGGAAGTGTGTTTGTTTGTGTGTGTGTGTGTGTGTGTGTGTGTGTGTGTGTGTGTGTGTGTGTGTGTACGCATGAGTGAAATCAAGAGAAAGAAAACAGAGATTGCATGTTGGATTACCTTTTTGTGTCTCTCCTCAGCAGAAACATCGCTTGAAATCACCAAGATGTAAAGTTAAGTATACTTCTCAGTGTATCCATTCTTGTATATAGTTTTCCAGTTGCTTCACAACTGTTTTATTAAGTCACGGGGGTCCGTTGATATCAAGGCTCTGTGCCCCACTCGCAAGTATGTATGCATGTATTTATGTATGTATGTGTGTATGTGTTAGAGTGTGTGAGAGGGGAGGCGGAGGGCGATGGTGCTTAAATTTCACAGGTAATATAAGTTGTTTCAGATTATATAGAAACTGTTGTATTGACAATTTAAACCAAGGCTCTGTTTGTTGGTCAAGACTCAAATCTCTATGTGTGTGTTTGTGTATGTGCGCGCGTGTGCATGCATGTGCATATGTCAGTGTGGGTGAGACAAGAGAGAAAGATGTTTGTTTGTTGGTCATGACTTGACTATGTGTGTGAGTTTGTATGCATGTGTGTCAGCATGTGTGTGTGTCACTATGAGACAAGAGCGAGAGAGAGAGAGAGGGGGGGGCACGTGAGGTCGAAGTTCAACTGAAATTGAAATACATTTAATATATTAAAGACATTGTTTGTCATGCTTATCTGATGAACTTAGCCAATGTCTTTGTTTTAATTAGTTATTTTGTAGTGGTAGCCTGTGGCGAAGTGATATAGAATCATTATGCGGTCAAGACCTGGAACTACTTCAAAGACGTGCGTTTACTTGAAAACGAATTGCACACCTTAGAACTTCCGTCAACCAATCAGAATGAAGCATTCAACAGCCCCATGGTATAAGTAGATTTAAACAAATTTTACAGAAATGACTAAAAACAGGATCTCCACAGACTTACAATAGTAAAGTGCAAGTGCTTTTCTGACAATATGATGGACAACAACAAAAGTTGCTAAATTAGGATTGGTCTGTAACATTTGTAAGGCAGGGCTTAGCTATCAGTCAATTGACAGATGGCACACTAAGTGAAAAGCATATGTACACGTGTGTTTGTGCTCTTGAAAGCTAGAAAAAGTGATGGAGAAAGAGATTGTGAGGGTGAAAGAGTGAGATGGAATGAGTGACTAACAGAAAGAGAATTTAAGACTGAAACTCTCTTGAATCGGCATGTGTGAACTGTTCAGGTAAGTCCGTCAGACACAGGAAATGTATTAACATTGACCACAGTTTACTCTGTTAACCACACTAAGGCCCTGTGGGACATGCCTGCAGGACAGCATCTGTTTACATACACAAAAAAAACATGCATGCACACACATCAGAACACTGTCCAACTTCTCATACATTTATTACCGACATTTTTTATTGATATAAACATCAATACACCATCAATTAACACCCAAATAAACTGCTGCTGCACATGTGACAGGTCGTAAACAATTATTTGTGGAACATTGCTGTCAAATATATGCTCTGTGTGAGTTAATATTTCAGTGTGAAGAGAACGCAGTGAGCACACAGTCTGACTAGTATCCCGCCTAAAGGATTCAGGCCTATGCAAACATCATTCACCACAGCAACATTCCTCTGCAGTTTAAAGAGGTGAGGGCACAGTTTGAGTTACTGTATGAGTCTTAGTATATTTACAAATCAGGTGGTTCTCACCATCAATTATTTTATGACAAGTAGTCAATGAAATGTAATCATTAGACCACCAAGCAAAAAAAGGAAAAATATACATGAGAAAATAAGACTGATCATTTCCTGATCATTTTATTTATGTATAATTGTATTATTGTTTAGGGCTGCCTAAAACGTTTTTTGTGAAAAGTAAAAAAAAAAAAATAATAGCATGTGTTATCAGTTATGAGAGACTCCAAACACCATTGGTTCTGACATGCTAAGACTGAATATGCGCATACACTAATGAGATATCAAGGTTCATTGGTTGCTCTGCGGCAACTGCTGCAGCCTATAGACGAGCTTGGGCGAACTCGCATCCAATGAGAGGCGTCCGCGCGCTCACTGCATCAAAGCCCGCCAAAAAGGGCGTGACTAGAGTGCATATAAGCGTAGTTCGTAGGCTGGAACCCTGATTTTCATCTCTTCAGCGAAGCTCTTCGCATCTCTGAACTGGAAGCCGCGTCGCCGTTCGAGGGGCATCTAGCAAGCGTGGATAGCGCTCAAAGAAGCCGGCCGTCTTCGCCACCTTCAGCCATCCTGCGAGCTACGCCATCCGGCGACGTATCCTTTTTTAGAGCAAGCTAAGTTCCTCAGCGAACTTCACAAAAGAGTATCGAGCGTCTTTTTAAAGATGCCTCGCACTTCCTGCGGCTCATGCCGCGCTCCTCTCAGCGCCGGAGACCGACACATCATCTGCACTCTCTGCCTGGGACGCTAATTCCGCCGCCTATTCCGCGCCTATTCCGCCGCCGGCCAAGCCGCATCTGCTCTGCATTCCATGGCCGTCTTGCAGATCCTCCAAGCGGACCTTCTTCGGGAGTGGGATGAGAGAGGCAGGCACCCAGAGGCTGTTACAGATCTAAGGAGCGCGACGGACCTCGCCCTTCGCGCCACCAAAGCTGCAGCCCAAGCTATAGGGAAGTGCATGGCCTCGCTGACTGTAACCAAGAGACACGTGTGGCTAACGCTAGCCGACATGGGAGAAACTGAGCGCTCCACGTTCCTCAACGTGCTGCTCTCTCCGTCCGGTCTCTTCGGTTCCGCGGTAAGTGGCATTGTTGACCGTTTTTCGGAAGTCCAGAAAGCCACCCAAGCCATGAATCTCTTCCTGCCTCGCCGCGCTAGCTCCTCTGCAGGCCGCCCACGTAACCAGCCTCCTGCACGAGCATCTTCACAGCGCCCAGCTCAACAAAGCCAGACTTCCCAAAGCCACCCCAGATCGTGCTCAGACAGCCGCCGTAGACCACCACCCCCCCGCGGGCCTCGGCCTAAGATTGCGCTGAAACCTGAACAACCGAAGTCCTCCTAGCTTTGTTGAACAAACTACGGCTCAGTCCCGCCACGGCCGGACCACCGTCAAAGCTTCGCCCCCTGTCAGTCCCCTTCTCTCAGGCTAATGCAGTGGTGAATTTAGCAGCCAACAAGCCGGTGACACTGCCCGCTTGCCTGCACTCAAACGCAGTTTTCACGGCGACCCAAATAAATCTTGTAAAGAGCAAACATGTCTTATGTGTAGAAAATGTGCCCACAACCCTGTGTTCGCCCCTACACACAAGCATAACACATCCCGTGCCCCTATCAGAGCACGCTCACATAAAGCGGTTACGAACCGCTCGAGCGCTAGAGTCATTAAATGTGCCCACGAATACGTGCGCGCGCCCATTCTCTGCCCGCTCTGTTACACGGCCAGCAAACATTCCTCTGTGTGTAAGTCCCGTGCCCATGACTATGCTTGCGCATCACGTAACAGATGTGACTCTTTCCCCATTCATTCCAATCGGGAAGTCACTCACAAAACAGCCTGTTCATGCTGTCTGCGGGCAATCATGCATAAACACACTAAACGCGCTCACACATTTTGTTCAGCGCTCTGTGTGCGGCAATCAGAGCCAATTGGCCATTCACCCTCTAGCGTTACGCTTCAAAGCGTGGGAAGCTATTCCAGGGATATCCAAGTGGGTGTTAAGCACAATACAACAGGGCTATTTGCTACAGTTCGATCGCTGCCCTCCTCGCTTCAGAGCGCGGCTCGAAACCACTGTGAACACGGAAGCAGCGTGCATGCTTCGTTCAGAAATAGCAAGCCTTCTGTGCAAAAGGGCCATAGAGAAAGTGCCACCCTCTCTGAGCGAGTCGGGGTTTACAGCCGTTATTTTCTTGTTCCCAAGAAAGACGGCGGCCTCAGACCCATATTAGATCTCAGGGTTTTGAACAAGGTGCTTGCAAAAGACCGTTCAAAATGCTTACAATCAGGAAACTCCTCGCGCATGTGCGCCAGGGGACTGGTTTATTTCTGTCGATCTGAAAGATGCATACTTTCAGATTCAGATAAATCCCCGTCACAGGCCATTCTTGAGATTCGCCTTCGACGGCCAGGTTTATCAATACACCGTCCTTCCGTTCGGCCTGTCCTTAACACTCCGTACTTTCACGAAGTGCATGGATGCGGCGATCGCACCCCTGCGGAGTCAGGGTTTGCGAATTCTGAACTATTTGGACGACTGGCTGATTATGGCTCAGTCACATATGGAGCTTCTGTCTCACAGAGCAGTTCTCCTCAGCCATCTGAACAGTTTGGGTCTTGCAGTCAATTGGACCAAGAGCTCACTACAGCCCAGTCAGACAATTTCCTTCCTTGGGATAGAACTAGACTCCGTGGCAATGACGGCTCGCTTATCTACACAGCGTGCGCGCCGTGTTCAGCGACTAGCCGCATCTTTTCAGATGAACAGCCTCACGCCTCTGAAGAAATTCCAGAGAGTGCTAGGTTACATGGCCTCAGCCGCAGCAGTACTTCAGCTGGGTTTACTGCACATCGCCCGCTTCAGCATTGGCTAAGCACCCAGCGTCTCGCCAGGCTTGGGCCACAGGCCGCCAGCCCATCAAGGTGACTCAGACCTGTATTTCAGCTCTGCAGCCTTGGACAGTGGCCGAGTGGTATCAGCGAGGAGTGACAATGGGAGCTGTATCTCGCCGAAAAGT
Source organism: Xyrauchen texanus (assembly GCF_025860055.1). Classification (NCBI taxonomy): domain Eukaryota; kingdom Metazoa; phylum Chordata; class Actinopteri; order Cypriniformes; family Catostomidae; genus Xyrauchen; species Xyrauchen texanus. The sequence goes on from NC_068291.1 coordinate 15,794,284, forward strand.
CATCTCGACAGACGCGTCCAACACGGGTTGGGGCGCGGTCTCGCGAGGGCTCTCCGGTTTTCGGCCTATGGTCAGTTCAGGAAAAGCTCCTTCACATAAATTGTCTGGAAATGATAGCGATCGAGTACGCGCTCGTGCGCTTTCTCCCGGTCATTCAGGGTCACCACGTCCTGGTCCGTTCGGACAACAGATCTGTGGTATCCTACCTAAACCGTCAGGGCGGTGTCAGATCCAGGAACCTTTTCCATCTGACGGAACACATACTGAGTTGGTCCCAGTGCCACCTGCGCTCGCTGAGGGCGACGCGCGTGCCAGGCCACCTGAACGACGGCCCGGACAGACTGTCCAGAGACAATATTCCCCCAGGGGAATGGTCCCTGCACGCTCAAACAGTCCAGGCGTTATGGCACCTATTCGGCAGAGCAGAGATAGACCTCTTTGCGTCAGAAGAGAACTCTCACTGCCCGATATTTTTCTCAAAGCGAGGATGCGCTGGCCCAGGACTGGCCCAGGCGCCCGCTTACGCCTTCCCCCGTCTCGCTATTGCCACAGGTAATGCAGAGGATCAGGGAAACGCGTCACTCGGTGCTCCTCATAGCCCCGCGTTGGGAGAATCAGACATGGTTCCCGGAGCTTACGCAGTTGTCACTGACAGCGCCGTGGCCCATCCCAGTGAGAGCAGATCTCCTCTCTCAAGCTCGCGGCACAATCTGGCATCCCCACCCAGAGCGCTGGGCGCTGCATGCGTGGGTGATCAACGACTACCCGTCGCTCTGCCAGAAGGAGCAATAAATACTATCATACACGCTAGAGCCCCTTCCACAAGAAGACTCTATGCGTCAAAATGGTCTGTGTTCTCAAAATGGTGCACCGACAGAGACCTGGACCCGCGGACATGTGGGGTGTCGTCGCTGCTCGTATTTCTACAAGAGCTGCTGGATAAGGGCAGATCCCCATCCACGCTCAAAGTGTATGTGGCAGCCGTTGCGGCGTTCGCTGAACCCCTGCACGGCCAGTCATGGGGAAAAAACGAGCTGGTCATCCGCTTCCTTAGGGGAGCTAGAAGGATGAACCCCCGCGCCCCCATCGGTTCCTATCTGGGATCTTTCTATAGTTCTCGAAACTATGAAAGCCCCCCTTCGAACCACTTCAATCCGTGGATTTGAAATACCTTTCACTCAAAACCGTTTTTCTGACTGCCCTATCATCAGTCAAACGTGTGGGAGACCTTCACGCGCTGTCTGTCAGCGCTGCGTGTCTTGAGTTTGGACCAAGTGACTCCAAGGTCATTTTAAAACCTAGACACGGCTATGTTCCCAAGGTGATCGGTACTCCTTTCAGAGCACAGGTCATTTCCCTATCGGCGCTACCAGCATCCGATAGCGAACGCGACGCCAATCTCCTTTGCCCAGTCAGAGTACTGAGATTGTATACCGCGCTCCGCCGCTTTCAGATGCTCTGAGCAGCATTTCGTTTCGTTTGGAGGGCGCACCAAAGGTCTCGCCGCCTCGAAACAGACACTATCTAGATGGATAGTGGACGCTATTGCTGCTGCATACGCGTCAAAAGACCTGCCATGCCCGTTGGGCATTAGGGCTCACTCCACTAGAGGCATGGCATCCTCGTGGGCACGGTCCAGCGGGATTCCCATTCACGACATATGTGTGGCAGCGGGATGGACTTCCCCCTCCACATTTGTCAGATTTTACAATATGGAAGTGCCCGCTCTGCAGGCAAAACTACTAGCGGTTTAATACGCTACAGCTCCCCTGGTGAGCTGCACTGATGGGACACATTCCACACAGACCGGCACCGCCGCTCTGTCGTTCCCTTCCCACTATGTGCTTATATATTACACAAACACTGACCCGCATTCTTGCCGGCCAAATCTTATTTCCCCACTCATAAGGGCTCCCGGGTTCCCCTTAATTCCCTGGGGCTCATACAGTGGATGCTTGGCGCGACGCCGTTGACAATGGGTTCCGTAGCGTAAGCTAGCTTACGCAATACGAGAGAACCTCTCGTGAAGAGAACGTATCGGTTACCTAACGTAACCTCGGTTCTCTCTAGATGAGGGAACGAGTACTGCGTAGCCGGCCGTGCTCGCGCCACGAGCGACTTTTCGCTTCAGTCAATGAAAACCAGGGTTCCAGCCTACGAACTACGCTTATATGCACTCTAGTCACGCCCTTTTTGGCGGGCTCTGATGCAGTGAGCGCACGGACGCCTCTCATTGGATGCGAGTTCGCCCAAGCTCGTCTAGTAGCCTGAGAGAAGGGGACTGACAGGGGGCGAAGCTTTGACGGTGGTCCGGCCGTGGCGGGACTGAGCCGTAGTTTGTTCAACAAAGCTAGGAGGACTTCGGTTGTTCAGGTTTCAGCGCAATCTTAGGCCGAGGCCCGCGGGGGGGTGGTGGTCTACGGCGGCTGTCTGAGCACGATCTGGGGTGGCCGCCCTGTCGGCGCTGGGAAGTCTGGCTTTGTTGAGCTGGGCGCTGTGAAGATGCTCGTGCAGGAGGCTGGTTACGTGGGCGGCCTGCAGATGCCTCTCTGTCTGCCTCTACTACATGACTCAAGTCTTTGGAATCCATTCAAAAGATATGCTCAGATTTGTTCATTTTGGCATAATTATTTCCAAAATTAGATTTTTGTAAATCACACTTTTACACCAGTATGTTGCAGCAACTGAACATCTTTTATGTGTTTTGAGTAAGTCATCAAACTTAGGCAGTCAAATTGAAATTCGTCGAACTTAGAATAAAATGCACATTTGAATACTAAAATGAGAAATTGAATTTTGAATGTGTGCCAATCACTGATGATGACTTACATTCTTGGGCTAAAACAGGTGCAGTGCAACAATTAAAACAGAATGTGCCTGTCTCAGGACATTTTAAAAGTTGAATTTCCTTTTAAATTGACACAGCATCTAAAAAATTATCGTTACTGCACAAGATGCTGAAAAAATACACAGCGTAACAGTCAAAGACGTCCATGTAGCGCATACTTGCATAGAAAAAGACAGATGCATTCGAAGTGGTTAGGTACACACATACTAGAGTATGGGATATATGAGTTGGGGTTTGGGTTATATCATATGGTTGTTAAAATATGCATTCCTGTTGATTTGTATTAATTCATTAACAACCAGTTTTCATTTTTAATTGTTTTTAGTTTTTTGACTATGAATACATTTCATCTTGTCATATTCATTCATATTTAGTCAGTTTTACTCTGACTTATATGGCATATAATGTGCAAAATGACAAAGCGCAAGTCAGACTGTAATATATATTTAGAAAAATGTATAAACATTTATTAATTTAAACATGTATGAAAGATATAGAATAAACAGATATAAAAGATACATACAAAAAAGCTACAACTGTCCATGATGTGAAAACCTGACCTCCTGAAATAATTAATATATTTAAGTATTAGGTACTTTTCAAGTTATGTTTAAATAAGTTTCAAGTGAATTCTTCCTACTTTCGTGATTGTTTTTCATTTTTCCACGTTTTAGCCAGTTTAGAACATTGCATTGCATGTAGTGTTTTTTTAAGTCGACACAGCGCAGTCAAGGCATTCTAACTAGCACGTAACTTAGTTCAAGTTCACCTGTTCATTTGTTTCATTATCTGTGCAGATGTAAGTTGTAATATTACATACTGTATATGTTGTAAATATAGTGATTAATCTCATGTATAATCAGGATGGGTTTGAGTGAGGTAATTGACTTGTTTGTAAAGCAGTTTGTTTTGTTCGTATTCAACTCTTTCTGTTCACGCAGCTTAAGTGGGGAAATCATATTCGATAATTGGATGAGCCTATGTGAATATATTTTCTTCTAGATGTTTCTTTTAAACACAGAAGTTTCTTCTGTTTGTGCCATGTTATTATCTTGGATTAGTTTGTCTCGTCATACTTTTGTCAACAGTATGTTTTATTTCATATAATTATCTTCATAATTTATAATTGTAATAATGTTCTGTCTCGTGTTAGTTATGTTTAATCTAAACTAAACAAACAAATAAAAACATATCGCTCTGCAAATCGCTTTTTGCACCAGTCTGTGGCCATTTCACCCAGAAACTGGAGCTATTATGTGCCCGTACACTCAACAACACTTCCAGCTTCGGCCACTGGGAGCATTGGTTCAAATTTCTTTGAGCACAGACCGATTTCAGCTAAAGAACTTTCGACCTACTGTTGCCGAATTCACAGTGGGAACAGTCTGAAAAAATGTCATGGTGCTCCTTTATGGAGCAATAACTTGTTTCCTAATATAATAAGGCAACACTTAAACAACATAACACATTCAATAAAAATAATATGATAAAAAGGATCAAGATGATGCTAATGAGACGAGCTGGGACAAGATAACAAATTAAATGATTAACATCTACTAATGTCCTGCAGGATGCTCCCCCATCTGTGTTCTCTTGCACTGTGATCTGACAACTCTCTCTCAGACTGGAGCAGAAGCCCTTCCTCTCCCCCTCTTTCTTCTCTTTCCAGGAACTGCATCTCTTCCATGGCTGGAAGCTTGTAATTTGTAACAGACCCTTGAGAAGCCCACCTCATATCTGGACAGGGGATCACTAGCAAATCATATCAGAGAAAAGGACTGTTTAAATATAGCTCTAATTACCACAATTATTTGTTGCCATCTCTTTTTTCTCCCTTCCTCTAGGCCTTGCGCTAGTATGCTTTTTTTTCCTCTTTCTCTTGCCTGCTTTTTAAAAAAACAGTGTCCTTTCATTCAGAGCACTTCCTTCTTTTCGTATTCAGTAAATCCTAGCTTGTGGTGTGGGCTGGGGGGGGCTGACAGTTGCATGACAAGGAATGTTTCCCTTTGTAAGAACCTACTTCCTCCTCGCTCAGTTTTAGCCTAATTGAAACATTTCCTATTGGGCTCAATCAAGAGGGCAATTACCTAATTATTCGCTTATGCTTTGCTTGGTCCTGTACGCTGCAAGGTATGAAAAAGTGTTATCAAAGACATTAAGTTGCGCTGTTTCCATCCTTTTTTTTTTTTATAATATATATATATTTTTTTTAATATGTAGTCAAATGCTGTAAACTAAAAATGGGGCATATGAATTGCCTTTTTAAAGAAGCAGACATAAAATGTGGGGGCAGGGGCTCATATGGAGTGTAGTATCAAAAAGATTAAGTTTTTGAAAGTAGTTGAGTCTACATTTAACTCTTCCTCTCAATATATAGTGTTGAGATGAGGTGGTGTTATGATATGAGAGGGGGAGGCTCTACTATAGCCGAAAGAAGGCGTTTTATGGACTCATAAGGAAATGTATTATCAAAGAGGGAGAGGAAATACGACGGGGAGGCATTAACGGAGCTGGAATGTTCTGTCCCGTCTAAACCTTCCTCCAACACATTTAATAATTAGACAGCTCATAAAACATACATTTATCATGTATAAAGAGATTTTCTCACTTCCCTTTAGGCTAGGCGAGACCCAAGAAGAAGAAAAAAGTGTTCTGAACCATAACAAACATGTCCATTCAAGTGATGATCCAATCTATCAATCATATAAAAAAGCCAATCTCTGGAGAGGGGGAAACATATATTTTTCCATCATAAAATATTAAATAAATATTCCAAAGCCATGTATAGATAATGTAAACACATCAGCCTATAAGGAAGCTGTATGTTCTCAGCTGTAACTTCATGTCCCCCTCCTTTCCCATCACCGGTACACACCTGAGCTTCAAAAGGTCATCGCTTCAACAAGTGTGGGCTATTGAGGTCTTAAATCAATCATTTAAATCTATGGCTAAATCAGCGAGCTGTCTGGGTTTAAGCACACATGCCGTAGCTTAATTCACCCGAGTGAAGGAGCACAGCGGCCGTATTTCTGCCAACATGTGCGCCACTGTTGTCTAAACAAGCGCTGCGAGGCAGGCTGCAGAGGAGGGAGCTTGCTGCAGGACATGAAAAGCAGTTAAGAGAACGTCCATGCGGACATGTGCAACAGATACGCAAACACACACTAACACGGGATGCAGAGAAGACTGGAAGTACTTGGCTTGAGGTCATGGAAATGGGTTATAATGCAGCCTTTCACTGGGGAAAATGAGAGGACCTGCTTTCCTCACATACAAGTACACTCATACATACAATGATCAGCATATCCATACACACATACACGCATGTAGGAATGATGGAATGCTCTCACACAGACTGGGTGGGCCGCTTGACTAGTGAACCCTGGGATGAGATTTAGGGAGTTAACGAATTTGTCCTACGAACAAGTCAGACATTTACACACACACACACACACACACACACACACACACACACACACACACACACACACCAAGGTTTTGGCATACCTATTTGTTCTTTATTATAATTATTATCTACATTTTAGAATAATAATAGTCAAAACTATAAAATAACACACTTTAACTATCAAACTATAGACACCCTTTGCCTAGATTGCAGCTCTGCACACTCTTGTCAATCTCTTAACCAATTTATAAGGTATTTAACCCATGAGTTCCCATGTACTGTATGCTGGGGACTTGTTGGCTGATTTTTCTGGAATATACTGTCCAATTCATATAAATAATAATAATAAAGAAATATAAACAAAATAAAAATACTTGTAATTAATTACATTTTATTTTTTATGTATATTTGTCTACAAAACAAATTTCAGGCATCATAAGCCTTTAGATTAAAAGTTTTTTAAGATCATGAGAAACATCAATTCATTCAAATGTATCCTACAGTAACTTTTGACTGGTACTGTACACACATGGCAATATTTAGAAACATATAATCAACTGGCAAGCATATTCATGACGTCAACTTCAAAAAGGATCTCCTTTAAATATAGTGGGAGATAATTAGATTAAATAATAATTTATGTAAATAAAAACTTGACAACGGTCTGATTTACCATATGTGCCTCCTGATGCAGATTTTCCAGTCAGATAAACCACAATTCACACCACAGTTATCGTGCGTGTGTGTGTGTGTGTGCATGCGCATCCATGTCGGCCACTGACTTAATGTTTAAAGTCAGGAAAAAGTGAGAATGCAAGGGAACAGGATGGAAAGAGTGATCGTGGAATAGAGAGATGAGAGAGAGACAGACAGAGAAGGATCGCCCAGGTGGTCTTGTGTACTGTGGCCGCTGGGCAGCATTCTGACATGAGGGGGGGAACTTGAAACCCATGCAAATGTGATCACTCCCGTTCCCACTGATTGGGACGGCCGCGTATGATTAAATATAATTGCAAAAAAACCTTTTCCAAATGCCTCTGCAGTTTCAAAAAAATAGGAAGGATTTAGAAGCAATTCTTTGTCTTTGAAAGAGAGTGGGGCGAGCTAGTGGGTGTGTGTGTGGTGGTGGAGGTGGCGGGGGATCCATGAGGTTAAATGTATGTGTGTGTGTGTGTGTGTGTGTGATTGTGCACTGTAATGTGCGTGTGAGAGGGACAGGGCTGTTTTCATTGTTGTTTTAGAGAGCTGGTTGCTACATGCAGGGAATGGGGAGAGAGGGGAATATTTGCTGGCAGAAGTTCTTCAAGGTTCAGAAGCCGCCTGTCACCCCGGCGATGATTGATGGCTCAGGCGGAACGCTTAAGTCAACAGTGCATGAGCACGTCCAGGACGTCCCGAGCGCATGAAACCACACCGAGGCTCCACTCAGCACCCATTTAGAGGTCAGCAGTCTCTGAGGAATGACAGCTGAGCCCTCACATTATCTTATCAAAAACACCTCACACGGTTAAAGGCTGAGCCACTGTATTCTGGAGAATGAGGTCTAATATTGTGTCTAGGTGTCTAATATCTGAGGTCTAATTAGAACACTCCCATTAAAATCTATGAAGCTGCAAAGTTGCGCGCTTGCAGTGTAGACAGAAGCAATGCGAAGGGCATTTACACGGACAGTGATCAAATAGTTGGAGATCGCCAAGTCCTTTCAATGTTGTAAACTAGTAGGCATTCCTACTCGCCTGCAGCTGTATCATGAGACTGATCATGTAAGCTCTACTGTCTGCACTCATTGGTAGTTGCCTTATTACATTGTGCTTGGTCACATTGCCAACAGTTGCTGTCCCTCATGTTTTCTTAAGTCGCACACTTCCAGTGTAGAATAAAGCTATAAACTGTTACCACCTTAAGAGATTTACAATTACTGTACAGCCCAACCTCCTTTTGCTTTTATACAATGGCAGCAACACCAATGTAAATAAAAGACACCAGACTTTTCAAAATTCATTTCATTAATTATAATAATCAAAATGAACATTTCTTCCATCAAGTAACATTGTTCACGAACCAAACTGTAGGCTGTTTACAGTCGTCAAGAACCACTGTAATGCAGCGCATTCATAAAGAATTACACTGATGTGGTCACAGGTGTGTGTATTCTGGCTACTATAAAACAGATAGTTCAGACTCTAAATTCTGATTGGATGATAAACAAGATCAATAAACAAGAAAAGTCGCTACATTGCTAGAATAAACCTTAGTTTATTATAACAGAAGCTCTCTAGTTTTCACATTGTGTTGCTCACTGTCAGTGTAGACGTGTTGTCAGAACTACACATGGTTGTCAGATGATCGAGAAAAGAATGAGACGGAGACAGAGAGTATGTGTATGTGTGTAAGTGTGTGGGGGATGTTCCTTCTCCATTAGTCGAGCATTAACGGGTGTGAGAGACGATTTAGGGGGTCCGGGGTCACTGAGAGGGGGAAGCAGGTGTCCCTAACTGATCTATGTGCAGTTCCACTTCAACACCTAGTCATTAAACAGACGTGCACACACATGTATCTTCCCCCTAACTCAACTTAGGTGTTTTACGTTCTGCCCCAAAGACTTTGCCATATCTCCTCCTGATTTAAGAATAAGAAAGTTTAACAAACATGAATAACTATAATAAGCACATAAAATAACAAAACTAAATTTGCTCTTAATATATTTTTACTTTCCAGATAAAACTAAGCTCCTAAATAATAAATCAAACAAGCGACAGCAATCTGGTCATCTCATTGCATGTTTCACTCATTGATGATATTTCAAACCTGGTTGACCTGTTGACCTCACAACATATGATTGCAAATGACTTTGGTTAAATGTTCTAGGATGATTGATTTATAAATGAGCCATTCTCTTACTCTGACCAGGCTTTAAAAATCACTCAGAACAGAATGAAGCAGTTTTAATGTCAAACTGAATAAATACTATGCATTAACTGTTCCAAAATATATTTAACAGCATTACACAAATTCTCATTTATAAAGTTTATTTATTTTGCAGCTCTTCTACTTATGTGTTTACATTTCAATATATATAATTATATTTATCCATGAAACCAGGACACATAATTAATTAATACATTATTAAATTGTATTAAAACGGGGTGATGCATGTGTTCGTCATGTCTCTCTCTCTCTCCTCCATAACACATTGAGCACTGTTTTAAGCATGTACTGCAGTTGTTTCATTCAAAGAGCTCTGGTGTTGACACACTTTGAAAGGCAACATTGCCGAACAGACGCAATCCGATCCAGAATCCGGAAAACGAAGTATACCCCGGCCTTTATCAGTCTCTTTTAACATTCTGTCTGTGGTTAAATATCTGCTACAGAGTTCATTGCTTTCTCAGATCAGCTTGGGCTGAATTATAGATTGAAAATTGTTATTCCTCTGAAAATATCCATACTTTAAAATCTTCTGAACACTCTAGGCAACTAGGCAACTACAGCACATTGTAAACACAAAAAAAATGAAGCTTTTTTGCTACACCTGCCAATGACGAGTGAATTGAGAAAATTTACCAGCCACGAAACTATATTTTGCATTATTTTTATAAAAAAATTTTTTTAAAGCTTTCTTGCATTTTTGCGACAAAACAACACAATATCAGTCACATTATCGTATATAAAATGAGACTCTGTCTCTCGGTGAAACCACACCAGTCATAAAAACGTGAAGACACATTATGGTTTTGTTTCTCATATTTTCATGCAAGAAATATTCCAGAGAGAGGAAAAAAAAACTTTGGGAATCCTAGATAAACTTCAGACCAGTTTGGTAAAAGTTGTTAAAAGACATGTAAATCCAACATATGTTATCTGCTTAGCAAGTGGTTTGATTTGAATCATGCACTTCACTTCCATTATTAAGGGTCAGATTATGATCCTTACAATTAGACCTAAATCATTTATTATGTTGCAGCACCTTTTTAATTATTTACTTGCCAAAATAAGAGAGAAAATAAGACATCAACTGAAAAGGACAGTCACTTTAAAGGCGGAGTACAGTAAAATGATTGTGAGGAGAGATTAAAAATAACTTTTTTCTTTGAAATAATGTGCAGAATTAGACCTGGAACATGTATTAAGAAAGTAAAAGGTCAATTTTGATTTCATGTTGACTTTAATCAATTTGCAGGAATTTCATTATATTCTGGAGGCCAACAACTCCTCCTTTGTTTTAGTTTTCATAAAACCCTGAAAGGACTATGAGGTATTTTGTGTGACTTAGCAGAGGAGTTTAGAATGCAGAATAAGAAATCCAGAAGAGGATGGAAAATGTACAGAACTATATCTTTATGATCTGTCCTGTAATCTTGATGGTTGACAACACTTCACAACATGTCGCCAGTGCTCCGTTCCAAGCGGTATAAACATTTTATGGACACCTTAACAACTCTGATCTCTTATCAGTCACAGAACCGTAGAGATCAACAGGAGGAATTAAAATGCATAGACGCAAATCTAAGCGGAGACTAAACTCCACGTTCCCATGAGCCTGTATTTAAACAACGTAAAATTCAATTCACTAGATTTAATTTGGAAATGTGACCCATCTGCAGAGTAACATACATTGTAATATGCACAAACGAGTGGAAATAGCTCTCTCTCCACACCAAACAGAGAGAGAGAGAGAAAGTAGAGGCAATGTTGCGGTCTCTGAAATTTTCATCAGTATGTTTGTCTTCCCCTCCAAATGAATGGCAGATGCTGTGAGAAGCTGTGAGTAACAGCGTGGCCTTTCTGAATGGCCTTTAGATGAAGGCAGGAGAGAGAACACACACATACACTATGTCCCTCACACACAAGCATACAGAAACACACAGATTTATGTTCCTGATATCTTATTGCTGCAATCTCCAGTTGATTAAGAGCAGACCAGGCTGCTAAGCAGCGAGTATGCTGAGATAAGCCGTGCAGGGCGGAAGGACTCAGACTCCTGAGTCAAGGCAAAATGCTGGAGGTCTTGGCTTTAGCTGTGTGGCACAGTGAAGAATGCCGCCACAGGGGCCTTTTTAAATCTGACCATGGAGAGAATCTTTGCCTCGACATTATCACTACAGAACATCACAGTAAACACAAGAGCTTGGCACGTCACTACACACAGATTTTATGCATTGCTGGGGGCTAGTCCAGGAAGGACTAAAGAAATGAGGGCTTGGGAAGTATTCTGTAGTGCAAGGGCCGAAAATATCACCTCTGTAGGTTGTAGGAATAATTTAAAAAGGAGGGAGGGGGAGACACATTGGAGGGGTCTTATCATTTATTTATTTTTTAAATTTTTCAGTTTTTGGAGCCAAGCCCAGTAATTTTGCTTTTAATTGCCCTTTCTCACCCATTACACAGCAACCTTGTCTCATAGAATCAATACTATACCTACATTTTTCAAGGTAATTCTTGTGGCTTGTTGTACGTACCAAATTCACACAAATCACAAGTTAAACGGCAGACTAATAGACCATAAACACTTACTTTTCTACCTGTTCCTCACACAAAGCTATCTTATCAAATGAAAACACTTTTCCTATAGTGCATGACTTGTAAGGCAATACATTTTAGCATCAAATTACATGGTAGCTTAACTGATAGAGCGCTGCACTTGCAAAGCAAAGGACGACATTACAAGTCCTGAAAAGCACTCGAGGCGACACGTGAGCCGAAAGTGTCATATAAGCATCATTTTGCATTTTGATAATAGAGTATGTCACCACAGTCAAGTAATTTTCATGAGATCAGGCTGTTAAATGGGAATTTTTTTGTAACTGTGCATTTAAGATTCCTATAATATGTAAATCGGAAGAAAATGCAGAGCAGCAGGTGCTACACACAGCCAGAAAACTGCACAAGATTTGGCAGAATGACCCACATTTTACTTGAATTATTAGTTTTTCTGGTGTTTAAATACACTCATTTAGCACTTTATTAGGAACACAATGATCCTAATAAAGTGCCCGATGTGGTCTTCTGCTGTTGTAGCCTATCTGCTTCAAGGTTCAACATGTTGTGCATTCTGAGATGCTATTCTGTTCACTACAATTATACAGAGTGGTTAACTGAGTTACCGTAGTCTTTCTGTCAGCTCGAACCAGCCTGGCCATTTTCCATTGACCTCTCTAATCAACAAGGCGTTTCTGCCCGCAGAACTGTCAGTCACTGAATGTTTTTTGTTTTTGGCATCATTCTGAGTAAACTCTGGAAACTGTTGCTGGTGAAAATCCCAGGAGATCAACTGTTACAGAAATACTCAAACCAGCCCGTCTGGCACCAACAATCATGCCACGGTCCAAATCACATTTTTCCCTATTCTGAATGTTGATGTGAAAATTAACTGAAGCTCCTGAACCTGTATCTGCACAATTTTATGCACTGCACTTATGACACACGATTGGCTGATTAGATTGTGTAATAATTAGGTGTGCAGGTGTTCCTAATAAAGTGCTCAGTGAGAATAAATGTTCCTAATTCATGATCACCAGCTTGCGACTGAGTGGGACAAGTTTCATTGTCATTGACATGTAATGTGGATGGTCATTTGTACATATCTTCAAATGTTTTAATATGTCAGAATCAGAAAGATTCATAAGTATAGAACAAGCCGTCTTGGCAGCTTAGTAAAAAGAAAAAGGTAACTGTCAGTGGAATAAAATCTTTAGAGTAAAAAATGCAACCTCAGCATTGCACTCACCATCGTTTATGTGAACACGATTACTTCCTGGTTTCCATGGGACCAGAACTCATGTCTCAGAGATTGCATACACAATGTTTAACAGATTTGAATTGATGCAAAAATGTCAGATGGGAATGTCGCATGGCAGTAATTCAGCTGAATGGGTTCGATTTGAGGGTGCATGAACATTCGGAAGCAGCTTGTCATTTTCCTCATGTTGAAGTAATGCAATAAATGCAGAACATAAAAGTACATCTCTGCAGTTTAAAAATAATATCCAAGATTTCTGTACTGTAGTCTTAATTCTGTTTTGTTCTGAAAAAGATCCACACCAATTTTTGGCCTGATATGTGAAATGCACAATAATCATTGTCAATCAATGACAATCAATGCATTTATGTGTAAGCCCAAATGTGCCGAGCGATTTCATGTGAAGCAGACCCATGAGTCTTAATAAGCTATTTTCTTTTCCAACCCTCATCTACATCTTCATCTCCCTCTCATTTCTCCTTCCTGTGGCTCTCCTCACAGCCGGGAATGTGTTTCTTCCAGCTGCAGCCCATGGTCTGATTGCCTTTGATTTGGGTTAAGTGATTATTACCCCCCTGTGGTATGGGAGGGGATGCTCGCACAGGCTGAAAGTTTGGGCACATCTCACTGAATCTGTGATGTTCTCATGATCTTAAAGGATGTTTGATCTAAAGGTTTATACTTAAATGCTTAAAATTAGTTTGTCAACAAATATGCCAATACATTAATTTCCTAAAAGAAAATGTTTTAAATGGATGGGAAAAGTGAAGGAAAAGCAGTCAACAAGTTTCCACCATACACAGGATCTCCTTCAATAGTGTTTAAAGAGCATCCCCATTGGATATCTCATGCAGTTGGTTGAGAGGGTTAGGTAGCAAAAGTGTTATCAATGCAGAGGGTTGCTACTTTAAAGATATTTTTGTTTTTTTAAACATTTTTGGTCACTACATAATTACCATACTTCTACATGTGTAGAAGTTAATTTCATACTTCTGATGACTTTACAATTATTGTAAAATATGGAAAAGTATAATAATGTAGAGTGAATAGGTGTGTCTACATGTTTAACAGGCACTGTGGAAATCATGTTGTCAAATTCATATCAATATCACAAAAATAATATTTAATAATGATAATGATTTGAAAAGAAGTGTTTTAGGTTATTGTAAATTTTTAAGCTATTTTTTACAAAATGTAGGTACCTTAGATAGGAGTATTATGAGAACATTTGGTGAGCATGTACATTTTTTTGTTGAATGATCATTAATTAATTGTTTACAGTGAAACCAGTCTTTGCCAAAATAATAAAAATTTTTGAAAGCGGAAGAAAATCTGCACACTTTTATTAACATGCAGAAGAGTAAACATAATCAAGACCTGAAGATTATTAAATATTCACTTCAAATTAAATCTTCAAAAAAGATGATTGCCTGCAGATGCTTTTGTAGCCTATTTTCCTTCCTTTATCTTTGCAAAACAAATGTATTTGTGGGAAAGTGTCTCAAACCTCTGACCATGACCACACAGCACATCTGTGTGAATGTGTGCATGTGAGTGTGTCTTTATTCATGTTTGCAGGCATGATAAGCCTTAGAGATTGCAGCCTGTGACTGACTTATAATGCAGAGCAAGCATGACTGCCACCAGAGCCACTCTCACAGAGCCAGTTACATAGAGAGTGGAGGGTAAATCAGTTATTTACGATAAACCGTCTCTCACTGTGTAATTCTTAATTTTTTACTGCAGGCTGGGGTGAACACAGTGCATGTTGTGTTACTGTTCCATGCTTCACACCATAGATAAACTGAGCAGATTTAGAGAGTACATTTCAACACTTCTACCAGGACTTATGTTAGAAACACCTCAACTTCAGCCCAACAGTGTCACCCGTAAAGATACAACACTGGAACCCAATACACTCATTTTCTGCACAAATGCAAGAGGATGGTTGATATCTTCACTTGACAATAAAAATAATATATACTTCTTAAATAATTTACAGTACAGTGTAGTCAATACAAAAATATTTATGTGCACGTGACAGAAGTATATACATTTTATGTGAATTAAGGCATTGCAATGCATTAAATGTGACCTTAACGGCAAAAAAATAAAAATAAAATTCCTACAGTAAATCAATAAAAATTTAATTAATTTGCGTACTAAGATTTTTTAAAATAAATTAATACATTCATTTCCTTATCGTTCATACCTTTTCATGTGACAACGCTGAAGAAATGACACTTTGCTACAATGTAAAGTAGTGAGTGTACAGCTTGTATAACAGTGTAAATTTGCTGTCCCCTCAAAATAACTCAACACACAGCCATTAATGTCTAAACCTCTGGCAACAAAAGTGAGTACACCTCTAAGTGAAAATGTCCAAATTGGGCCCAAAGTGTCAATATTTTGTGTGGCCACCATTATTTTACAGCACTGCTTTAACTTGCTTGGGCATTGAGTTCACAAGAGCTTCACAGGGTGCCACTGGAGTCCTCTCCCACTCCTCCATGATGACATCATGGAGCTGGTGGATGTTAGAGACCTTGTGCTCCTCCACCTTCCATTTGAGGATGCCCCACAGATGCTCAATAGGGTTTAGGTCTGGAGACATGCAGTCCATCACCTTCACCCTCAGCTTCTTTAGCAAGGCAGTGGTCGTCTTGGAGGTGTGTTTGGCGTCGTTATCATGCTGGAATACTGCCCTGTGGCCCAGTCTCCGAAGGGAGGCGATCATGCTCTGCTATAGTATGTCACAGTACATGTTGGCATTCATGGTTCCCTCAATGAACTGTAGCTCCCCAGTGCCGGCAGCACTCATGCAGCCCCAGACCATGACACTCCCACCACCATGCTTGACTGTAGGCAAGACACACTTGTCTTTGTACTCCTCACCTGGTTGCCGCCACACATGCTTGACACCATCTGAACCAAATACATTTATCTTGGTCTCATCAGACCACAGGACATGGTTCCAGTAATCCATGTCCTTAGTCTGCTAGTCTTCAGCAAGCTGTCTGCGGGCTTTCTTGTGCATCATCTTTAGAAGAGGCTTCCTTCTGGGACGACACCCATGCAGACCAATTTGATGCAGTGTGTGGCGTATGGTCTGAGCACTGACAGGCTGACCCCCCACCCCTTCAACCTCTGCAGCAATGCTGGCAGCACTCATACGTCTATTTCCCAAAGACAACCTCTGGATATGATGCTGAGCACATGCACTCAACTTCTTTGGTCAACAATGGCGAGGCCTGTTCTGAGTGGAACCTGTCCTGTTAAACCGCTGTATGGTCTTGGCCACCGTGCTGCAGCTCAGTGTCAGGGCAATCTTCTTATAGCCTAGGCCATCTTTATGTAGAGCAACAATTCTTTTTTTCAGATCCTCAGAGAGTTCTTTGCCATGAGGTGCCATGTTGAACTTCCAGTGACCAGTATGTGGGAGTGTGAGAGTGATGACACACCTGCTCCCAATTCACACCTGAGACCTTGTAACACTAATGAGTCACATGACACTGGGGAGGGAAAATGGCTAATTGGGCCCAATTTGGACATTTTCACTTAAGGGTGTACTCACTTTTGTTGCCAGCGGTTTAGACATTAATGGCTGTGTGTTGAGTTATCTTGAGGGGACAGCAAATTTACACTGTTATACAAGCTGTACACTCACTACTTTACATTGTAGCAAAGTGTAATTTCTTCAGTGTTGTCACATGAAAAGATATAATCAAATATTTACAAAAATGTGAGGGGTGTACTCATTTTTGTGAGATACTGTATTATATCAAACAGATTTTAATATTAAAGCACAGAATAGCTCATTCTGCCTTCATAAACAAAGTACACGTACATTAGTGTGAGAAAAAAACATCTTATTACATAACTTTGTCTTTGCTTTGATAACAGCCGAGGAGACTTGCTTTGTTTTGTTAGTTCATATTTTATTAGTTAATTCCACGGTTATGAAGACCAACCCTGTTTTCTGTTTTCCTTTACTATTGACAGATTACAGTTATTCAGTCATGATATTTAATTTATTTTATCTTTTAAAGATTGTCCTTTGTAATTGACTGAAGTTAGATAATTAAGTCGCAATCTATATCAATATATGAAATGCAAGCCATAAATATTTAATGTTAAATAAATAATTTGTAATAATTACAATTGACATTTTGTCTCATTGACTGTAGTCCAGCAACCATGAATGGCATATGCACATTAACAATCCCATTTACTCCAAAAATGTCTGTTTTGGATGAATGGAACTCTTAAGGAAACTGATCTCCAAACAGTTTGAAAAGCACCTTATTTTCATCCTACCTCTGTATACAGACTCCGGAGGCAGCATTTTCCTGGTTTTGGATGCAGCCTTGAGATCCAGACAGATTGGAGATTTCCTGACAGATTAAATGGCCTGGATTTGACTGCTTGGATTGACATGGAGCGACCATCATGATTTATGAAACAGAGGAACTTTTGATCCTGATCCTGAAGTTTTTATTTCTGGCTGATAGAATAGGTGCTTCAGAGGAAGATTTTAGATAAGCGCTCTACTGGAAGAAAATGCTGGATTTTCACGAGGTTCATTAACCTCATGAAAAAGATAAATCTGTTTTATCATTAGAAAAGAAAGTTAAAGGTGACAGGGAACTGTTGAGGAGTGACTGTAGTGGAAAGTAAATGAGCACTTCACAGGATGCTGGATCTGCTCAAATTGTGTGAGGTTAGGTTATTACATCTGTTTAAACGAGATATGTGCATATTTGCAGACATTATATGATATTAGTTTCATTGATATTTGCCTTTTTATCATTAGACAAGACAGTTAAGAGAGGTAGAGTGAAACAGGTGAGCACTTTAACATTATGAGCTCAAACGTGTCTGCTGCAGCTCTGATATGCAGATCATTTAAATGACACTGTGTTGCACATCTGTCTATTATTGTATGACACTGTGTTGCACATATGTCTATTATTGTAGTGACACTGTGTTGCATATCTGTCTATTATTGTAGTAACGTGTTAGTACAATAATAGACCAATGTGCGACACAGTGTCACTGGCATGTAACAACAAAATGAACAATGACTGGTTGTTTACATGTCTCAGTCGCTTCACATGCAAGCAGGCAATTCTCGAAATCCTCAAGAAACAAATCGCCCAAAATGGAAAATGTATCAGCTGATGCAGATAATTAAAAAAGTCAGAATATTGGCTTAAGGTGATATATCGGTTGAACACTAATTATTATTATTATCATCATCATCACCATTATTATTATTTATATTACTATTATTATCATCATTATTAGTAAACAATGCAGTAGGAAGGCAGCGGGTAAATAGCATTTTCTAATGGTGTCTACACACCTGTTTAACCAGAACAAAGATCATTACAAATTGTTTTCCACACTGGCAATGAAGAGCTCTCTTCTGTCTTTCTGGCTCCATTAGGGTTCTAAAAATAAGACCAGTAAAAAGAGAAAACATCAGCTGGGGAAAGTGTGCAAGACCACCAGGGCAACTTTCTCTCCCCTTGTATTTGTTTAAACTTTCACAGCTTGGCTCAGGTTCTCCTGGGCCATCCTTCACTCCTTGTTTTCTGCTACTTCACACCTAAAACCAGTGGGCAGCGGAAGCCTCTTCCTATAGCTCACCCCCTAAGCCAAGGTTCACCCCAGGCCCTCAGTCATGTCAGGATCCTGAACCCTCCCTGGCTTCACCAGCACAGTTCAGAGAAGGATTGTTAAGGGTTAGGCATGTGCAAAACAACATATTTTCAAAATCGAGTATTCAGTGTGTTATCTGAACAAATAGTCGACTAATCCATCTTAAGGAATAAATAAGCTGGTCTGACACTGGTCTGATTCATCGGTTACAAAATACAATAAGGTTCCAGAAGTTAACAACATACTTAACGGTCTTGCAATTCATTAAAATATCAAAATTACTACTATTTTAATTAATATACTGTATTGAATTATTCTGTGAATTTTTGGTAGGTATTTTCACAGGGATCATTGCGGTGTCGTACAGTTCGTGCATCTGATGTAATTAAACAATTAACCCCCCACCGATATGAATAACTAATTATGTCAGACGCACGTACTGTATGACACCACAAGAATCCCTTTGGAAATACCTACCAAAAAGAAATATATGATGATATTTTAATTTAATGCAAACAAGATTTTAGGGTCAATAATAGGATTAGAGGTCACATGTCTGTGATGCATAGTATATGATAGAGCTACTGTATAAAAACGACATAGCTCAAATTGTGTATTGTTATATGCCTTTAAGAAAATAAAATCTCTTATCGCTATAATTTATCAACTTGGCTTGTGAATTTAAAGATATTGAGGGAACATTTAAGGATAGAACAGGAATACTTAACTCCGGTCTTGGAGTGCCAATATCAGTTTAGCTCCAACCCTAATTTAACACTCCTGAACAAGCTAATCACAGTCTTCAGTATTACTTGAAAATTGCAGGCAGATGTGTTTGATTAGTAAAGTTTGGGCTGTGGACAGACTGATCAAACTGTGAATTTGATAACAGCATGTCAGAAGTTTTGCTGCTGAAATTGCTCTGTGCTTACCAAATTTTGAATCACTGAGTGATTCTAGTGGCTGAAGCTGGAAGAGTGGTTAAACTTATAGGCATGTGTGAGCTCCAGATTCCAGCTGAAATGTCCACAGAGTGACACCAAAAGAGAGTTGGACATTAGTTCTAAATAAAAAACACAAAACACTTATTTTATTAATTCTACACCCTTACCCTAAACCTAACCGTCAGTGAGGGTAAACATTTTATTTGAGAACAAGAATGCAACCTTAGAATCCTGCTCACTATTGTTCATGTGAATGTGATTACTTCCTGGTTCCCATGGGACCATAACCCGTGTCTTGGACTTGCTCACGTGACATACTATCAGTAGCGCTAGAGGAATATCTGTTCACATTTGAATTGAGGCAAAAATGTCTGACATGGATGGTGCTTGTCAGTAATTTGCCTGAACGGGGTCAATTTCAAGGGACATGAACTTACAGAAGCAACATGTCAATTTCCCCTGTGACCAGGAAGTCCATCTGCCTTGGGCCTCTGTTCTTCTGCCTGGCAGCACCACTACAGGTCTGCAGGCTGGAAAAAGTATAGGATGGGAAAGAAAAGGAGCTGCGGAAAAGACTTGAGAGATGGATGAGCTTGCAGGGTGGCCGATGCATCTGGAGTCCTAATGCCACGGCGCAAGGGGAGGCAATGAGCAGTGCTGGCCACTGAAGAGTAAACATAGGCTGTTGTTTTATCTTCCCTTGCGATACCCCCACCAGTCGTTTACACTGGGCAATAAATGGATTTCACTCAAAACATATTTGGGACATGATATCATCAGCCACTGGTAAGGAAAAGCGCTTTTAATGGTGCTTAGTGTCAAAACACAGGCCTGTTCCTACATGTGTGGGATAAGATTCTCCCTCTCTCACTTGGTTTCTCTTTATTTGGCTCACTCTGGTCTTCTATTCACACACTGCAATCTCATTCCAGTGTGTGGGCCCAAGAGCAGATGGTGGGAAGTGAAGGTGAGCACTGGATCGGCCGGTCTGGGCTCATGTCTCAAAACTCAGGCAGCTTTTATGATCTGTGTTCACTTTCCTCCAGTAAAATTCACACCAGAGCCTTTCCAGTGGTGTAGCATCACCGGCCATCCAGCCAATGATAACAGACTGATGCGCGTGGAGAAGCAATCTAAACACATAAGGAGAAGCTCTCTGCTGCAGAAATGCCCGCAGGCCCCTTTTCTCAGCGTCATTTCTTTACAGGGGCCTTTCAAAGCTTGGCTTCACCTTGCACTCAAGGAACCCCTCTAGATTTCCACTAATGACTTGCATCATAAATTAGAGGTGTTTGCTAAGGCAAGCATCACTATTACTATAGTTCATACAAAGATTTGGAGAAAACCCTAACTGTATGTATTAAACCTTGGTGTTAATGGTCCTGCACCATTTGTGAATGATAGCTAAAATTTTGTGACTTGTTCAGGAGAGGCATGCTATTCGTTTTCCAGGTGATCAGACTTACGAGTTTGCCTGACAGATGATCTATGGGTGAAAAAATTGAAAAAGGGACCAGATGTTTTGGGACATGTGGGTGGGTTCTTTTGACTTATAAGTACCCACCTAGCAAGCACCCAGAACTCCATAGCAACCACTAAGAACACCTTAGCATAGTGGTGGTGAGTTTGTTTCAGGCAAGGACTACTCATATTTCCTTTATATAATGTACAGATCTAGACGTACTAAATTATTCCACAACATCTATTGGATGAGGCCTGTTTCATCAAGGTAGGTTTTGACAATTAGACAGACTGTTTGAGAAGACAAAGAAATGAAGGAAACATGAAAACAATAAACTTTGGCAAAGATGCCCTCTGTTCAAAAGAAAGAATTCACCTAAACGTTAACATAGACCACAAAGGATACACAAAGACAGGGAAAGGGAAGAGCTTACCTCGCTTTAGGCCTATACCAGCCCCTTATACAAACACAAACAGAGGCTCACAATAAACACAGAAAAGATGGAATGCTATTCAAGTAGGGTCATGAAGGGATGAATAAAGATCAGAAGCAGCATCCATATATATGTTATGATGGGGTTTGAAGGCATCTTGACTGCCTTGAAAACCAGCAGGAAGTGACAAAGACAGTGAGGTCTCTTTCTCAACCGACATCTGTTTCATTCCCATGCCACAACAATTTACCAGACTACAAGCACTGAGCTGACCCAAAGCTCGCCCACAGAGCTGCATCAGAAAAACATACTAGTGTGTAACGTTTCCTCCTAATTCAAAGTAATATGAGTGATTTGCCTTGCTAAATCAAAAGCAAGTGCACATGAAATGAATTTGGACTTCAAAACAACAGTGTAGAGACCAACCCAATCTCATGATATGTCATAATAGTAGGAGATGGCAAATTCATAGGAAATCGTACAAGTTGTCTAGTACAAACACAAATGTACAGCCATTTAATGCCCTAGAGAGAAATGTTTTTTAACCAGCTAACAAACAATGTTATTAAAATTTATCCTGAGTTGTCATGAGAATTTTTCCTGAGTTGTCATGAGATGGTGTTGGGCCAATGGCCCCTTCGAATTAAAAACACTTTACAAGACTTTGAGTGACTTGCTTCACTGAATCAAGCCCTGTAACTCTACAGTTACCCTGTAGACCCTGTAGAGCATACACTGTATACTGTCTATACCAGTAATACTAAGGACAAAGGTCAAATCTGCCCCCTCAAGAGGTTATAAGTCGCCTGCCGTTGAACAGTAACTCTTCATAAAGAATTATTATTCATCCATTTTCCACTGAAGTGCTCTGATACTTTATATGGTGAGTTCCATTCGCTCAGGAAGCCAGGGGGCGCTCACATGCATATCTCGTTCTAAATATGGTCATAGAATATGAAAGTACTTATATTATGCCTAAGTGCCCAGGAAAATGACGATTTGACTAATGATACATGTAGTAAATAAACAGACAATTAAGAAAATATATTGTTTTTCTATATTTTCCTAATGGCCTTTGGTATTTATTTTTAGGTTTATTGACAGTTCTGGAGCTGTCATGGCAGTAGAGCTGCACAGATGTCATCTGCTGTACATTGGATATTCTATGAATAATGTGCTTTTCTTCTATGAATGGAATCTACATGAAATCAGTAAGAGCATCAAAACAACTAAATTATAATTAGAAGATAAACAATAAGCAGTAAACAATGTGTAATTTGTAATGTTTATTCTGCATTTATGGCACTAATGCTAATGCTATATGCAGCCATGGTCTTGAAAAATGTTTTATAATACAACATAATTCTCAAATTTGACATAGAACATTATCGCAATTGTGGCTTTAGCTCCATTGTGTCTCTATGCATCAACAAGGTGTATCATATTATTTCATAAAAACATGTTATGGAAATAAATTGATCACTTGTACATTGATTTAAGCTTTTCCAACCAAGAGTCCACTTTTATACAAAGGAGTGATTAACTACAGACACAAATTGTAATGTGTGCATTTGTGTGTAAATAAGACTTACAAATACACAATTTAAAGGGATAGTTCACCCCAAAATGAAAATACTCATCATTTACTCACCTTTATGTCATCCCAGATGTGTACGACTTTCTTTCTTCTGCAGAAAGCAAACAAAATTTTTTTAGAAGAATATCTCTGTAGGTCCATACAATGCAAGCGAATGGTGACCAAAACATTGAAGTTTTAAAATGCACATAAAAGCAATATAAAAGGCAGATGCTATTTGCATACAGGCACAAATAATGGTAGGTGCTGGTAGATAATAGATGCACCCTTGATTAAACAGGGGCATCACTACAGCATGTTTATTGTTTTCCCACAGACACACCAACACCTACCCCTGAACCTTCCTTTACAAAAATTAACCATGATTTTACTACAGTAACCATAGTATCACCATTGTATTTTGTAGTCAAATCATAGTAACCACAAAATTAAACATGGTTACTATATACATTTCATATTACTGTAATAACATAATGAATTGCATCAAATCTATAGTTTCCACCAAAAACATGGTTACTACAATATAACTACAGTAAAAACACCTTTATATATTTTTTTATGAATTATTCTAAGTGGTATTAAAGAAAATATTAAGAGGAGACAGGAAACAGAATGGGAAAAAGTGTGTGATGAACGTGAAATCGAACCTGTGTCGACAAGGCACAGCCTCATTGGCGTTACACCCAGGCCACTGAAGCGACACTCACAATGCAGTTTGTCATAAATTCTGTGTTTATAATAGACTATTGGGGTGTAAACATCTGTGCTGTGTGGCAAGTATTATTTACTCCTGGGTGCAAATAGTCTCTCCGTAAAAGTAATCCATCAGACTCCAGTGGTTTAATCAATGTCTTCTGAAGTGATCCAATTGATTTTGGGTGAGAACAGAACAAAGTATAACTCTTTTTTTCCACTATAAATCTTGATATAAGCAGTCTCCTTGGCGATTAGGATTTAAAGCTTGAATACACTTCCTTGCGTCATCTAGTGCGCTGCGCATACGTCAAGCACTAGCAAGTGTAATTAAGCTTGAAATCATGATTGTGCCTTGAAACTGCAAAGGCAAGATGTACAGTAAAAAATGTGTTACATATTGTGCTGTTCTCACCCAAAACACTAAGATCACTTCAAAAGATGTACTGTATGAAACCAATAGAGTCGTATTGTGGAGCGGAGGGGGGACCGGGCTCGATATTCTGACCGGCCCCGCCCCCCTCCGCTCCACACGTATGTATTACTTTTATTCTACATTTATGTGCCATTTGTAGCTTCAAATTATTGGTCACCATTCACTTGCATTGTATTGATCTATAGAGTTGAGATCATCTTTAAAAAAAGTTGTGTTTGTGTATGTGAGTATTTTAATTTTTGGGTGAACTATTCCTTTAACACTGATTTGTTTTGGAAAAAGAACAATTCTGATTGTTTTGATAAAAGTGAGGTTATAAGATGACCAAATAAGTTAAGTATACAAGGTTTTAACTGGTCATTTTATTCACTGGCCCATGGTCAACCAGCAATGTCTAAAAGTAGACTATAGGCTTTGCAATTTGAATATCCCTGGACTATACTATCTATTGTGTAAATTGTGTGTACTGTGTATAATGTATATTGAGTATACCTCCTGCACTACTCATTTACACCACCCCCAAAAAATTACAAGGTATAAAACATATTTCATATTTACTGTATTGTTTAACGTCCATATTTATTGCAACTAGTTTTTAGTGCTTGTCTGTATTTGCTACATGTTTTGCACCATGGCTCAATATGTCACTGTATTACATTTCCTTTATAACCACATACAGTAAGAGTGAAATGACAATAAACCTATTTTGACTTGGAATTTTTTTATCAAACGTGTGATGATAGTCCTTGTTGGTAAAAGAGGCAAGAGGTTGGCCTTACATTTTTGCCTTAATTACTCAATGCTGGGATCATGGATTCTCAGAGACCATGCGTTCAGTTCCTGTGGTGTAGCTTTGAGAAATTCATGATTTATCAGTTTAACTGATCTCTCTTGGATACACGAACACACACAGACAGCGATCCACGTTGAAGACCACAGTGGTGCTGGCGTGTGCAGGGGGCGGTGTCTGCCATGGCCTTGAATGGCTCTGTCCGCATCAGTGTAAAACTGGTCCTGACAGAGCGGTGCTGGAGGAAAGACGGCTCTGCCCCTCACTCGCTCTGTTGCTCTAGGAGATGCTATCATTCCTCCCGCAGACTAGATTTCTTGGGTGACTTCAAAGCTTGTTCACTTAAGTGTTTAGAAGAATGCGATGGAAACAGGAAAATAATGTTCTGATTTCTGTAAACTTTATAACATCTGCTTTTGCTTAGAGTCGCTGCAGCGCTGAAAGGCGCCTCCTCTCCGCTCTTTGCTCGGGACATTTTTTCCCACAGTTTAAAAAGCACCTCACATGCTGTGCAAAATCAAAGAATGGTGGAGCATGAAGCAGGAACAAACTCAAATGCAAAAAAAAAAAAAATGGAAAAAGGAAAACAAAAAAGGAAGCACAAGAGTCAAAGAATTTTAATTTTTTTTTTGTTGCAGCTGATAATTTGATTAAAGGCATGTTAATTGAGTGGAGTGATCATTATTTGTACCCTACTTAATCCTCAAGAGAGATTGCAGATAAACGCAAATAAAAATAAGGATCATAATCTGTTTATGTGGTCTTGAGTAATCTCAGATCAAAACAGCCTTCATAAAACTCATGTGGAAACACTTAAAAAAATTTTGCAAACATCTGTGTACATTTGCGTTGTCAGTGCTCATACAAAATGAGGATGTACAGGTACAACTACAACCAACCACACACATACACTCACTTGACTTCCTTATGTGTACTGCAAGGGCAAGTACCTCTGGCATGCAAAAAAGTCCCATTGCAATTTGTAGGTCGGTCTCCGCTTGCTTAAAGGGTAGCATGACAAGACTCCTATGTATACACACTACATCCGATTCATAAGCCGGAGGGCTGCTTCTTCTTTCCCTAACTCAATCATGCTCAGGTTTCACTCTCACCCATCCGAACACACTCACTTCCTCCTCCTGACCTCCCCAATCCTGGCCGAAATCTACAGCCTAACATATGCTTTAAAGACTGCAGAAATTTGTTCCACAAAATATCTGATACATATATTGACATATAGATTATATGATAATCTGACTGTGAGTCTTTAGCCTGTGTATCGATATTCAAAGCTGTACGTTCATCCAACAAAACAAACATTTACAGGCCATAACTCACTAGTAACTCGACAAAGTCACAGACAGACTAAACTTGAAAATACAAAATTTCTAACTCCACTTAAAGGTCACATCATACTTGCATCACGTATGCTAACCACTAGGCCAAGGCTCTAACTTGCTACCTCTTAGTAGCAAAGAAATTGTCTAACACTTGCAATGTAATCAGTTCTTTAAAAACTGTTAAAAGCACAGCGTTTATTTAGTCAACAGTTGCATAACAAGGGACAGTGCTAACTAGGGCTGAGTATTGACACGGATTTCCCAGAGCTCTTAATTGGTTTCAATTCCTATTCGATTTGCTTGATTCATTTGGGTATATTTTAGTTTTAATGTCCATTCTGCTTATTGAAATAAATTCTCTCTCACCTAATGCTGTTAATTTTACAGCGGACTTCCTAACTTAGTACATTAGGTAAATATTACATACATGTTATTTTATCATTAGTCTTGATAGTTTTTTAACAAATTACACATTTCCATCAATAAATATGTGTTGAAATCACAAACAGTATTTTTAAATACTCACTGAACACTTAATTAGGAACACCTGTAAACCTACTTATTCATGCAATTATCTAATCAGCCATCTGTGTGACAGCAGTGCAATGCATAAAATCACGCAGATACGGGTCAGGAGCTTCAGTTAATGTTCACATCAACCTTCAGAATGGGGAAAAAAATGTGATCTCAGTGATTTCGACCGTGGCATGATTGTTGGTGAAAGATGGGCTGGTTTGAGTATTTCTGTAACTGCTGATCTCCTGAGAATTCCACACATAACAGTTTCTAGATTTTACTCAGAATCGTGCCAAAAACATAAAAAATCCAGTGAGCGGCAGTTCTGCAGTCCAAAACACCTTGTTGATGAGAGAGGTCAACGAAGAATGGCTAGACAGGTTTGAGCTGACAGAACAGCTAAAGTAACTCAGATAACCACTCTGTACAATTGTAGTGAGCAGAATCGCATCTCAGAATGCACAACTCGTCGAACCTTGATGTGGATGGGCTACAACAACAGAACAGCAGAACAACACTTCGGGCACTTTATTAGGACCATAATGTTCCAAATAATGTGCTCAGTGAGTGTATGTTTATTGTTTACATGCATGGTTTGTAGTATTTAAAAGTATTTACATTGGTATGTAGAACAAAAGTTAAAACGATACTGTTTCTTTAGGAATAGCAGCTGTTCAGCGAGTGTCACAGAAGTGCTTTGGTAAAGCGCATATTAATGAGAGTGGAGTTGCACGACTTTGTTTCTGCATCTGTGCATGTGTGATTACAATTCTATGTTTCTTAGTTTGCTGTTTTAACAGAAAGGTAATTAAAAGAGACATTATTTAATGACAAATACACTGTGTGGATCTTTTCTTGAAACATATATTACACAGAACGTGTCAAACCAAACTTTTTCAATCAATCAGACACATTTTTAGTTGCATATCCTAGCAAAATGTGTCTGCATATTTGAGTGATTTCATGCATTGTAAAGTGTTACTCAAAGTAAAAGATTAATCTTGGGATTTTAAGAATCAATATCAGTATCGTTCAAATGAAGATTGCGATTAATCAGAAAATCTATATTTTTACCCAGCCCTAGTGCTAACCCCCTTGATTTTAGCTACAGGCTAGCCAAGTAATGATTTTCCAGAAAAGTTTGAGTGCACCTTTCTTGAAGCCATTTTGAGCATTCTCTGCTCGTGGTCATAACCCATCCCATCAGCCTGTCATAATGCTGTTTTTTTGCAGATGACATTGCTCTGTGGGTAATGTACATGTTTGAGGTTAATCGCTAACACATGTGCTGTGTTTCTACACAAACATTTGAGAGGGTGCGTTATAAACAAAGCTCTGCTCCGTCTTTCTGGAGGACGATGTGGCTTAGGAGGTTAAGCGTGTTGAATGTTGCCAGGTTCTGTCTGTACGCAATATAACACAGATCCGATGTGAAGCTGGGGGTACGAGTGTGGTCGTCACATGTCTTCATTTAGCATAACGTTATAGTAAAGAGGAAGTAACCCTACACACATGTACAGTGAGAAGCACACCAATCTGAGTGGAGGTCATTAGCATGGCTGTCAGGGGCACGTGTGGATGGGGTGAGTGATTAGGGGTCTTGGCCTTCTGGGCAATACTCTGCAGGTCTAAGGATTTGAAAAAGTCATTTCCTCACTTTCCTGCTTCAGGAAAAACAGCAGACCAAAGAAAATAAATGTAGGGGGAAAAGGGGAGAAAACAAATTAAGGTGAGTGCTGAGAGTGTGCCACTGGCAAAGTAAGGGCGAAATTAAGATACGGGACAGGCAGATGGAGGGATAGGCAGAGAAATAGAACATCTGAATATTGGCAATGCTACCAAGGAAGTAACACTTTAGTCATTCAAAATGTTCATAATCATGTTATTGAAGGATTTTGCATATTAATATACCTTACCGTATGTAATATTTTTTTGTATTTTAGAATGTCCTTTAGTTTTGGAACAGAACATAATTTTTAATTAAACACAGTAATACATCCAGTAATAATCCAGTGGGAATGCCCCCTTAGGAAGCTGCTTATACAGCCATTAAAGACAAAGTGTCTCATACTGCATATTGTCTTTTATTATAGAATGCAAAAATTTTTTAAATAAGAATAAGAATAATGCAGGTGCTATTGAAATTGATGCAGTCATTAAGTAAATCTGATTTACACAATCCAATTTCTAGAGCTCTAACAATAGCTGCTATACTCCTTGCTAGCTGTTGAAAGAGTCTGCCCATGCCTACTCTTTGGGGAATTCAACAGAGCTAATGCTCCGCTAACTGCTCATTCACTCAGTAAACATTCATTTTATAGTCCGTTAGTCTCTGAGTGTGTCTGTCAATAGAGATCTAGAAAGACGTTGAAGAGAGATGAAGTTATTGTGACATCTCCCATCACTTCTGCCCAGCCAAGTCCGTCCCCAGCCCTCCCTGTCCTTAGTGTCTCAGACTTTGACTTCCTGTTCCTGCCTCTTGGTACAATGATAAATGGCTGCAAGCTCCATTCAATTATACAGCGAGTGCGAAGAGACAGGAACAATGGGAGCTGGCCTAAACAGTGCGACGCAGGCCCGCTACATTCTTAGCAACAATTTAGCCTAATTAGCATCAACTCCAGCCCCATCCATCATACTCCTCAAGAAACATAAACAAACTGTCAGCTCTAGCGTAACAAACAGATCGCCCAGCTACTTAACACAAATTATTCTTACATGAAACGCAGCTTCTCAGGCAACCTTCCCCCCTCCAGGCCATCTGGGGGAATGGAGGGCTATTAAAATTGAAGACATATGTTCCAGTCAAGTTCAACTCCCTAGACTGTTGTGGCTGATGTGGTGACAGTTTGCCTAGGCATATGGGGAAGAGGGGTTAGGGTGGAGTTGTCTGTTGCAGGAGTTAAGGTTTTGGATAAGGATGATGGGTTTGGAACAGGTGTATTGGGATTCAATCAATCAATCAAGGGTTTGAGAACATTATCATTGCTTTTTAAAGGTTTGAGCAGCAATTGCAAGCTTTTGAATTCTCTGGTTGACATTTTTGAAAATGCTGAGAGTGCTGGGAAATAATAAACCCATTGCTATTTTTTCCTTGTAACATTTGGCAGTCATCATTATATAGGCATGGACGCCTACCAACATATAAAAGTCAGGCATGAAATAGAGGGATCAGTATTATTCTTTTTTTTTTCACCATTCTGTAATTTATAGTACAGATCTTGTTGATGTTTCTGAAAGAAGCAAGTCTATGACAGACTGTTTGGTTGGAGACAATTATTCCAGCAATTGTCATTTCAGTGCAGGCAATAGCATAATACTAATGTATTAATATTCAATTAATTAAAAAATGAGTGCAAACAAACAAAATAATCACAACTTAAAGGAGTCAGAAACTGCTTTATCATGTTCAGCTAGAAAGATTGAACATAATTCAAACATAAAACATGATTTGATCTAAGCATTCTTGGAAAAAAAACAATCATAATATATACAATGATCAGCAACAATATTAAAACCATCTGCCTAATATTGAGTAGGTCCCACTCGGGCCGCCAAAACAGTGCCAACCCGCATCTCAGAATAGCATTCTGATATACTATTCTTCTCACCTCAATTGTACGGGGTGGTCATCTGAGTTACGGTAGACTTTGTCAGTTCAAACCAGTCTGACCATTCTCTGTTGTCCTCTCTCATCAACAAGATGTTTCCATCAGCAGAACTGCCACTCACTGGATGTTTTTTGTTTTTGGCACCATTCAGAGTAAATTCTAGAGACTGTTGAGCGTGAAAATCCCAGGAGATCAGCAGTTACAGAAATACTCTTAACCAGCCCATCTGGCACCAACAATCATCCATGCGATTGTCTAATCAGCTAATCATGTGGCAGCAGAGCATAAAATCATGCAGATACAGGTCAGGAGCTTCAGTTAATGTTCACCTCAACATCATAATGGGGAAAAAATGTGATCTCAGTGATTTGGACCATGGCATGATTTTTGGTGCCAGACAGGCTGGTTTGAGTATTTCTGTAACTGCTGATCTCTTGGGATTTTCACACACAACAGTCTCTAGAATTTACTCTGAATGGTGCCGTTACTTTGAACCGCCCTGTAAAATTGTGTTGAGAAGAATAGCATCTCAGAAAGTTCATCCGAGATGTGGGTTGGTGCTATTTTGGCAGTACGAGGGGGACATACACAATATTACACATGTGGTTTTATTGTTGTGGCTGATCGGTGTATATATATATATATATATATATATATATATATATATATATATATATATATATATATATATATATATTCATTCAAATATGCCTTCAGCGCAGACGGCACTTTGTGGTTTCATTAAACTTAAATTCGACGCATTGTTTTTGTTCACATCTCGGCTTTCACAATCAGTTTAGGGAATTGCTAGTAGACTAAACGAAACTAATTAACAGTAATGAATTTTGGGTACATTTTTCTGACAGAACCAAATGTCTCTGAAACAATCAGAATAAAATGAGCAGGCCAACTCAATTGTGTATAACTTAAGTTAAACCAGGTAGCAGGCTACTTGAGAAGTGTCAAGCAGAGCCCGGTTTTAACATCATGCAGAGCTCTCCAAATTTGTCACTTTTCCATTTCCTTTTTGATGTTATGCAGGGTGTGAAATGCTTCACTAATTAACTAAGAAGCTTGGCAGGAGTGCCTTGCTGTTTTTAGGAGAGCGATGGCAAACCTCACTCATCTCGGCTAAAAGAGACTGCACTAAATCAAGAGTGACAAATACACATTCGCCCCTCCCCCAAACCTAAGAAAACTAAACAAAAATGCAATGGAACCAAACAAAAATGACAGAGTGCTGTTCATTTTTCTTTTCCTCTTAAATTGCCTTTTTTCCACATTAAACATACAAATGCTAAGAGGAAAAACGTGGGATTCCTTGCCAAGGTGACAGAGGCAGCTTATTCTAAACAAGTTGATTCACTGACAACGCCAGCATGATGTCATCTGCCGTTTGCTCATTAGTAATTCCTGGGTCAGGGCCAAAACTAATTTTCATTCATTTGTGAGGGCAAATACGAGTCTCGTTTTTTTCCCCTCGCTCTTCTCAACATTTCAAAGTGCGCTCAGATTAGTGCAACATGAAATACCAGAATAGGAGAAAATAATATGGACCTCTAGCATGACTAATAAATGGACTGCGTCTACCATTTAGGCAGCTCAGTGCCTGAGACAGAATGACGTTTGATTTACCCACACGCAAAACGCTCATTTTACTCTCATTTTTCCCACCACACTCACTTTTTTTTCCATTTTCAAAGACAGGTCTTTCAGCTCTGCCCCTAGTGATGATGGATATCACTTATGAGCTGCTCAGCTTCTGGTTTATAAAGCTTAAACTT
Source organism: Xyrauchen texanus (assembly GCF_025860055.1). Lineage (NCBI taxonomy): Eukaryota > Metazoa > Chordata > Actinopteri > Cypriniformes > Catostomidae > Xyrauchen > Xyrauchen texanus. The sequence goes on from NC_068291.1 coordinate 15,826,547, forward strand.
ATTCAGACTGTTACAGCTGGCCCACTTTAAATCAGGTGTGTGACCTAATGGGGAGTTGGGATACAACACATTTCCACATTTTCAGTGATCAATTCACGTTTTCTAGCTCTTGGCCTCCCCTGGACTAGTGTTCCATGTTAGTGAATTGCAATTTTTTTTATACCTTGCTATAACTTTTAAGTTTGTATATTAACTTGGAGTTCATGAGACCTTCAGCACAACACTCTCTCATGACAAAACACCACTGGGGCATCTTTTTGCCTGTACCACCAAAACATTACTCCTGGTTTATATTTTAAATGTCAATATGATGCTGTATTCAACACATTTCATTGCATTCCATTACTTTATAGAGGCTACATTTTCAAATTAAATGTTTTGAAAATTCTGTCATCATTTACTCATTGATTGTCATTTTTTTTTATTTATTTATTTTGCCATGGAACGCAAAAGGAGTTTCAGAATGTCTGAGTTGCGGCTCAAAAATGAGAAAACCATAATAAAATGTTCATATAGTTCATGATTCGAAGCTTGCTTACACTTCCTTGCGTTTGACGCATGCATAGAGCTCATGTCCAGCGCATGTACATGAGCAAAGCACTAGAAGTGTTGGTCCCCATTGACATGCATTTTATGGATTTATTCAAATCATATCTCCATCTAAATATCTTCGTTTGTGTTCCACAGAAGAATGTCATATGAGTTTGTGTCCACACCATAACTATAACAACACAGAGGAAAGATATCATCGGGATCTCTTTCAGAATGCTTTTTCCAGCTGATGAATGAATAAAAATACTGACAGCCAATCAAACTCCATCCAACTTTAAAGGGCTTGAGACGCAACATGCTCTCTTCTTCAGTATAACACATTCCAGCACAGGATTGCCACATGAACGAAATGGTATCTCCTGCTCAAGAACCGGAAATGTTTCTTCGGCATTTTTCTTCAGCATTAGCGGAGATGAAATAATGAAAAGCTAACACTGTCCGATAGCATAAAATTACCTCAGGTATCTAGTGCTAATGTCGACAGCATTGTCTTGTCTACTTTGAAGGTGTATCTGTTGGTTTTTCTTTAGGGTTCTTTGCAAAACTTAGAGCAGTAGCTGCTCATCTACATACATTTTCTTGACCATATACATAACTTCAAATATTATGAGAGAATTATAATTTTTTCGGGGAACTGTTCTTTTAAGATTAACTTTTTTCCTCACAGGACCTTGAATGCTGCATAAATCGTTATAATACCTTTATAGTTTATTTTATTTTTTTGTAAAAACGTCACTATGATGACAACTTAGACTGCCCTATTCAGCACAACTAATTTAATTTCAAACATCTCAGAGCAAAACACATGTTCAATAAAGCTTTTAAACTATAAGAACCAAGCAATTTCAACCACTCAATATACACTAACCAAGCACTTTATTAGGAACACCTGTACACCTATGTATTCATGTGATTTTCAGCCCTCTGTGGCAGCAGCGCAATGCATAAAATCATGCAGATACAGGTCAGAAGCTTCAGTTAATGTTCAAATCAACCTTCAGAATGGGGAAAAAGCTGGTTTGAGTATTTCTGTAACTGCTGATCTCCTGGGATTTTCACGCTCAATAGTCTCTAGGGTTTACTCAGAATGATGCCAAAACCAAAAAACATCCAGTGAGTGGCAGTCCTTCAGACAGAAAAGCCTTGTTGATGAGAGAGGTCAACGAAGAATGGCCAGACTGGTTGGAGCTAACTGAACTGATTGAACCACTGATTTCACAGATTATAATAAATCAGTAAGCCACTTGAGGCATGGAATGATATTCCGGACATTATTCAAAAGGAATTGCAAATTATTTGCAATTGCGTTTTCAATTTGTGGACGCATAAAATGTGACATAATCCAAACGCAATTGCAAATCACGTATTACGGTTTGCATTTTCGTTTAAGCGAACGCACAGTGACTGCCAGATTTCAAATGGAAAAGCAAAGTCCGTTTGCAACTGTGTTTCCCATATCTTACGAGTTTTGGCCCTGTCATATTTAAATAGCAATTTCAATTACCACGTCTGCTTTTTCACTTTCTCAGCGTCGCGTATGTAGCCAGCCAAAACTCAAATGGAATACTATTTTTTTTTTTTTTTATTGCAATATTAACAAACAGAACAAGACGATACATAGAAGAAATATAAACAATCTTTCAAAACAAAAGAGAAATTATGGTTCAGAATACATTAAGAGAGGAAATGTGAAAGAAATAGAAATATATTCAACAATAGTCTAAAAAGAAAAGAGAGTACGAGAACAAAGAAAAAAAAAAGAGGGCACAAAAGAAAAAAACATTAAGAGAGAATATTAAACATGGCACTAATTCTGGATGTTTTCATTGCTTTCTTGTTAACAGAAGTTGAAATTGTATTTAAATACATCTTCAATTCTTCTTTGAAAAAGCTAAAGTGGGGTTTACTTTTCATATATTTACATTTATGGGTATGAAACTTTCCAATTTATAAAAGAAGGTTTATACAAAAACATGCATTAATTAGATTCTTGTCTTTAACATAAAATCCAAAAAGAATGTGTCTATATGATAAAGAAAAGTTACATAAAACCTTTTGGACAATCAGAGCATCAATATTGTTCCAGAAAGACCGAGTAAAAAGACATTCCCAAAACAAATGATCAACAGTTTCAGAGGAGGCTTCACAAAAGAGCAGGAAGTATCAATATCATTTCTACATTTCTTTAAAAAGTATTTAACTGGATAAAATCTATGAATAATTTTATAGGATATTTCTTTAACTTTATTAGTTAGAAAGAATTTCTGAGGATGTGACCAAACATATGACCATTTAATATCATCAAAAAGGTTATTCCAATAAGAAATGGAGGAAGGAATTGAAGTAACAGGGTCCAAAAATAATGACCTAATTTTATAATTGGATTTATGTATTGAAAAACAAATAGAACCAACCACAGTAGATTCAGGGCTAGGGGAGAAACAGAAGTCACTGTAGCACTATTATTGTTTCTAAACAGCATACAGATTTCCAAAGAGATGGCCTTGAAAACTATATTAAATTCTTTACTAGATACTGGGAATTGGTATCCTGAAACAAAATCGGAATAATTAAATAAATTACCTTCACTATCAAATAGCTGGTTTACTAATATCACCCCATTATTGAACCAGTTTTCAAGAAATAAAGATTTCCTCTTATGAAGAATATTACAGTTGTTCCAAATTAAAAAATTGTGTAGCGAGAAATTATGCTTGTAAATAAGTTTCCAAGCCATAAGCATCTGCTGATGATAATTGGAAAGTTTGACAGGAAGTTTACTAATTGAATAATTGCACATTAAAAGTAAATGTATACCTCCTAATTGAGAAAAAATATATCTTGGGATTATACTCCAAACAGAAGATTGATTGTGAAGGAAACGTTTAAGCCAATTAATTTTTAAGGTATTGTTAAGAGAATCAAAATCAATGAAATTTAAGCCACCTTTATTATAAGAATTCAAAATAACTGATTTTCTAATACTCAAATGGAATACTAATTCCCTTAGTATTTCCATTTCCGATGCCTTACACAGAAACCTGTCAATCAGGGTCAAGGGTGGGATTATGCTATGGGGTGTGTTTGTCTTGGGAAGTGACGTCACTCACAGTCGACGGTCAAGAGGTGATGCCTTGAACAGACGCCGGTTTATCAAATCAAATCAAATCACTTTATTGTCACACTACCATGTACACAAGTGCAACAGTAGGTGAAATTCTTGTGTGCAGTTCCGAGCAACATAGCAGTCATGACAGTGACGAGACATATACCAATTACAATAAACAACATACTTACACAACACAATTTACAAATCAAATGTACACATACTTACGCAACACATATACAATGTACAGTAAACAATACACACAATACACAATACAATAAGTAGGAGTATATGAAATATATATATATATATATATATATATGAAGTAGTATATTGAGGAGAATATGTTGACAGTCCAGTGTGAGATTATAGATGAATAAAGTGCAGTGCTAATTATTGATCCTGATAGACTGTGAGTGATGTCACTTCCCAAGACAAACACGCCCCATAGCATAATCCCACCCTTGACCCTGATTGACAGGTTTCTGTGTAAGGCATCGGAAATGGAAATACTAAGGGAATTAGTATTCCATTTGAGTTTTGGCTGGCTACATACGCGACGCTGAGAAAGTGAAAAAGCAGACATGGTAATTGAAATTGCTATTTAAATATGACAGGGCCAAAACTCGTAAGATATGGGAAACACAGTTGCAAACGGACTTTGCTTTTCCATTTGAAATCTGGCAGTCACTGTGCGTTCAGCTTAAACGAAAATGCAAACGGTAATGCTCGATTTGCAATTGCGTTTGGATTATGTCACATTTTATGCGTCCACAAATTGAAAACGCAATTGCAAATACAATTTGCAATTCCTTTTGAATAATGTCCGGAATATCATTCCATAAAAGAGTGTTGTTAGGCACGACACAATTTGATCTGTGGTAAAATCACTAATTCATGACCATGAACGGTTAATTGAGTTTATAAATAAAAACATTTAATAATAATTGCATGTATTAATAATAATCACAATAAATAGTGATTTTCTGCCAGTTTATTACCCAAATGGATTTTTATGGTTATCGAGTAACTTAGCAACTTGGTGGTATTAGAATTCAACTCATGTGTATTCACAGGTGTTAAAACATGGCTCATCCATTCAGATTTTAGAGACATCATTTTCCATTTTATGACGATATTTTACACCATTGAGTGATTTCAGATTAAAATGATCCATAATGTTATTTCTAGTGCCGGACAGGTGAGGTTGCAAAGAATGTAAAGTTTAAGCACATTACTGACAACATCATTCATGATTGATTTTGGTAAAGGAAAGAAAGGCTCTGAAATTCAGGTGCTGCTCATCTGGCAGAGTTCTCAAAGAAAGAAAACAAACCCTGATTCACTTTCCCGCAAGCTGCCCCAAAACTCCAGCACAGCACCAGGATGTTTGGCTAACAAAATGACTTTGCCGCTCTTGCAGCCATTCTGCCTAATTGCCCCCGGGACGATTACTGTGTGCCTCTCTTGAGCCATTTGGCAACAATGTAAAGCCATCATGTACCTGTGGGTTATATTATATATTTTTCATAATTATGAGTTAGGATTGTCATAAGATCATTATTGCCCTATACAAGACTTCAATGCATAATGCACAGTATTTTTTTAGGATCTACACAAATAAATATCATGGAAAAAATTACCAAACAAAACATTTTCCTAAGCAATGAAAACACAAACAGACCCACAAAAACGGCAGCGACCTGCACATAATCACAGTAAGACATTTCCTCTACAGCGGGCATTGCCATTAACTCACTGCCATTTATAAACACAGAGGGGGACAAACAGCGAAAGCACAGGCAATGTCAGCCTGTATCGGGCTGGATATGAGCTGATAAATTGGTGGCTGTGGAAAAAGTGCCCCTTGGGCTCCATCCATTCAGCCGACTGAGGCAGAAAGCGCCATTTTCAAAAGCACCTCAGAGCTTGGCCATGCATGACAGAGCCTGACACCAGAACCATACTGGATTCTGCTCTACATGGGTGGCAATGGGCTCCCAGGGAGGAACAAGTGCTTACAGAGGAGATATATCTCCCATCTCATCTGCTCCACTTTTACCCTCATACTTACACACACCTGCTGAGCCATCAGATTATGAACATTACATGCCACAAAAATACAGGGTGAGCACCTATACAACATACTGCTTACATGTTTATATCATTTTATCTTTTTAGCCCCACCAAATTATACAGTGGCCACAAAAAGTATTAAGACACTTATGTAAAAACAAAACCACAATACAAATGTGTGCCGAAAATGTTTTCCGTAGTCATATTCTGCATAATGTTAATGGCCATTTTTTATTGATACAGAGGCCCAAAAAAGTATTTAGACAATTAAAGCTTGCATACAATCTATACATCTGTTTTAAAACAAATGATGCTAGAACTATTCTTTTAACAAATTTCCAATTTTCTTTTTACATGATTGTAAATTCTATTTTTGCATTTACATTGAACCAACTGGTCTCAAAGTCATTTTTACTGGCTGTGTAAAGTCAAATGCCCTCAAGTTCACCCTGGTGTCCTAACAGAGTAACCAAAGATATAGTTCATCACATTAACTGTGGATTTGTTCCAATAATGTTTGACATACAAAAAGTGTCCAAATACTTTTGCTTAATGTGAAACAGTATATCTGTTATTCGCTGTTTTATCATTTAAATCCTACCCTAATATATTTTTGTGATTTTTTTGTAATAAATTTTTTTAATTAAAAATAGCTATATTTCTTTAAAATAAATGCACCTTGGTGTAATATTTTTATTTAACGCAACAATAATTGTAATCTAATGCAATTCCATACATTTATTTTGAATGGAATTGCAAGAGATTTCATCCAAAAATTTAAATTATCTCATCATTTACTCGCCTCATGCTAATATCTCAGCTCTGTAGGTCCATACAATCCAAGTGAATGGTGACCATGTCATTGCAGTCTGCAGGTACGATCATGATTTCAAGCTCGATTACACTTACTTGCACTTAACACATGCGTAGAGCACTAGATGGAACAATAGGAAGTGTAATCGAGCTTGAAATCGTCATCGCCAAGGAGACTGTTGTGAAGATGTACAGTGAAAAATACATTTGTATAATAAGTTAAAATAAGTCTGTACTCACCCAAAATCAACTGTATCGCTTTCAAATACATTAATTAAAATGGAGTCTGATGGATTTTGTATTTATTTTTTTGCTGATCTTTTTGGACCTTCAAAGTTTGGTCACCATTAACTTTCATTGTATGAACCTACAGAGCTGAGATATTCTTCAAAGAAAATTGTGTTCAGCAGAAGAAAGTAAAAAATTTGGGATGGCATGAGGGTGAATAAGCATTTTCATTTAAAGGGTTAGTTCATACAAAATTAAACTTATATTGTCATATATTCATTGGCTCAATTGACTGTCAGTCCCTACAGCATAAGGGTGAGCAAATGATGACAGAATTTAAATATTTGGGTGAAATATCGGTTTAAGTGTCAAAATGGGGCCACTGTGTATTTCAATAAAGTGCCATAAACATCAGAAGGAACTTGACTGTTTTATTTAGCAAATATTGGGTATTGGGTTGTTCATAAGCATATGATTTTAATCCACAACACTCGCAGTCTCATCTGTGCAGACTACAGAGCAACCAGTGTGTTCTTCCAGAGCATTTTTCTGCATAAAGCATTTTGTCATGTCTCAGAGTCCGCTGCCGCCCCAACGCTGCCACAATTGGTAGACTGATAGCTTAACCTTTCCACCATACTGAACTTCAAAATGAGCAGAGAGCCCCTGGATCCCTCAGAATGTGTGGTCCCCTCTCTGCACCACTGATTTCTGCATGCATGTCTCATTCTGTACAGCTATACACTGCTCAAGGACAGAGAGATGCTTTTACACTTGCATATAATCTCACTTATTTCTCTATCAAACATCCAGCGAGTTTGTTTGCCGTTGGTCTGAGCATGTTCTCAAGACTTCAGTTCCAGAAAAAAATTTACTGGTCAGCCATGTCAGATTGCGGTTAGGATGACCTGTACCACCTGCCATGGTGTTGCTCAACTGTTAGATGGGTAAATGACAGATTGGAGTGCTTTTGGTATGCTAGCTAAAGCACTGGCTGGTTCCGCTTGTGGGAAATTAAATCAGTGTTTTTTAATCACGTCATCTAAAGTCCAGAAGGGACTTTGAAGTCCTCTTATTCTGAGACTCATTCTGAATGAGGCAAAAGCCATCATAGAAATCAAAGCAGGAGGAATACAAGGACACAAAAAAACAGGAAGTCATGATTTCACCATTTTTTGAGGTGATGGAAAATTCATATGACACCACCAGAAAATCAGTCAGTAGGATTTGCAAGGAAAATTACAAACAGTATGTGGATTTTTCCAAACCACTTCTGTTGCACAACGCATCTACAGTTGTACACAAATAGTTTCCATATCAGGATTAAATTACATCTTTTACAATGTTCCTACATAATTATAACTAAATAAAACCTTTCTACTACTATAAAGAGCTTAACATTTTAAGCGTGTTCTGTTGTGCAAGCTTTGCAAAACCTCCATATTGAACGTCATGCCTTGAAAGATTTATAATGCTTGGAAAGGAGCAAAGCCAGGGCGTGAAGCTTCAAAATAGCTCTCTACTGCCACCTATATTGGAGCTCAAGTAACTGCAAGCATGTCGACTGACAAACACTCCATTGGGACAGAAAAGAGGGGGCGTAAAATCAGTAGAGCAAAGTAATTACTATAATATTATGACAGCCTAAGATTTAGAAGCTGACCAAAAATTTGAGTGGACATGGTTATCCGGGTACAATGCAGCCTTTTTCAAAAAAGCTGGAAAGAAAAATCCTCAAAGTCAGTATATAATCACAGATCAGATCAATCTAAAACAACTCTGGTGGTACAATTGTTTGGTTATAAAAAGCTGCTCTTGCCAAATCTTCTTCTGGATTTGGACTCTGTCAATCACGCTAGGAAAGTTTATGAACCAATCAGCATCAAAACTGTGCCATAATCCCCTCCCATTACCCTGCCAGTGCCCACCCAGTGCCACTCAGTAACATGAGGAACAGGAATTCAAGACATAAAACTGGGGCACTTTTCCATGACCCAACATAATTTTTTATATCTTTATTCCATTATATAATTGACCTTATTTCAAACTTAATAATGGAAACTGCTTCATTTCTCTGCCCGTCCCTTCTCGTTCCCTCTCGATTGTGACATCTGTGTCTGTCTTGATTTTATTGAATGAAGCGCTCCTTTTGAAAGGATAATAAATGTGTAAACAAATTCAAAACAAGCCTTTCCTCTCAGCTTTGGTTCTCATTATCAAATTGTGCGGCTGCCCTTGCCAATGTCCCCCTCCTAGGCAATGTCATCCTTTTACCACTCAAGATCAGCCATAATCAAAAGTGTCTATAAATCTGAGCTTCTCTAATTAAGGTCTCCTCACCAAACACAGAAGCGGGAGACCGGGCCCAGATCTCTCCCTAAGAGCCTCAAATTGGTTCCCAAGCACAACAAATCACATTATGATTTCAGCTCTTGCCCAAGCACAGTTCATCTTGAGTTAGTTAACCCAGTGGAAAGCGCTGTCTCCCTGCTACAAAACTGGTAGCGAAAAGTAGAGTGGCACACTGAAAAAGCCTGCATTCCCAGTGCAAAAAGACCTGCTGTCACTGAGGTAGCACCACACACGAGCACAGCACTTAGAAATATGTAAAGCAGACCATGATTTTTTTTCTTTTTAAATAAATTGATTCTTCTGTGCGATGCGGTGTCTGTTTTCAGTTGCTGAAGTATTGACACTTGCCTTTCTTACAAATCATTTTATACTTGTAAGTAATTTTGGCTTTAAAATGGCCAAAAGGAAACATTTCTGTCTAAGTTTGAGGTTTTGAGCTTTTGTTAGAAAGATTTGATTGTAAGGTCTGTAATAAGTGTTCAGTAATGAGAAGTGCTAGAGAAAGCATATGATAAAACGTAATCTGAACAATATCTTAACAAACTGTGAGAATGACTAGGGTCTCAATGTCATTGCATAAGTGAGGGATTGTTGGATGAACAAAGTTAAGGGAATACAGAATTTATTTAAATAGAAATCATAACATTATAAAAGTACTTACTGTAATAAAGCATCCTTGGTGATAGTCAGGACATTACTGATGTAAAAACAGTACCATCTCTATTTGAAAGAAGTTAGTTTTGATAAAATCTAGACAGGCCCCATTTCCAGCAACCATCACTCCAACACCTTATCCTTGAGTAATCATATTAAATAGCTAAATCACTTGCCATTATATCAAACACAGTTGAATGCTATTTGGTTTGTTAAATTAAGCTTAACATTGTCTTTGATTTTGTTTTAGCGTTGCCACCGTATGCAATAGACTGTCATGTGTTAAGGTCAATATTAGGTCAAAAATGACAAAAAAGAATGAAGGAATGAAGGCTATATAATACGTGAAATTGCCAAAAAATGAAGATTTCATACAAAACTGAACACTACAATCTTCAAAGACAAAGGACAACTGGCTCTTACAAGGACAGAAAGAGATGTGGAAGACCAGATGTACAACTAAACAAGAGGATAAGTACATCAGAGTCTCTAGTTCAAGAAATAGACGCCTCACATGTCCTCAGCTGACAGATTCATTGAATTCTACCCACTAAACACCAGTTTCATGTACAAAGGTAAAGAGAAGACTCACGGGTGCAGGCCTTATGGGAAGAATTGCAAAGAAAAAGCCACTTTTGAAACAGAAAAACAAAAATAAAAGTTAGAGTGTGCAAAGAAAAAGACATTGGACAACAGATAATTGGAAAAGTGTGTAATGGATTTTAAACCTATTGAGATTTAGTGGGATCAGCTAGACTGTAAAGTGTGTGAGAAGTGCCCGACAAGACACTTATGGCAAGTGCTACAGGAAGCATGGAAGAGTATCTGGACAAACTGACAGCTAGAATGCCAAGGATCTGCAAAGCTGTCATTGCTGCATGTGGATGATTTTTTGATGAGAACTCTTTGTAGTTTAAGAAGTTCTGGCATTTTTTTATTTTTTTCATTGCATTTTTAACGCTATTAATGTCCTGACTATACATTGTGACAAGTTGAATGCCACTTTGTTGAATAAAATAAGAAAATTTATTTCCATAAGATCAAAATATGTACATTATTCCAAACTTTTGGGAAACTTATATATATATATATATATATATATATATATATATATATATATATATATATATATATATAATATATATATATACCTGTATATATACACTCACCTAAAGGATTATTAGGAACACCATACTAATACTATGTTTGACCCCCTTTCGCCTTCAGAACTGCCATAATTCTACGTGGCATTGATTCAACAAGGTGCTGAAAGCATTCTTTAGAAATGTTGGCACATATTGATAGGATAGCATCTTGCAGTTGATGGAGATTTGTGGGATGCACATCCAGGGCACGAAGCTCCCGTTCCACCACATCCCAATGATGCTCTATTGGGTTGAGATCTGGTGACTGTGGGGGCCATTTTAGTACAGTGAACTCATTGTCATGTTCAAGAAACCAATTTGAAATGATTCGAGCTTTGTGACATGGTGCATTATCCTGCTGGAAGTAGCCATCAGAGGATGGGTACATGGTGGCCATAAAGGGATGGACATGGTCAGAAACAATGCTCAGGTAGGCCGTGGCATTTAAACGATGCCCAATTGGCACTAAGGGGCCTAATGTGTGCCAAGAAAACATCCCCACACCATTACACCACCACCACCAGCCTGCACAGTGGTAACAAGGCATGATGGATCCATGTTCTCATTCTGTTTACGCCAAATTCTGACTCTACCATCTGAATGTCTCAACAGAAATCGAGACTCATCAGACCAGGCAACATTTTTCCAGTCTTCAACTGTCCAATTTTGGTGAGCTCTTGCAAATTGTAGCCTCTTTTTCCTATTTGTAGTGGAGATGAGTGGTACCCGGTGGGGTCTTCTGCTGTTGTAGCCCATCCACCTCAAGGTTGTGCGTGTTGAGGCTTCACAAATGCTTTGCTGCATACCTCGGTTGTAACGAGTGGTTATTTCAGGCAAAGTTGCTCTTCTATCAGCTTGAATCAGTCGGCCCATTCTCCTCTGACCTCTAGCATCAACAAGGCATTTTCAGCCCACAGGACTGCTGCATACTGGATGTTTTTCCCTTTTCACACCATTCTTTGTAAACCCTAGAAATGGTTGTGCGTGAAAATCCCAGTAACTGAGCAGATTGTGAAATACTCAGACCGGCCGGTCTGGCACCAACAACCATGCCACGCTCAAAATTGCTTAAATCACTTTTCTTTCCCATTCTGACATTCAGTTTGGAGTTCAGGAGATTGTCTTGACCAGGACCACACCCCTAAATGCATTGAAGCAACTGCCATGTGATTGGTTGATTAGATAATTGCATTAATGAGAAATTGAACAGGTGTTCCTAATAATCCTTTAGGTGAGTGTATACACACACACACACACACACACACACACACACACATACATGCATATATACACACACTCTCATTTTCAACTGCTTTTATTTTTAGCAAATTTAACATGTTTAAATATTTGTATGAACATAAAAAGATTCAACAACTAAGACATAAACTGAACAAGTTTCACAGACATGTTACTAACAGAAATTGAATAATGTGTTCCTGAACAAAGAAGGGGTCAAAATTAAAAGTAACCAGCTGGATTAAGTACTGCAGTGCATCTCCTCCTCATGGACTGCACCAGATTTGCCAGTTCTTGCTGTGAGATGTTAACCCACTCTTCCACCAAGGCACTTGCAAGTTCCCGGACATTTCTGGGGGAATGGCCCTAGCCCTAACCCTCCGATCCAACAGGTCCCAGACGTGCTCAATGGGACTGAGATCCGGGCTCTTCGCTCTTCGTTTCTTTTTTTGCTGAGTTAAATATATACACAACGATCAACCACAACATTAAAACCACCTGCCTGCCTTGCCTACAAGCGAGGCTTCGGGGCTGAATGGCTTAAGACATGCTAGAAGTTTAAAGAATGGGAAGCTTCTGCCAACCATGACATAAGCCCGGATCAGTCTGATTCCTTTCAGTATAAGAGTGACCGTCCAATTTCCCTGATCCAGCTAGACATAAAAATATTGTCAAAAATCCTGGATAACCGATTAAGTTATGATATCTCTTATATATATAAATCAGGAGGGGTTTATTCGTGGATGCAGCTCTTCTGATAACATTAGGCGTTTCATCAATATCATGTGGTCAGTGGTGAATGATCAGCCTCTGGCAGCTGCCATCTCACATGATGTTGAAAATGACTTTGATATGGTAGAATGGGATTATCTTTTTAAGGTTAAGGAAATATATGTGTTCGGGAACACTTTTATTGAATGGACTAAGTTAATTTATAGACATCCGGTGGCGGCTGTACAAACAAATGGATTCATTTCAGATTATTTTACTCTGCATAGTGGCACCCGGCAGGATTGTTCTCTTTCCCCATTATTGTTCTGTCTTGCCTTGGAGCCATTAGCAGCTACGATAAGAAAGGAGGATGATTTTCCAAGGGATGTGGCGGGAAGTATGGCACATAAGCTTTTTGATTTACACAGATGATATTTTATTATTCGTCTCCGACCCATTAGATCTATGCCTTGCCTTCACAGAATTATTAATACCTTTTTTAAGTTCTCAGGATATGGTGCCAATTGGTCTAAATCTGAAGCACTGACAGCATTCTGCCATACTGCAGTTACAGTGGCTCAAACAGGGCATTAAGAATTTGGGCATTATAATCCGAGCAAATTTGTGTGATTTAGTTAAATTTAGAGTTAAATTTGACACCTTAATAAAAAGGTTTTCGAGTGATGTGAGCAGGTGGGCTTCATTACATTTATCAATGATTGGGAATGTTAATGTTATTAAAATTAATTGTATTCCAAAATTCAACTACCTGCTACAATCTCTCCATGTAGACGGCCCCCTTTCTTATTTCCAGCAATTTGATAGCATAACAAAGTCCTTCATTTGGAATGGTAAGTGTCCTAGATTACATTTTAATAAATTGCATAGGCCGATCAAAAAGTTGGGCTAGGCCTACCGAAAATTTTTTATTATTATTATGCATTTGCTCTGAGACATTTTGCTAATTGGTCGATTCCACCTGAGAGCCCCTACCTTGTTTTGTATTGAATGGAAAGTTCTTGCCCATATTTCGCCATTGCAAAGCCTTTCTATCAAACTAATCTGAGAAGTTACACCCCGTTTTCTCGCATTTGCACTCAGTATGGACACAAGAATATGGCTGGACCCTAAATTATGTATTGATAAGTCCCCTTTCTGCTGGTCAGAGAGGATTGTGAGGGGGGTTAATACACTCAGTGACCTATATGAGAGCAGGGTTTTGAGATCTTTTGAAGATTTGGTTCAACATTTCTGGATTCCTAGATCTCAGTTATTAAGGTGATACAGCTGAGCCACCTGCTCTGTACTATTTTTAAAGTGGCATAAACTCAGAATGGTGATTACTGCTTTTGGAAAAGGTCATGAGGCATCAGTTGCTAATTCTCTGCTAATTCACAGTTTGGGATGGAGCTTTAACTTCTATCAAGAAATTATTGGAGAAAGATTTAAACTTGGAATTGGAGGATGAGTGTGGGCTAAGATTCTAAAAAACGTCAAATCTGCCTAGAGATGAAAGGGTGTGCCTTACGCAATTCAAGATTATACATCGATTCTTAAAGACACACCCACCTGCTGGCAGTGCCAATCGGAGAATGGAAACACGGCCCATGTTTTATGGTGGTTTGTTGATATCCAGGGGTTTTGGATGAAGGTTCAGAGTTTTTTGTGTGACGTGTTGGGCACTCCAATTTGCCCCAAATTGTTTTGGGTGATGTGGAGGTCATCAATGTGGGGAATAAAAACATAAAGAATTGGGTCCTGACCAGTGTGATGGTTGCCAGACAGATATTTTTGAGGAGATTGAAGTCGGCTGAAGCACCCCCATTTTAGGAGTTTGGTTCTCGTCCAACAACAGCCAATCACGAGAGATTCGAAGAGATGCAGCCAATCAATACAGTATTTAGTCAGCAGCCAATAGCATTTGTTAACAAAAAGGATTGGGCCCCGCCCCTGAGTGTCAAAAGCGACTTGTGTGCAGAAAAGAACTTGCGCGTGTGTGCAGATCTGCGCGCGCGTGTGCAGAAAAGAACTTGCGCGTGTGTACAGTTAGGCGCGCTTGCAGAAAAAGTAAATGTATGTTGTTTTAAAGGATTTTTAGATATTTATATTGGAAAACAAGATACAAAATAATAAAAGAATTTTAAAATTAAAAATAAAAAGCGTATAATGAGGCAAAGACTACCTCTCTCACCTTTCTCTTCATCTTTAACTCACAAAAAAACAAACTTTCTTATTAATAAAAATGCATATTGCCAATTTCCTTCACGATAAGAAATGCACAGTAACATATATTACGATTCAATAAGCCGTGAGCCATCATGTTATAATCTAGCTGGATTAAGCATGCGCGCTCAAGGGATGAGCATCCCCGCTACAAGAGTGTGCATCAGCCGGGTCCAGTTTCAATCTCTCCCCCTTAGATCGGGACACTTCACGCAACTCACAGAAGAGGTTCTGACCACACATAGAAATGCCAGTTTTGGACTTTGTAGTTATTTACATTTACCGTTTCCGTATTATTTGAAATTTCATAAAGTTTTGCTTCAGCGGAGCGGCAGCTCTAGCTCCACTTTTAATTATTTTGTATTTTGGTATTATAATTCCCTCATACTTTGCGTTCTACATCAGATGTTTAGAAAGTTTAGAGTGCATATGGACTGTGAGGTGTGAAATTCTTCCTCTCCTAACCGTGCGTTCACACCAGAAGCGGCGAGAGCATCACAGCTCATTACTCATGTTGACTGCACTTGAATTTTCATCTGACGCCCACACCGCCCAAGACTCGCCGCGCCGCTTCTCGCTACCGAGAGACGCTGGCTGTCATTGAAAATGAACGACTTCCGGTCGATTTGACGCTCTCACCGCCTCTGGTGTGAACGCATGGTAAGTCAGGCACGAACTGCAGTGCTGCTCTCGCGTGTCATAATGTGATCACATGTTACGTTAAATGAGATCAAACAACTATTCGACAACAAAAATTGTCTACAATTTTTTATTGTTTACTCCAAATGGTGCCAAAAAAAAAAAACATCCAGCGGCAGTTCTGCAGACGGAAATGTCTTGTTGATGAGAAAGTTGAACAGAGAATGGTCAGACTGGTTTGAACTGACAATGTCTACGGTAACTCAAATAACCACTCTGTACAATTGTGTTGAGAAGAATATAATCTCAGAATGCTATTCTGAGATGCAAGTTGGCGCTGTTTTTGCGGCACAAGGTGGACCTACACAAAATTAGGCAGGTGTTTTTAATGCTGTGGCTGATCGGTGTATATGTACACACACACACAAAAGTGCGTGCACATGAATGTATACCGTACTTTATTTACTCAGACAGGATAACCCTAAATCACGTATTCTATCCCTAGAGCATTTTTTGCTGTTGTTGTTTTTGACAATACTTATGTTTATTTATATTAATAATTCTAATAATAATTCATGCATTTTTACTGAATAAAATCACCAGGTTTGTAATGTTTTTTTTTTTTATCTAGTTTCTTCAATTAGATTCAGTTAAAAAGATATTACTTGTTTACCTAGATCTGTGATGTTTTTTACTTTAAAGTCCTCCAAGCTGTTTAGTTATCCTTTAAACGAGACAGCAGACCTGCTAAAAACAGCAACTCTGGGCAGAGATTCACCAAAGGTTTCCAGACAATATAAATTTTAAATGGGACAGTGTTTTTTTATGTCAAGCCAAGCAAAGCCTTCTGCCACGGTAAAGAAAATTATAGCACAGTGGATTGAGAAGTGAATTTAAACAGCAAGTTGAAGAGATGAGACAATAAACGTCTTTAGGAGATTATTTTTAGACAATGCTTTATGGAAACATTTTAATACAAGACTTTTTGATTATTACAATGTTGTGGTAACTCAATCAAAAGCTCTTGCCCAGCCAAAGGACCTCTCAGTATTCTGAGCTAATTACAAGGTCAGACAACAGCCAACTGGACACGAATCCAAGAAAAAGTGAATGCTGCTTACATGCAAAAACATGTATACACACACGCAGTATCATCTACCATGCAGTTTCATTTTCCTACTGGGTCATTCAAACTATGGCCCTTGACTACTTAGACTAAGTGCTCAATTAAGCATTGCTTGTTAGACAGTTTCCTTTCCAGCTATGTTATTGCTGCCATGTGCTGTATTATGGTAATGCATGTGATACAGTGTGTTTGTCTAGTATGACTGTAAGCGTCTTCCTAGTTTCGATTCTTTGGAAATCTTTGACATTACAGTGACTTTTTCCCTTGATTAAATGTTTGTGTTTTCATGTTGTCAGACCACTAGATTGTATGCTTAATGTGAGGGATTGTGGGAAAGGTTTGAAGAATATGAAACTTAAAGTCAACATGAAACCGCTTTCAAAACCCATTTTACTTCCGTAGTGTGATGTGTTTCTGAGAGAAACAAAATAATTAACATAAATATTTTTATTAATTTATTTATTTTAAGGAAAGAAAGGACGCTAAGTGATTTTGATCAAAATGGAATATATAGGATCATGAAAAGTGGGCATTAAATGTTTCCAAATGTTAAAAATTCTTTTGAAAAAGCTTTCATTATTTTCTCTATTGCTGCAACCTCTAATACATATATGTTAACAGATTTAAACTACAGCATTCATTTTTGACATGATTTCAGAAGGGTGGCATTATCTAAAACAGTGGCAAAAAAACAAAGCCTAAACAATGACTGTTCAACATTACTTCTTGCCTAGGTGAATTCAGCCAAAAGGAAAGAAGCATTTCAGAGGCAGACCAACTTATTAAATTTTTTTGAAACATTAAAAAGTCTTAAGTTTTTTCATTTGGAATAATGTGCACACGATGTATCGGTCAAACATCGGCCGATAGGAGCAATTATTGGACATCATGCGTATTTAAGGTAGAGCACAAGGATTATCTGATAAAAATGTTCTCCTTCAGAGCCACAATATCATCTAGATTCGTAGTCTGGATACCAATCTTTGATTCATTGTCAGATTTGTACACCCTCACAGTGGTTGGATCGTTTGTTTGCTCCCTTTGTGTCGACTCAAAACGCATCTCTCTTGGATTAAAAAGCTTAAAAATTGAGTCACTGCTATGGCGACTGGACATGACCACCTGGGTAGTTCAACAGTAGGCAGACATCACCTTGTCATAAACTTTTTAGGAGGTGCAAGATGGCTGAGACTTCCTTGACTGTCCCTGTTTTGGATTCAGTGTTTGTGTTAAAGGTGCTCACAAGTTCCCTGTTCGAGCCACTAGATACAGCAAGCTTATGCATACTCATTTAAAACTATGCTGCTTCTCACTTTGGTTTCAGTTAAACATGTCGGGGACCTTCAAGCATTGTTAGTCGGTGACTATTGTTTAGAGTTTGGACCGGGCTTGTCAAAAGCCCCTCTCAATCCCAGGAAAGGCTGCATCCCAAGATTTTGACCACTCCATACAGGGCTCAGGTTATCATCCTTCAAGCTTTCGCCCCTCCTCCATTCACTTCGGACAAGGCAAAGAAGCTGCACACAAACTCTGCCTGTAAGTACATTTTTTGTACAGATCAGCTCTTTGATGTGACAGATTAACTCTTTGTCTGTGCCGCAGGCCATTCAAAAGGTCATTTCCAAACAAACAAATTCCTAGGCATGCAGTCATATAGGAGGTTGCTTTAGCTAAAAAGGGAGAAGCTTCATCATTCATAATTCAGTTTGTGTGAGGCAAGAACCTAAAAAAAATGTCAATCTTAATTTAATGTGAGCCAGAAAGGAGGCTATTCAGAATTCAGTGCATGTGAGTTTAGAATGTGCTTTTTGCTTATAGCTGAGACCAGTACTCTGAAACATTTCTTTCAAAATTGTGTAATTAATTATCAGTGATTTGAAACACGGTAGCATAAAAATGCACATCCACCAGAACATCAGAAGATGTTGTTCAAAATATTTGGATAACATTATCAGGACAAGATATTGTATCAGTGCATCCCTATTATAAATAAAGTAAATTGGGTCAATTTTGATTTCATGTCTACTCTACAGGCAGAGATAACAACCTCACATTAAAAATGCCACAATTTCATTATCGAGAAAATTAACCTCCTCTCTAAACATTTTTTTAAAATAAATTTTCAAAATGAGCAAATTTGCTTGACATACACAATATTCCCCAACAGCACATTTTTAAACACTTAAAAACAATGTAATGTTTTATCAAAAATTGATGTGGTTGGCATTAACATCAATTATGTATTTATGATTGGTAATAGACCATATTGTATTTGTTGTTGCCAATTCAAAGCCAACTTTTCCCTCTGCTCTGATGGGCTTATTTTAATCATTTCCCCTGGAAAACAAGAACAAGCACTGGCCCAGGGACAGCCTCCCATGTCGAACAATCATAATCACACAACCCTTACCATAACACTGCAATTATCCTTATTGCTTACAGCAACACAACATGCATGATGGGTAGAATATGCATGCGTATGTGTGTCTGTGTGTGTCGCAGTCTACAGTAGAGACTACATCTGTCCCGGCTCCTCTGCTAAGTTTAGCATGCGACACTCATAAATCATGTCATTAAGATATCGTCCCCAGTCCCTGGCTGACTTGTACATTACTCCAGCAGACTAAACTTCATCCGTTCAAGAGAGAGGCCTCCCAATCTGACACACAGCGGATTCAATAGTGACAATCCACATCACATGCAAACAGTAGTTCAACAGTTGTTTTTATAGCTTCCCTACTTAGGATGTAGACATACGGATCAGAAGGGGCAATATTTTATCACCGGTACAGCTACATCAGATTGTATGCATTTGATCACATGATATTAAGAGTAATTATGTGGTTGGTCCCGGGTTCTAGCGCATGTACCTGTGGGAGGTATATGATCTGTTTGCAGAGTTTATGCTCCTTGCTGCATATGTTATAATTATACTTCATGCCTGGTTGCAGTCAACTGATTTCTTGTGACATTATGATCCTGCACATTTCCTCCAGCGGTAATTAGTCATAGCAGTCAATAAATCTCCTCTGTTTGTTTTTGTAAAGTTTATTATGGTTTAATTTAGTTTTTTTTTTTTTTTGCCCCAAATTTAAAACATCGAAGAGCAGATATTACAAACACAGTCATCTTTTCTTATCTGATACTACGATTGCTTAACTGCAAAATTATCGTTAGAGCTTGAATGAAAAAGTGCATTTCATAGAATCACTTAGTATGTCCTGTGTGTGTGTGTGTGTGTGTGTGTGTGTGTGGTAAAAGATGGTTATTGGGAGGCACAGAGAAGCATCCTCCAAAATCAACATTACTTCAAACATGAGGTCATCTAAACATCTGTCCACAACATGTCCAAGTGGAGCTCAATCAAAGGCCTGTTGAAGCATGTACAATTGTCTCTGGAAAAAAATATTATGCCTAATTCAGCTCTGATTGTAGTGGCCAATCGTGAGCCGAAGTGGAAACAAGTAGTTTGCGGCATACATCTAATGTCAGCGAATATTCCTTTCAGGGTGACCCTCTCATTTGCCTTTATTTATTTATGCTTCTTTTCTTGTTCTTCCCGTTTGAGGCTGTGAATTTATTTGTTCGATGCTGCCTAAACTTTATTTCACAGTTTCAAACCAATTAAAGCGAGAGAGGTCTGAGTGCGTTTTAAGTGAGGGTCTGTTGCGGAGGGGTGGACTGAGTTAAATTATACTTAGCCTGTCTGTCTTTGCCCGTCACACTCCATTTGCAGTCGGCGGATACTTTTACACAGAAACTAATCATAACTAAAACATTTCTGTGTAAATCTTACCAAATTACTCTGCATAAAAGGGGCATGGAGAGGAAATGAATACTAAAAACACTTAAGGTAACATCTGACCATTTTTTCAGACCTTCTGACAAAAACCAAGATAAATGAAGAAAAGAAAATAAGTTTCCATTATGAAAATGTATAAAATAACCTATTCTTTTTTATCAATGGAGCAAATGCAAAGTTTGCAATATCCTGCTGAATTAATTTGGGCCCATTTTTCACAACTCTATTTACTGCATATCATCTAACGAGTCAGCTAATGGAGGCAGAATTTCCTAAATTCCTGAATAAACGCATGTTAGTAAATATTATCGTATTTCTAAAGAAGTCATGCAACCCAACAAGAATCTGAGCCTGATTTAACACAAATAACTGAAGAACAAAGAGGCTTTGTTAACAAAAATGTAAACACACTTTTTGTTTTTGATGCAAAAGTTTGAGAAATTATTTAAATTGCACATTTAACAGATGGGTTAAGGATGATGGCAACATTTACAACAAAAAAAAAACAACAACAAACATACCAAGTCTAATTAAAGTGCACCAAAGATACTTTAAAAGTTTCTTCTACCATGTCAGCTACAATGCTACCCCCTTGTGGTAAAAGACTTAACATGATAAGACTTTCTCAATGTAATTACAGTGTAGTCTACAAACTGAACAACTGTAAACTATAACACACACCATAGGCCCCAATTTCTCCCTATATGTCTGCATGGACAGGCTGTGAAATAAAACGAGTCCTGGCAGGAAATATAAAACACACAGCAGTGACATTAACTCTGTGTTTCATTTGAGAAAATGAAACCATTCCAAGCCTAGAAGAAGCCAATTGAATACCTTTGACCAGTCACAAACAAATTAACATTGCTCTCTCCACAGCCTAGTTAACAGGCTGCTGGAGGGTGAAAGAAAGAAAGAAAGAAAGAAAAGAAAGAAAGAAAGAAAGAAAGAAAGAAAGAAAGAAAGAAAGGATTGCTTAATACATGAAGCCTTTCTGTGCAATGATTGTGGCAATTAAAATTGTCTGACATAAACAGTACAAACTCTTAATTTATGCAATGCTTGAGTTCTAGCCTGTAAAAGTATTCCATAGTTAGTGTCATTTCAGTCCCGTGAATTTGAGCCACATATTTCTGTAAACATGAAGACGCAGACTGACATTCATGGCACAGAAAGCTGAGTAAAGTGCTACCACAACGGACCCTGCTCATCAAAGATGTGGTCATTTTGTCAAGCTCAGAACACATATTGAAGCCCTACGCAAAAATAAAAAATGCAGTTGGCATTGCTGCAGTTTACAAATGCAGACTTTAAGGAGGCGTTCACACACGACGCGTCTTGCGTCCGCTATTTTTTTTTTATAACATAGTCCTACAGAATGCGTGTTAGACGCAACTTTGGCTCTTGCGTCTTCTTTTCTTTCTTCTGTGTCTGTCTGTCTGTCTGTCTGTGTGTGTAACCCTGAGTTGCAAGAGGACGCGTTTTGTTCCGCTTCGCTCCTTCTAGCTGTTTTAGAACGCAGCAAGACGTCCTGTGTGAATGCCCGACAAAAAACAGTCATCACTTTATGTAGGAAACAAATGTAAAAACAAAGCAAAATAATAGGCTAATCCCCTTCTTCAATGCTATTCGAGTCCGTTTTCTATGACTTTTCCACGCACGATTCATAAACTCAAATGAAGTAGCCGTTAATCTATAAACTAAAGCAATCTTTTAATGCCATAATGTAATTATTTTACACTTAAAGACATGTGGAAAGAGAACTACAAAGGAACGATTTACAAACGGAACTACTGAAGTGCTCGTGTGTATCCCGCGTCCAATTCCAAAATCCAAGTGAGACATCCGGTGGTTGAAGGACTCTTTGAATCTTTCAAATCTTTTACAGCAACATTTCTTCTCTTTATCCAGCCAAAGTTAAGAGAACATTTGACAAAGGACACGTTACACACGTAAACGCAGCTTTGAATGTTTGCTAACCGGTGTTAAATGTTTAACAGAAGCGCGAAGCTACAGAGTTTGTAAACAAAACTGTGTGAAAGAGAAATTATTTTTATCTCTTAAGTCTTACCTGCTGATCCACCTGCAATGATTTGATGAGACGCCTCTCTCAGTAAACTCTGCTTTTTAGACGTCATTTTCTTTTTCTGGTCTGTTTGGGGAAAAACAAACTGTTATAGCACCGTTGGCATAACAAATTCTCTGGGCACCCTTTTAACATATTACTTAATCTTATTTTGTGATTTATATATATTTTTTGTTAATAATTCGGCTCAAGTAAATAGTTTAAACTGATAAAGGAATGTCTATTTATAGTTCAAACGTGGACATAGTAATATGATATGTGCTGCGGACTAAAGGTGTCTCTTTTTAGCCCTTACTTTAGGATGGTATTTTCAGTTCAAATTGTTTATTGTTGTCCCACTCTTTGCGGAGATTCAGCGCACGTGAACGCGGAGGACTTCGACGCTGATTCGTCTGACACGCGGCGTGCTGGCGCGAGCTGAAACGAAAGAGGGCGAGATTCGCGCGCGCTCCCAAGCAATGCGGTTTAATTTTAACTCTGAATGAGGTGTACACACTGGGGTCATAGTCACTGGCCAAATGCTAGCGTTTTCTGTCCTACGAGCCTTACAGACGAAAAAGAACAATGAATAAGCTATTGCTTGTTTGCTGTGGTCTGTAATTAAGTAGGCCTATTTGGGCACTAATGCTACACTTAAAAATGCATGAATTTCATTGTATCAGATATCAAACCAAATGGCATCTGCAAACATTATGGTAGACCTTTTGCTCCGAAGTAATTAAATGTGTTTTAGCTATTTTTGCACTTAATTTTAACCATGGTCATTTTGGTGCATGTGAAGACCCTCGAGTTCACACAGGTGTCAATAGCGTCATTTTTATATCACAGAACTTGAATTTGAAAACCCTCCGAATACATGATCGTGAAAAAAGACTGGGTGTAATTTGATGTTATCGAAAAAATGTTGCTGTTAATTTTAAATATTTAAAAAATATTTTGTGTGAATTCACCTAAAAAGAAATCAGGTTGTGAAATTCAAGTTTATATTATTCAAGGTGTGGATTTCAGGTCATGAAATTCAGGTCTCAATATTCATGTTTTTGCATACAGGATGAGAAATTCAGGTGGCAAAATTCGAGGATGACATCCGGTAATGCAAGGAAGAGCAAGAGTGTTGATGTAATCCATCTCTCTCTCGGACTATTGAAACCGCTCAAAAAAGTCATTTTACACAACTACAACACAAAAAGGTATTCTTTAGGGATACTTTGTTTCATTAATGTTTTTTGAAGAAAAGTTACATTTACCAGTGGAAACGAATAGCCTAAACAAACTACCTCTTTTTAACTGCAAGTCTGCAAAAAAATAAATAATAATCTGTAGTTGAGAAGTATTAAATAATAAATATAAAAAGATACATTTCTATAAATCTGTGAAATGTTTGTGAGATCAAAAATGGTTGAACATTTATATAACTTATATATACACTCACCTAAAGGATTATTAGGAACACCTGTTCAATTTCTCATTAATGCAATTATCTAATCAACCAATCACATGGCAGTTGCTTCAATGCATTTAGGGGTGTGGTCCTGGTCAAGACAATCTCCTGAACTCCAAACTGAATGTCAGAATGGGAAAGAAAGGTGATTTAAGCAATTTTGAGCGTGGCATGGTTGTTGGTGCCAGACGGGCCGGTCTGAGTATTTCACAATCTGCTCAGTTACTGGGATTTTCACGCACAACCATTTCTAGGGTTTACAAAGAATGGTGTGAAAAGGGAAAAACATCCAGTATGCAGCAGTCCTGTGGGCTGAAAATGCCTTGTTGATGCTAGAGGTCAGAGGAGAATGGGCCGACTGATTCAAGCTGATAGAAGAGCAACTTTGCCTGAAATAACCACTCGTTACAACCGAGGTATGCAGCAAAGCATTTGTGAAGCCACAACACGCACAACCTTGAGGTGGATGGGCTACAACAGCAGAAGACCCCACCGGGTACCACTCATCTCCACTACAAATAGGAAAAAGAGGCTACAATTTGCAAGAGCTCACCAAAATTGGACAGTTGAAGACTGGAAAAATGTTGCCTGGTCTGATGAGTCTCGATTTCTGTTGAGACATTCAGATGGTAGAGTCAGAATTTGGCGTAAACAGAATGAGAACATGGATCCATCATGCCTTGTTACCACTGTGCAGGCTGCTGGTGGTGGTGGTGTAATGGTTTGGGGGATGTTTTCTTGGCACACTTTAGGCCCCTTAGTGCCAATTGGGCATCGTTTAAATGCCACGGCCTACCTGAGCATTGTTTCTGACCATGTCCATCCCTTTATGGCCACCATGTACCCATCCTCTGATGGCTACTTCCAGCAGGATAATGCACCATGTCACTAAGCTCGAATCACTTCAAATTGGTTTCTTGAACATGACAATGAGTTCACTGTACTAAAATGGCCCCCACAGTCACCAGATGTCAACCCAATAGAGCATCTTTGGGATGTGGTGGAATGGGAGCTTCGTGCCCTGGATGTGCATCCCACAAATCTCCATCAACTGCAAGATGCTATCCTATCAATATGGGCCAACATTTCTAAAGAATGCTTTCAGCACCTTGTTGAATCAATGCCACGTAGAATTATGGCAGTTCTGAAGGCAAAAGGGGGTCAAACACAGTATTAGTATGGTGCTCCTAATAATCCTTTAAGTGAGTGTATATATATATATATATATATATACACACACACACACCGATCAGCCACAACATTAAAACCTCCTGCCTAATATTGTGTAGATCCCCTTGTTCCACCAGAACAGCGCCAACCTGCATCTCTGAATAGCATTAGCTATTCTTCTCAACACAATTGTATAGAGTGGTTACCTCAGTTACCGTAGACTTTATCTGTTCTAACCAGTCTGGCCATTCTCAATTGTCCTCTCTCATTAACAAGGCGTTTCCATTCGCAGAACTGCCACTCACTGGATGTTTTTTGTTTTTGGCACCATTTTGAGTAACTTTAGAGACTGTTGTTGTGTGAAAATACCAGGAGATCAGCAGTTACAGAAATACTCAAACCAGCCCGTCTGGCACCAACAATCATGCCACGGTCCAAATCACTGAGATCAAATTTTTTCTCTCCATTCTGATGGTTGATGTGAACATTAACTGAAGCTTCTGACCCATATCTGCTGCCATACGATTGGCTGATTAGATAATCGCATGGATGATTGTTGGTGCCTGATCGGGGTATGTATATATAAAAATATATTCAATTAATTTCTCAATTTGAACAACAGATTGTGTTTTACCATTACATCCAAGATAATATGAATCAGCATATATGCCTCTTGTTGTTACTGTAAATGTGTAAAGTAATACAGACCTATGGCTGACTGAAATAACAGACGCCTTTACCTGTTTTATAAGTGTTTTGCATGTCTTGGCTGTTTAATAATATTTATTTGAATTATATTTCACCTTCTCATGAACATTTGTACTAGTGCTGAATGAAAATATAGTGAACTTCGAATGTACAACACATTCTGTTCCTAATTTTTTACATTACCTGCCTGGATTGCTTTAGTTAGCATGCCATCTCGCTTTTTAATATTTTTTTATCAAACTTCTGGATAGTCTAATCTCATATGTATTACATATGTAGACTACTGATGATTTGCCAGTGTCTTATATATTATGTTTATTTTCAGGCAGACCATGTACCTTCATGATAATACAAATCTGGGCTCCATCTATATACTTTAGAGAAGTGTTCTGTAATCTGAGTTAAAAAGCAGCTCTTACATTCATACAAACATGATCATCACAGACGTTTTGTATTTAAATCAGACCACAAAACACAAAAACATTTGAAACTTCCGAATGAGAGATGTTTATGGTGATGTACCGCTGAGATTGGCCGGTGTTATGGATCAACTGGGGATCGAGTTATCTGCTCATGAAAATTTGTAATTGCCTTTTCAGCAGATTCAGTCAATGTGAATTGCCAAGGAGCAAAGAAATGATGTTTTGCACATTATTAAAAATGTAGGCTCTCTCTCTCTCTCTCTCTCTCTCTCTCTCTCTCTCTCTCTCTCTCTCTCTCTCTCTATATATATATATATCTACTGCTATATATGTATAATATATTGCATATATTCATTAATTCGTTTAAAAATACTTTTTTAGCTGATTCCATCACTGTGCGATTGTCCGAGAGAGAGATGGTTTTCATTAACACTCGTTTGCTCTTCCTTGCATTCCCGGATGTCATCCTCGAATTTTGCCATCTGAATTTCTCATCCCGTATGCAACAACATGAATATTGAGACCTGAATTTCACGACCTGAAATCCACACCTTGAATAATAAAAACTTGAATTTCATAACCTGATTTCTTTTTAGGTGAATTCATACAAAACATATTCAAATATAAAAAATTAGGGCTGTCAATCGAAACCAGTGTGAGGCTTTGTATTATGTGGAACACAAAATATGTTAGACAGAATGTGAGGGACTGACAGTCTCGGTCACCATTCACCTTCAATATATATATATATATATATATATATATATATTAGGGCTGTCAATCGATTACAAATTTTAATCGAATTAATTACATGGTGTCCCGATTAATTCATCGCATTTAATCGCAAATACAAATATTTGCTGAGAAAGCCCCTCATATAACAATAATTCAATATATAATGATTATAAATATTTTATCAATATATGATTATACAAAGTTATCTTTAAATATTTAAAAATTATATATAATAAAAAAATATTCATATAATTATAATGCATTACATTCTTG
Organism: Xyrauchen texanus; assembly: GCF_025860055.1. Lineage (NCBI taxonomy): Eukaryota > Metazoa > Chordata > Actinopteri > Cypriniformes > Catostomidae > Xyrauchen > Xyrauchen texanus. The sequence continues at coordinate 15,854,045 of NC_068291.1, forward strand.
TGGCAGAAGAGTTAATCACTGATAAGACAATACATAAAGTGGCTTTAGAATACAATGTATTGTTTACTACCATATTATTGATCATAAGTCAATCATTAGCATACAGTTCACAGCAATCCATTTCACAAGTGAATTTGTCAATCAGTTGGATATTTATTTTGAGGGCTTGTTTAAGAGCCCGTCAATTTTTAATTTTTTTTTTTATTAATGCTTACAAAACTTTTACATCTCGATCCAAGAGGTATATTAAAACAAACAAAATGGAAAATAAATAAACAGTTTCGATAAAAATATCAAATTGTTTACATATTTCAATACACTTTACAACTTTCTTGTTACTCAAATTGGAAATTGTTCTTCGGTTTTGCTGAACCTCTGAATTAAAAATTAAAACTAATGGCTTATAACCACCATACTTACATTTATGAATACTAAACTTTGCCAACAAAAGCAGAACATTAATCAAATAATATTCCTTATGAAGAGACATGTCATAGCTAACAAAAACTAAAAAAACATTTTCAAAACAAAGTTGAAAGCTGGGAATAATATGATCTCTAACAAACTGGCAGAAATCAGACCAAAACAAGTCGAGTAGGGACAACTCCAAAATAAATGAAAAAATGTTTCCTCCTGCAGACCACAAAATGTACAGAATATATCGACATCACAATTAAATCTCTTTACAAGAAAATAATTAGTGAGGTAGTACTTATAAATAAGTTTGATTTTATTCGTGATTATATATTTATGGGGTAATTTCCAAATTTTGTACCATCTCAATCCAGCGTCAGACATGCTTGTGTAGCATCTCGAGTGTGTTGCATCATAAACATAAAATGTTTCGGTCACTGTGTCAAGTTAAATATAGTTTAATACTCAATCTTTAAAAACATATTGAGATCCCTTAGTTCGCGTTTGCGCTCCTTCAAGTGTTTTGAACGCAAAAAAGTGACTCATGTTTGTGTTGTTGCTGCTGAATGTTGTTTTCTACACTGTATAAACTGTGCATTGCTCATACAGCTGAAATTTCACTTACTGCCCTCTGGAGTAAATAGGTGGTACTACAAGCTTGCATTTCTCAGGAATCTTCCTTATTATGGTCCAGGGGAAATTTTTTTATTGCGTTGTTTTTTGTAAAATAAAATCGCACTGAATTAACGCGTTAAATAGACAGCCCTATAAAAAATTAACAGCAACATATTTCGATAACATCAAATTACACCCAGTCTTTTTTCAAGATCATGAATTCAGAGGCTTTTTCAAATTCAAGTTTTGGTGATATAAAAATGACGCCATAGGTGTCCTGCAAAGTAACACACTTGTTATGGCTCATCACATTAACTATGGACATATTCAACTAAGTTTGTCGACAAGAAAGTGTCCAAATACTTAAACCACTTTTAAAATAAAAAAACTTCTTTTGTGAAATGTTTTGCTTGAAAACTGCTTGTGCACTCTTTCTTTAAATTAAATGATACTTGGTTGGATATTTTATGTAAAGCAATGACATAAATACATTTTACATACATTATTAAGTATATGTCTTAAGTGTCCACTTTTTGGGGTCACTCATAGGTGTATTACAGACCGAGCCAGGGAAATTTCAAATTTAAAAAACAAATGGATATATACGCTTGAATATTTGGCCCCCACAGCTGTCAGCTTATACAAGGTCACCTTAACAGGGCCCTGTGACCATGAGGGTCCCCAGCCCGCTTTTAAGACCCTTTTGCCTTCATGTTTCTAATTTAAAATAAATTTAGCCACTTAAAAAATTTGACCTTTGAATTTTCTGACTATTATTTCATACTTTAGGCTTTATAGGGTTAAGCTTTATGTTTTGCATGAAAAGTGCTGTCAAATAAAAATATTTATTATAATATTCATTACAATAACTGAATTTCTCCCCGATATTACAAAAAATAACTGCACTTATGTGATTGGGAAAAGAAGATATTGATATTTTATTTTGTGTGGTACAAAAGTACTGACCCAGAAACAAAGTTTGACAAGACAACATATGATGTTGGTTTGACAAAACCTTGTCTGAAATGTGAAATAGTTTTAAATGCTTGAAGTTTGAAATTTGTACAGGTCTTACAGTGAGAGACAGAAAGAAAGAAAGAGTATCTTAAAGCAGATTAGGGCTTGTGTGACTGCTGAAGTTTGAAATCATGAACATTCAAAACAGACTCTTAGATTGTTTAAAAATTCTGTTAATATAATCTACCCTTTTTTTTTTTTTACTTACATGATGCCTTCACAGGGCTTTTCAATGGGAAAATAATAATGGTAGCCAAGCAGTAGGGTCAATGCAAACTGAATTTACAATAAAATGACCAAATTACCTTTCAACCCTTCGAAGCTCTCACAATGGAGGGTAAAGTCTTTAAAGGAAATAGGGTGTAGCATGATCACTTCTGAATGGAACGCACCTCATCAGTCCGATGAGGAGTTGTAAAAGATACAGTATAGCAGTGTGAGCCTGAACTCTTTGCCAAGTTTCACCAAACCCATATGTACATGCGGTAAGAGTGTATTTGTTAAATCCTTTATATTTAAAGTGTTTGATTAAGTTAAAATATGTCATAATGTATTATTGCCCCTTTAAATATATGCATGTTTACACACATATTAAACATTTTATTACAATTTTGTATTTTGAATGCATAATTTGTAGTATTTACTAGTATTTACATTGTGTATAACAAACGTTAAAATGCTGCTGTCTATATAATGACTGCACTACAAAGGCCCCCTCTGTCAAGCTCTTGAAGTTTGCAGACAACACCACGGTCAACGGCCTCATCCACTAGTCTGCATACAGAGGTTGTACTTCCTTCCTCCCCATAGTTCAATAATGTAAATGCATATCTCATGTACACATGTAAATTTACATATTTAATTAAATAACTGTATACATCCCTAAATTGCATAAACATTACCACTTGCACATGTACATATGCCATTCCATGTCCTTTTAAGATTAAACTTTAATGTCACTGTGCAGAGTACAGGTACAGAGCCAATGAAATTCAGTTGTTTTCGCATATCCCAACTAAGCTGGGGTCAGAACGCAGGGTCAGCCATAAAACCATTGATGATGAGCTAATTTTCACAGCCCACATTTCAAAAACTGCAAGATCATGTAGATTTACACTCTACAATATCAGGAAGATAAGACCCTTCCTCTTTGTACATGCCGCACAACTGCTCGTTCAGTCCCTTGTCATAACTAGACTGGACTACTGTAACGCTCTCATTGCAGGCCTCCCTGCATGTGCTATTAGACCTCTCCAAATGATCCAGAATGCAGCAGCACGTCTGGTCTTTAATGAACCTAAGAGAGCACATGTTACACCACTCTTTGTCTCTCTCCACTGGCTGCCGGTTCATGCACGTATTAAATTCAAGGCCCTGATGCTGGCATACAAAACAGTCACTGGGTCTGCTCCAGCATACCTAAAAACATTTATGCAGAGCTTCGTTCCCACCAGAAGCCTGCGGTCGGCTAAGGAACGTCGCCTTGTCGTACCAAAACAAAGAGGCACCAAAACACTTTCCCGGACTTTCAGTTTCATCATACCACGGTGGTGGAATGACCTTCCCAACTCAATCCGGGAAGCTAACTCACTCTCTATCTTCAAAAAACGGCTAAAAACACACCTTTTCCAAAAGCAATTAACCGGTCACTAAAAAAAAAAAAAAATTAAAATTATTTACATTTCTTGTTGCACTTAAATCTGTTTTGTATACTATTCTGATGATAGTGAAACTTTGTAATATGGCACTTTTGTACCACTGTCTCCCTAAGATGATTCGCTGATGTTCTTCCTCTTTTGTAAGTCGCTTTGGATAAAAGCGTCTGCCAAATGAATAAATGTAAATAAATGTAAATGAAACAGCACCCCTGGAGCAGATAGGGTCAAGGGCCTTGCTCAAAGGCCCAACAGTGGTATCTTGGCAGTGCTGGGGCTTGAACCCCAGACCTATTGGTCAATATCCCAGAGCCTTAACTGCTGAGGTTGTACTTGAAGTAAAACCTCTGCTGAGCCTTCTTCACATTGGAGGCTATGTGAGTGTCCCACTTCAGGTCCTGAGAGATGGTAGAGCCCAGGAACCTGAATGACTCCACTGCTGCCACAGTGCTGGGGTGGCAGGATATTTCTCCTGAAGTCCACTATCATCTTCATTGTTTTGAGCTTGTTCAGCTCATGGTTGTTGTGACCACACCATAAAGCCAGCTGATCAACCTCCCGTCTGTATGCAGACTCGTCACTGTCGCGGATGAGGCAGAAACTTCAGGAGCTTGACAGTGGGGTATTTTGCCGTGCAGTCATTCATGTACAGGGAGAAGAACAGTGGAGAGAGAACGCATCCCTGAGGAGCACCAGTGCTGATAGTCCCGGATGTGAGTTTCCCCAGTCTCACTAGCTGCTGCCTATCTGTCAGAAAGCTGGTGATCCATCGACAGATTGGGGTGGGCATGGAGAGCTGGGTCAGTTTTTTTGAGAGAAGATTCGGCATGAAGGTATTGAAGGCTGAACTGAAGTCCAAATAGGAACCTTGCATAAGTGTCAGGTTGGTCAAGGTGTTGTAGGATATAATGCAGTCCCATATTGACAGCATCATCCTCAGACGACACCATCCCCACCACCACCCATCTGGCCCGAACGTACATTCGAAAGCTGTTCATAGACTTCAGTTCAGCATTCAACACAATCGTTCCTCAGCACCTGATTGGAAAGCTAAACCTGCTGGGCCTGAACACCTCCCTCTGCAACTGGATCCTGGACTTCCTGAGTGGGAGACCTCAGTCAGTCTGGATTGGGAGCAGCATCTCCACCACCACCACCACACTGAGCACTGGGGCCCCCCAGGGCTGTGTGCTCAGTCCACTGCTGTTCTCTGCTGACTCACGACATGACCGTGGTGGGTCTCATCAGCAAGAATGACGAGTCAGCATACAGAGAGGAGGTGCAGCGGCTGGTGCATATCCAACAGCGTGTCTCTGAATTTGGACAAAACAAAAGAGATGGTTGTTGACTAAAGGAGAACGTGGAGCGACCACTCTCCGCTGAACATTGACGGCTCCTCTGTGGAGATCATCAAGAGCACCAAATTCACCAATTCACCTGGCGGAGAACCTCACCTGGTCCCTCAAAACCATCTCCATAACCAAGAAAGTCCAGCAGCATCTCAACTTTCGGCGAAGTCTGAGAAAAGCCCATCTCCCACCACCCATCCTCACTACATTCTACAGAGGGACTATCGAGAGCATCCTGACTGGCAAAAGGTACCGAAGCATTCGGCTCTCACAGCCGGACTGTGTAACAGTTTCTTCCTCCTCAATACTCACAGACTGGACTAACACACAGACACACACACACACTAAACTAAAAACCATCCGACTCCCTTTGCATTTTGCATTTAGCAGTTAATGTACAGTCTAGCACTGTTTGCACACGGGCACTTTATGTAGTGTAGGTCTTATTTAGTTCTGTGTAGTCTCACGTAGTTCTGTGTTTGTTTTATGTTGTTTTTTTGTTGTTTTATGTAGCACCATGGTCCTGGAGGAATGTTGTTTCGTTTAATTGTGTACTGTACTAACTGTATATGTATATATATATATATATATATATATATATATATATATATATATATATATATATATATATATATACTTGCTTGACTTGACCTGTTTGCTCGGTAAGCAAACTGAATGGAGTCCAGCAATGTCCTTCAAATTTGCCAAAACCAGTCCCTCAAACAACTTCATGACCACAAATGTTATGAATAGCATCATCCTAAGCTCATTTCCTGTTTAATTATATCCAAATCTGCTGTATGATGTTATAAAGATAATTTACACGTGTACAGATAACTGGCATGCCCTTCACCACCGCTTTACTAGGCGAAATGAAGCCGTGTCACGTAAAAGATCAAACTTAATTGAAAGAAAAATTACATTTAGGCTCTGGTAATAAAACAGCAGTTTCCCTTTTTCAAGATTAATAAACAGAAACAAAAATTTAGCTGACTTGTGCCGCATCCCAAAGAGCAGCATAATGAAGGGATATGGTATTTTGGTCACAAACATGGCGGCACGGTCATCCAGTGACGTCAAATGAAACATCAACAGAGCGATTATTTTTGACAGCCGTTTAACGGATGTTTACATTGATGGAATTCAGCTTTTCAAGAACGTCATTATGTTTTGTTTCAAATAAAAACATTCTCAGAACAAATTTTTTTGTGAAATATGCCTTTTTAAAAACATCTCACCGAGCTTAAATAGTTAACTTGGTGGCTCATAAAATAAAAGCTGTCATTTAAAATGTTAAGAAAAACATAAAAATACAGTAAATCCTTAAGAGAGTCTGGGATTCCTCCAAACCATGTTTTAAGACGGAATTCTTTTTTCTGCAGATGGAAACAATGAAAAACAAATTCAATATTAGAAGTTGCTTAGAAAGAGACTGGCTGAGTAGGGAGCATATTAATGTATTAGCTTAGAACAGCATAGAACAGCATAATTTATAGCAAGCTATTGGCAGGAAAATGCCATTAGCACTTTGACCTGCCTGGAGTGAGAGAGCAGTGAAAACCCCACCCCGTCTATAAAACGTACACGGTGGCCAGTAATTGTGTCAACGTTTTCAGTTATTAATCCATTTTTCTGCAATATAAGAATAAGTGAAACTAAACAAACTGCTCTGTAAGAAAATGTGTCTGAGACCTTACAAAATCCCTGACAATAACTGCCAAGGGCACAATGAGACAGGTTTGCCACTAAAAGAAAATTATCCATAAATCACCTTTAATATAAATGAAGGAATTTAAATTAATAATCATTGTGTGTATAAGGGTAACATAATTTACTCCCATGCTGAAATTGTAAATGTTAAACATTGAGCTTACCCTTGAAATTAGAAGTTCTTCATTACATACTAAAACTCAGATAGAAAATGAAAAAGAGAAAACAGCAGTAAAATTAACTTTTTATTTTCACTGTCATCTCCCTATGCATGTAGTGCACCATCTCTTTATGCCTGCACCGCAACATTTATGGCCTACTTTAGCTGTAAAGAAGTGACATTTTTCCCAAGCCATTCAGAAACATTTCAAGGTTTCTAGAAAAAACTAAACCTGACTAAATTAAAACAAGTTGGTTACACTAAAAATGCAATGTTTTAAACACAAAATGACAAAATAAATATTCAAATACAGAAACAGTGGTTCTGATTCATAGAACAATTCAAGTGACTTGTATCGTTATTATGGCTCTTTTTCAAAACTAATACCCACAATGGCGTGTCCATGTACTGCTTCATCAAGAGAGCAGTGTGTGTGTTTTTTTTACCAACTTTGTAAATGATCTGTTGGTTTTTATCATTATAATTTGCACGACATTGTGCTCTTGCAGGATAGTTAACATGGCAGTTATTGTGATTCATGAAAAAGAGTTATTTTCTATGGTTGGAAAAAAGCAATGTCTTTATGTTGTAAATATAACATCTAATTTTTTAAAAATGTGAAAAAAGGCATAGGTCATGAAATCATAATCATGGCAACAACAATTCTCAAGGTAACAATTTGAGAATAAATATATATTCCTGCATATATTAATATTGTGTTCAGGAAGGCATGGGCCATTCCATGAATTTTAACAGAAGCAAGACAATGGCTATCGAGCAAATATGAACTTCTAACTAACCATTTAAAACTAGAACTTAGTTTTTTTTTTTGGAGACAGATTAACAGTTTGGCTCAGATTAAGCATTATGTTTGGTTGTGCAACAGAAAAATAACACGTACCATATGAGAGAGAACTATAAATTCACTTAGCTGTTATTTCCTGCTTGGAAAGAAGGAGAAAAAAAAACTCAATGCAATAAATGGAAATTTGCCAACCCTGTCAATCTACCACTAGACGTCAGTACAGTTCTGTGCCTCCACCTGTCCAAGTGGTTATTTTCTAACATTAAACCAGCCTCAGTTGGAAAGAGAAAGCTATAAAGAAAAGTTTGCCATGGAGGATTGTCCTTTATACTGTATACTGGTAACCTAGATTGTAGGTAGACATTAAATGTGCCAGAGATGATGATTGGTCTGTCTTTACCAATCCAGAAAAAGTATGCCGTAAATTAATCTCAACATAGGCAGTTCAAATTACTGGCAGTACCATGAAATAATGTACCGTGAAACAGTGGAAATGTCCCGCACAAACATAGATAAAAAACTCTTAACTTATAAAAACGAAATAAAAAAAAGTAAAAACAGACATAAAAATTGTAATAGGATGACATGTAAGAAATGTAATGCACAAATTAACATTTCTAACCGTGACTTTAGGTCTAAAAGCGCTAATGCTTTAAAAATTAGCTCCAACTTTTTTGTAAGTTGGAGCTGTACTGACTCTGTGGGTGATCTTACAATAAGGCTCATTTGTAAACCCCGCTTGTGATTTATTTTCATTACTTTGGACTTTGATCAGTATGCAAGTAGTTGACCTCTTCACATAATAAATAACTCCCTATTTATGGCTAGATCTTTCCGACACAATAAGTTTCAATCATATCCATAATTACATTATTTGGTAACACTTTACAATAAGGTTCCATTTGTTAACATTAGTTAACATCATTAGTTAACTTGAACTAACAATGAACAATACTTTTACAGCATTTATTAATCTTCGTTAATATTAATTTCAACATACCGTATAGCAATACATTTTTTAAATCAAAAGTTGCATATGCTAACATTAGTTAATGCACTATGAACTACATGAACTAACAATGAACAATTATATCTGTATTACCTAGCATGAACAAAGATTAATAAATGCTGTAAATACATATAGTTAATTGTTAGTTCATGATACCTAATGCATTAACTAATGTTAACGAATGGAACCTTATTGTAAAGTGTCACAATTATTTCAGATCAAAAGAGTTTGAAGTGCACATTTCTATTTGTGAATGTAGACTATGCGAAGGGTAACCAATGTGTCCAGACTCTTAAAGAAGAGTAGGGCCTTTAGTAGTGTATGTCATTGAGGGGAAGTGTCTGCTGTCTATGTCCCACAACTTCCTGTCTCCTTGAGGCCCCAGTGCAGAGCCTTGTGTCTGGTTGCCAGCCCCTGGTAAGCTGGAGCTGCAGTAGTTAATATAACTAGCCATGAGAAGAGTCAGTTCCAGGATCTAAAGCATTGAAAGAGAGAAAGAGATATAGAATTAAAGTGAATTGTGAACTGAGGCTGTCATTCTGCCTAATATTTCCTTTTGTGTTTCATGAAAGAATCATGTCAGGTTTTCAACAAAATGAGGGTGAGTAAATGATGACAGAATTTCAATTTTTGGGTGAACTATCCCTTTTAAAGGCTAAAGAAATTACCCACAGACAGGCGGGGAAATGATCCCGCTCAAACTAACACGAAGGAGCTTATTAGCGCTTCCTGTTTAATGTAATACTGTATGGCAGTAGAGTAAGTCAGAAACCCTCAATGAATATCCAGAAACCTGCTTTTACCATCAGATGTCATCCAGATAGGTGGTTGCAGATGGAGGGAGTAGGAGTTTAACTTGGCCTTAAAGCAGTTTTTAAAGTTCTGATTTCACTTATACAAACACAAGATCAGATATCTAAGATAGCTAATAAAACGTAATCATAATAGCACCCTGGTATATCAGAATTCAGTGCTCTTTACCAACCACATTTGGAAATGCAGTTAAACTGCGTTTTGCCTTTTGTAATCCAGCATGCCTTGCCTTTGGTTTAGCCATTGCAAATAAAAGTTTATCCACAATCTTCTTGCCCAAAGCCTGGTCTTTAATCTGGCTGACCACAACCATGAAGTCCTCCTTGCAGCCTCCAAAGGTAATGACTGACTGGTATGGATACGTGGCTACCGGGTGCTAAGAAGAAACAAACAGCACACACACAAACTAATAAATCTCCCATAGCAAGGAAAACAAATATGGAAATCATTTCCAAATTATTTTAGTTCCTAGAAGTTACATTTACAGAAAGCAATAGGGTTATGTTTTCTTTTCCCTTTAAAAGGAACATTCCGGGTTCAATACAAGTTAAACTCAGTCTACAGCATTTGTGGCATAATGCTGATTATCACAAAAAGTTATTTTGGCCTGTTTTTCAAAAAAAGCAAAAATTGAGGTAACAGTGAGGCACTTACAATGGACGTCAAGTGGGTCAATTTTTGGAAAGTTTAAACACAGAAATGTGAAGCTCATAATTTTACAAAAGCACTTGCATTATTCTTCTGTTAAAACATATGTGTTATTTGAGCTGTAAAGTTGTTTAAATCTTCCTTTTTGCAGTCGTTTTAAGGTTTTAGTGTTTACGGCATTTACGCTGTATGGCAACAAATTGTAAAATTGGATATAACTTTACACAGAAAAGATTAGCAAGCAATTTTGTCATACTAAAATCACGTTAACACACATATTGTTAACATTTTGTGTCAATACTTTTGAAACAGCAAGTATTTAATGTTTATGGATTTGCCCCATTCACATCCTCACTGTAACCCAGATTTTGGCTTTTTTTTTATATATATATATATAAAATGAGGTACGAGTCTAAATAAATTGGTGTTGTAATCAACATTGTGCCACAAATGCTGTCAATTGAGCATAACATGATTGAACCTGGATTATTCCTTTAAGAATTTTACAGTGAGGTGGTGAAAATAATGAATGGATGGGAAGTTAAACCAAAAATGACATGGAAGAGCAAGAGCTGTAGAAAATTATAGTCTGCACTGACCCTGTTTATTCATGCACAGAGCAAGGAGAGGATAAGTAAGGAAGCAAATAGTCAATTGCGAAAGCTTGCAGGGCAATGGCTTTTGGAAACTGCCAGGTAAATAAACATTTTAAACCTGCCTATGCGGCCCTCTCAGTGCTAGATATATATTATATAGTTCTTGAAGCCAAAGAACAGGGCAGAGAGTAAATGCACTAAGCATCCACAAGAAGGCGCTACAGTTTGTAAAGAAACCCTTTTTATTGCTGCGCTTCAATGAACATTTCCAAATGATTTATAACCTACAATGAATATTTAAATTGTGCACGGTAGATCTTACTATAATAGCATTATTTGTTTGGTATTTCACTATGAGTATCACGGTATCGCCTCAGTTGTGAAGAATCCTGGAAGCTCCAATAACACCATGTCTGTCAGTTGACAGACCAATCACAGCAATGATAAAGTAGTCCCAGGGCCAGTTGCGTTCCCACTGTCACTTCCAGTGTTTCTGCAAATCGATTATTGTCTCGCAGCTTGAGGTCCGAGGCTATTGGTCATGGCTGGCCAGTTGATAGCCATGACTAGATGGTGGAAACGAAGCAAATTAAATGTGCAGACGGCGGCCAAGCTGTCCACTGACTGGCCTTCACAGCAGATGGGCAAGGGTACAGAGGGGTATCTGTATGATGGTAACCAGCTGCCGTCCCGGGCTATCCCGGTCAAGCAGCTCAACCCAGCGTGTGGATATTCAATTTTTTTTGGGACAAAACCGTTTTCCCAATTTTTGTGTGAACAATCCCATTTAATTGTAAATAACCCAGAATATCCTTTTAATGCAGTATTTGCCACTTTCAGAAACTTTAAATATGCATCCATATCCTCACGAACTCACCATGGTGTAGTCCAAAATACTAAGCCCATCTTCATTAACCGCCAGCCACACCTGAATCTGCTCCAATGAAGAGGGAGGCAATGGCTGCACACCAAAAGAGTGGGAGTAAATGGAGAAGGTCTTGTGAAAACATACATCTGAAAATCTTTTTATGTTGTTAAGGTTATGTAGAAAAGCAGCTCATTTTGACAGCAGCTAAGGAAACTCTGTTGCCTCATGTACATCTGAACTCACCTTGGCACTGAACAGTTTGGCCCCAGACAGAGCCCATTTGCGGGCCACCGTCAGATAGATTCTTACACATTCTGAGGCTGTGCACCCACGCAGGACAGACCACTTAGTGGCCAAACGCTCAGCAAGGTCCCTGTTGGACAGTTACCATATAAATATAATATAATATGAAATCAGTTGCCTGGGTCAACATTCAATTATACAGTTTAGCAGCCATTTTATTCAGAATCAGTCAAGTATTTGAGAGCCATTTAATATAATTGTGGAAAAGGGTGGGACCGGGCCGTGATGACGGCTAATTAAGCCCACGAGAGGGATAAAGGCAGCCAGAGGCAGTCCGGCCACCTTAGAGTGGAGGAACGACTTCGGATTGCGAGGGGAGGAGCGGCTCCCTACCTCAGCGGTCGGGCCGCTGCCAGGGGTGGAGGAGACCCCTACTGGCTGCTAAAACGTGGTGGGTTCTAAGATAAGACTGCCGTCCGCGAGCGGGAGGGGCTCATTGCCTTGAGCACTGCTGGGGGTGGGGCATTTTGTCCGCCAGGGGCCGGACGACTGCCTCCGATCCCCCCAGGGAGGAGTGGCTGTCATCCACTAGAGAGTGGTGGGGTGACCGAGGACAAGGCTACGGTGTATCAGAGAACCGGCAACTACGTTTTTTTCTCTCTCTCCTCTCTCTCTCTCCTGCTGTCGCTCCGTGTTGGCCTTTCCTTCTCTTTTTGTTGTTGTTTTTCCCTCCCCTTGTCTCCCTCCCATCCCTGGAAAGGAGGGGGGGGGGGGGGTTGTATGGTATAATAAACACGGGAGTGGATTTACAGTACAGAGAATGGAGACTTCAACCGCAAGTAGTGAGCCAGGTGTGGGAGAGCTCAAGCAAGCTGCCTCTTCGCATCGACCGAAAATGTTCACTCACTGTCATCTCAGCCAGTGTCAAAAACAAAACTACGAGAAAGACCCAGCATGTGTGCAGTAGAGACTGAACTGAATATTTGTAAGATTTTAAACTTAAGCAAAAAAAAAAGTTTATTTTTATCAATAATGCTTGATATAAATTGAATCTTCCCATTTGATCCATATAATATAATATAATATAATATCATATAATAAATGGAATATCCTGCATAAGATACATTAGTCATCAACGGAACTGTCCATTCACAATACATATAATTTGTATATTACAGGTTTAGTAATTTTTCTTAGTTATGAAAGTGGTTTTAATACAGTAAATCAGATGTGAGTATACCTGAGCTGCTCCATGTTGCATTCCTGCTTGTAGCGTTTAGGGTAAAAACGCTCCAGTACCTGCAGTAGGATCTGTTGGGTCTTTGGCTGAGGAGAACCAGTGGGAGACATTGCTGGGCGGTCAAGGTCACCATGCTCAACCTAAAAGACAAATGTGATTTAGCTGTGTTTATGACTCAGCACTTCGGATCCATTCACCCACATATACACTCACTCTCTATTAACACACACCTGTGCCATTAACGCAGCCACTTCCAGGCCCAGTTCCTTACTGACAGGGAAATGCCCTTGTCGTACCTCATCATTTACTTGATAAGCCAGCAGGAGGCGCTCTCGCTCAGTCTCGCCCTTAGCCTGAGCTCGGAAGCACAGCCTAAACAGAGGAATGAATACTGTCATATCCTTATTATTAATAAAGTTTGCTGAATAGCTTTCCCTTTTTTTTAAGACATTCACATACATTCTAAAATACAATCACAAATGTATAACATTCACAAAGCTCCTCAGAACAAATAGACCTTTTATAGAAATTGGTCATTCAAAAATCATCATGGTATTGATGTCACAACCGTGAGCACATATAACTGACCATGTTATCATCTAGCAACTTTGCCCACTCAGTCACGGTAAAGTAATAACAAATATTATTCCTAAACACTAGAAAAACTAGATACTGTCCCCATTTGGTATCTAAGTGGTACCTGCTTTTGTAAGTCAGGCGGACAATCCGTGTTCCTTCATATTTTCCAGGATGAAGTTCTTTCAGCGCTTGTTCCCACTTGGAGATCACGTCACAAATCTGCACCAGAAGTATAAATGTCTATAAAAACTCAATCCACCATTTTTTTGCTTCACAAAACAAAGGAATACAGACTGATATAATGATAAAGAGTAAAATGCTATACTTTATTGCTGGGCTGCAGGCAGTGCTCCAGGTCTTTGCCAGAGGGGTCATCAGTGAAGAGAGCGAAGCCTGAAATCTGGGGCTTCCTCATGCCTGCCCTCTGGTTCAGTGTGTTTAGGAACTCCTCCACTGTTGTGGAACCATCAAAACCTACAACCTACAGAAAAGAGATTGATGCTGATAGGAAGAGATGACAATATTATAAAAGACTATCCTACCATTGTAAAACTGTTTGCATTTACATTTATCCATTTGTCAGATGTTTTATCAAAAGTGACAGTGGTTTAACAAGGTTTACAGGAATGTGACCATGGTGTTTCAAACACTTCGCTCTACCAGTTGAGCTACAGAATACCAAATTTTGTGTGTTATTGTATTAAGATCCCCACTAGCAAATAAGTGCCAAACAGTAGGCTACCATAGTGCTATTATGCTTTTTGGACATGGTACCATGGTAATACTGTACCATGTTGTTCTCTGAAGTACCTTGGAGTACTATGTAAATACCAGTATATAAATGATTCAGTACCATGTTATATCAGAGTACCATTGTGTCACCTTAGTACTTATCATAAGGGTCAGATCATTGGTTTGACACTAGTTAGTTTTGAGTTTATGTGTGTATCTTTTTGTTTGTTAATGGTTAGTGTGTGTGTGTGTGTGTGTGTGTGTGTGTGTGTGTGTGTGTGTGTGTGTGTGTGTGTGTGTGTGTGTGTGTACCTCATAAGTGTTGTTCATGAAGTGAACAGGTATGCTGAAGGGTAGGGAATGATGGTAAGGGTTTCGCAGCAGAATAGATAGGACCTCCATTCGCGAAGGCTTGGCCTCTCTCTCTCCATTTTGCAAAGTTCTTTCTACTGACCGTTGACAGTACACTGCATACTTCCCCACCTCACTCCTGTGAGCAAACACACACACAAGTGTGATGAGATCTTATGACCAATGATTAATCATTTTAAATCATATTTAAAATGACATAGATAATTAAGAACTTCTGTTTTTGTTTGATGCTGCATCTATGGTGCTAGGTGGCAATGAACATAAACTGAAATGTTACTGTGTGCACCTTTAAGAAGTCTTTCCAAGAGCTTTAATATTGTTCCATTGGCAGATTTTTTCACTTATTTTAAAGGAATAGTTCACCCAAAAATGAAAATTCTCTCATCATTTACTCACCATTATGCCGTCTCAAACTTGTATGACTTACTTTCTTCTCCTATATTCTGATATACTGTTTGATGTCTGTTTTTACATACATTCCCAAGTGTAATCAAACTTCAAATCATGATTGCGCCAAGGAGACTCGTTTGTATCGCTTCAGAAGACATGGATTAAACCACTCGAGTCATATGGAATACCATGCTGCCTTTGATGCTCCTTTTTGGAGCTTGAAAGTTTTGAACCCCATTGACTTGCACTGTGTAACATCTACACTCGTTTTTTCAAGCACTCATCACCAGAGGGAAGCATCTCCTAATGTCTAGAACTGATTACTCTATGTTGTTCACCTGTGCATGTACTTCCTGTAAGTTTAAATAGTCTCTTCCTTGAAAACATTGCAAGTATTGCCAATTTACCTAGCAACTCTGAGTGTTGTTGTATTGCCCTTTTCTGGATATTTTGACCCTTCCATTTTTTTGTTTATTACTCTCTTGGATTGTGATTTTGCACTTTTGCCTGCCTTACTGGATACTGATTTATGCTATAGTCCTAAATACATTTCTGCACATGGCTCCTTTAGACTCGACTGGAGCTAATTCATTACAAATTGTATGGACAAACAGACTTCATATATCCTTCAAATGATCCTTTCATATCCTTATTTCTTATTTTCCAAAAGTCATGTTCTGCAGAGTATTTTAATTGATTTCATTCTAAGATACAAATATAATAAGCAGGAATTAGACTTGGTAAAGGCACGGTCACATTTCCACAGGGGAAGGCGGTGGGGGCGGATGTTGAGCGTGTGTGAAACCAGCATAAAATTAATTGCCAAGCAACAGCTTTTTAATGCTGCACTTTTAACTCTGGGAGAGTGAAGTTAAATAGAAGCTCCCCACTAAAATGATGTTCTTGTCCATTGTGAATATTCATTGTAGCTGCATACGAAGCATCACACACACACGGAGGTCACTGCCAAACCAAGCGTCTTCCTATTGGTTAACACGGTGAATACGTCTGTCAAAGTTCACCAAACTTGAATGCCACACAAAACTCCAAGGGAAATTCAAGTCACCAGAAGTCCATTGCGCAAATTAATCATTGCACGGATTCCCATTGAGATGACTGTACTTCCCGCGGAATTTCGCCAATCGAAGGTAAATATGACACCTTAAGGGAGAGTCAATCTTAGAGCGAGTACATTTGAATATACTGTAGTTCAATATGCATGAATAAATGTCACTACACAGAGTGAGCAGGTTTGTGACCTGGGATCTGCGTTCCGCAGCAGGTACTGTCTCAGGTACCACAAAAAGTGATGCTGGGGCAGGAAGAGAGCCACACACAATGATAACAGCTGCCAGCACTAAAAGAGAGAGAAAGAGATTGTCTATAGTCACATACTGTACATACTTAATATGATGATATAGTGCCATGTGTGTGTGTTGGTATGTCACTGACCTGTGTGAGGGCGTAGTTGTGTGGTGTGCGGCAGTTGGTCTGTTTGATCAGCTGACAGTACATCTCGTTTTGCAGCTCTGGATGTGTTAGGCACACCTGCAGTGCATTCTGGGCCAGCGAGGTGTGGTAGTCAATGGAGGGAGACTCCACCAGCACATTGATGAAGAGCTGACACGACTGCCGGGTGAAACGAAGAACAGAAATCATTAGAATTGAGCTTTTGTGGCTTTTTATGCCTCTATTAAATAGGGCAGTCGAGAAAATGCATGAAAGTAATGGGAAAGAAAGAGAAATGAGCTCAGGTGTCACTGCACCACAGTTCTGCCCTGTTCTGTAAATGTAATTAAAGAACACCACTAAATATTTGCATATCCTCACTCTGATAAATGCTAAATGGCCACCAGATGGCGTTTCCCTCACACGACACATTGCCACACACAAATGGTTCTGTGGTCGGGTCATGCAGACAGCGCATGCAACAACATGCTAGACTTTCTTATTAACATTCCATTTTTGTTCTTACAGAAATTCTTACATTGCAAATTAAACAAGTCAGGATGTAGCTTTAAACCCCCCATTCATTACTTCAGAGAAAGAGGCATTTTCTTTCAGTATCAAATGACTACCTAAAAAACCCTTCTGATCTTCAAAGTATATTGAGAGCTAAGCATGATGCTAGCTCCTGAGGATAAACCATTGAACTGTAAATAGGGCATAATGTCTGCAAACCTCAGGGGAATGGGGTTCTCCATAGAAACATAGGAGCCGGAGGAGAAATACGAGCGAGTGGAACAAGACTATCTCTCTAAACACTGACAGTGATCCTCTTTGAACCCAGAGTGAAACGTTTAGACCTGTCCTCAGATAAAGGCACATTACAGCGCTGGGGCTTTTTCCCACACAGAGAGCTGAGAGCACACTCAACTGTTTTAAGGGAGAAACTTTGAGTACTTTTTTAAGTTAACATTTTTCAGTAGTATGACAGCAACTCACTTGTTTTCTAGTAATGGACATAGCTAGCTTTTTTCCAGTAACTAAGCTTTCCATCAAGTTGTGTGTAGCATTGGAAGACATTTCCCAAAGTCATTCGACATTTAGGGTTAGGGTCTACTTTTTGTCGCTAAATAAATATTTAGTTAAAAATATTTGTTCTGTTTTTTTTTTTGTTTTTATTATTAGTTGTATTTAGGTAAGTTTACATTGTCACCATACTTAAATAGAATAATTAAAAATTTTCCCAGTGGAAAACTTGCCACCACACTCGTTTACATACACTTTAAAAGTTCGATTTCAGTCGGAATAAAACAATAACTGGTATATTTATAATGTCATGTAAATGCCTTTGTCCGACTGAAATAGTACCAGTCAGATTTTGACAAAGTTGGAATAACAGACCTAGTTTCTGTTTGTAGCTCGGCTTCGTCCAGCATTAAACACATTAATTGAAACACAACTGGCCTCGGAAGCTTGAAGTGTAACTCACTACTTTCCTGTAGTTTAAATTATTATAAGTCCAGTCATGAAACTCTACATGGTGCAAACTGATAGATTAAATGTTCAAAGGAACTGTTACCCAATCGTCTTCCGTGATGCATTTGATAGGTCCTCTAGCATGTAATCTGTTAGTCAATCAACTTGCATACTCCTTCTTTGTCTAGCATTTAAATTGCATTAGTTGTTTGCAGACAGCCGGTTTCACTGCAAAGTGTTATGAGAGTTTTCTCTTTGAAACCCTCCTCCTCCCCAGCACTACTTGTCTAAATCTGTTTCTTGGGGATTGTATGTATGTCTAATCAGCAGCAGCAGTATGCAAGGCTGTATAATTCTGACAAAAATCTAAACTTTCTGTTAATTATTTCCTTTGATTTTGTAGTTGCGATTAATTTTGATATGAACAATTTACATTAAAGGTGCACTAAGTAAGATTTTAGCTTGCTCTTATTCGTCTCATCTGTCCCATGGTTTTGGACTCAATACTGACACCCATCGGCCTGGATACTTGAAGTTTGTTTACTGAACACTGCTGCTTTTCATCAAACATGTTTGTTTGTTTTCTGTTTTGTTACTTTTAAAATGTATTTTTCTCAAATCAATACCTTTTAAAACAAAGCTGTTATTGACATTTTGAATAAATTATACACAGAAGCGAGCAATAAACATGTCTCTGATTGGTTGCAATGCTCAACCACTGCAATAATAGACATTAAATACAAAATTAAATCGAAAATGTTACCAGAACATAAATAGATCTACATGGACTGCTATAATTGACAAATTTCACAATTAGATAATTGTATCAGCTGTAATTGTAATCTCGATTATTTATTCGATTAATTGTGCAGCCCTAGAAGCTTGAAGCAGCATGTCTTATGTATGTCTAATTGTGCCGCAGTAGTATCATCCCTTACTTGTTTGACACAGCATGTCTGTGCATTTTCTTACAGTAGTCTTTGTACTTGCTCTGCAGAACATGGGCACCCAGACCAAACTTACTACTAACTTGTCATATGCATTATAAAACCTTAAATTTATTCAAAGAGTTATTAGATTCATCAGTGAACTACTATTATAAATTATGAGTAACTTTTAGATTGGAAAGCTAGATTTTCAAAGTAGCTTCGCAGACATGGCTACACTGCAGAAGAGAGGTTCGCCTCAATGAGAGCCAAATCCAGCTTGTTATCTGCTCTGCTATAATGAGCACAAGGCCTCCCATCTCTGCCTTTGATCCTGCTGTGGGAGACACAGTAGCTCTCTCACACACAGGGACAGGACGACACCATCAACCCTCCAGAGAGGAGGATGAGGAGAAGTTAGAAGTATTTGAGAAATGGAGAGGCTCTTTATGCAAGAAAAACAAAGACATAAAGACTAGAGCTATTGTGAATGTGAATTAGGCAGACAGTGAAAGAGTAAAAGAGGACATAGATGGAAGGGGAGGCGTTCACCTTAAAGAGTTTGAGAGCCTCTGTTTGAAGTGCTTCAGAGGGGAGAGTGGTAAGGGGGGAACGAAGACCCTCCTTACTGAAGCACAGCACTTCACGTTTCCACATAGTAGAGTCTACACACACAAACACACAACAGATTCGAAAACAAATTAAAACAATGCAACCGCTGCAATCAGGCTTGGTCATACAAAATGTCTGGGGTCTAGATGGTGTCATTAAATCCTCAATTTAAAACCATATAACTGTAAATCCATCCAGTATGTCATTTAACACCAACTTTACACCAAACATTTGTACAGTTTAGAGGAATGTGATTGAAAGATATTTAAAAGTAACCTCTAACCTGGGTCTCCATCTACATCCAGCAGCTTGCCAATCAGCTGCTCATACTCTGTGCCAACCCTGAGGCTGGCACAACTGCCCGCCGCAACAGTCAAGTGGTACAACCATGTGTCCTGCAAGAACGACAGTAAGAAATTGAGTTTGTATCTAGATTTACACATTTCTACACAGTGCCAATTATACTAATGCTAAAAGCTGAAGTGTGTAATTTCTGCATGACTAGTGTCACCAAACAGAATTAGAAAAATAATCACAGTTTTCAAACTATCTGTCTTCCATTGGTTGCACAAACATAAAGTGCCACCCAAAACTCACACCACTGGTCAAGCCAATGTGTGTCAACTGATGCTGGTAAAATGGGCAGCTCAAAATAATAATAATAATTATTATTATTATTAATTATTAATGTACAAATGGCTTACTTACTGGTAAAGAATTTTAACATCGTATATAACACATGAACACATTAGCTTAAACGAGTTAACATTTTCATGGCTGGTGTTTCCGTCACCACTAACAAAATTCCAACAGATTTTTCAAATCTGATTTTTTGGTAAATTCATTGGACATACCATTCCATAACCAAACATAAGAAAGTAGTGCTTGGGTAAATGCTAACCAAAGTTCGTGTTTTGTGGTACCTTTTCTTGTTTGGTGCCAACAAGCAGGTAGGTGGGGCTTTGCTCTTTGGGGTGGACTACTAATGTAAAGTGAGAGGAGAGGAAGCCCCGCCCACCTGCTTCATAATCCTCATCGGAGTCACATGACCTGTCCACTTCTTCCACCCGTGCTTCCCGAACTCGTAGCTGACCCAGTGGGAACTGCCACAAACACATATTTCATATCAATACACAATAGCACCATCAAAGGTGGCTAGTAACTAGTTACATTTACTCCGTTACATTTACTTGAGTAACATTTTAGGGAAAATTTTACTTTTAGAGTAGGTTTAAAAGTGGGTACTTTTTACTCACACTCAAGTAAATTTCAAATGATTTTTTTGTACTTTTACTTCTTTACAATGAGTGGCATTACTGTCGTTACATTACTGGGTTTCATTTGAATTTATGTGTAATTTATTGAGAGATTACTGAATGGGAGTTTTATGAGAGCGGAAGTTCACAGCTGTGCGCGATGAGACGCTCCCACTTGAGTGATGAGACTGTCACTCAAGTTATCAGAGCAGCAGCATCAAACTCTTCAAAGTGAAAAACTTTCTTCGCTCCACACAGTAAAAACATAATAGGTTCGTCATGCAATGCCTTCATTTTACACCAAGACAAGCTGATATTTCAAGATTAAATTCACAGATCCATCTTCAGGCAGCATGTCGAGGTAAGTTTTGTCACTAATTCTAATGCAGGCTTTTCTGTGTAATGAGATGGTCATTTTCAGGGTGATTCTGTAACTGGGCTCTTATGACATCAGTTTTTAAGCGTATATTTTTAAATTAGTGCAGCAATATATCAGTGTGCTTTGTCCCGCATGTCATAAGCTGTATTTATGCATTTACTCCGTGCCCTCGTGGGGGTACTGGAAGCTTTGGCAGCTACTTCAGGTGGATTAACTGTATACAGTTAACTGTATCCATACAAACATCCAAGTTAATCGCTGCCATTCACGTGATCGACAACTGGAGCTCGAACAGACAGCATATCTGCGCGTGCACAGCGGGGAGTGCATGTGTAAGATGTGCTGGCTCGAGACAATCGTCGCGACGAGAGTGGCTGTGTCCGCAATCGTTCATTCATTCACTATTTCCTATATAGTATATGGCAGTTAGTGCACTATATCTCAGCAGTAAGTGAACAAAATGAGTGAATTTGGACAAGAGTGTCGGAGTTCTGGGGCTGGTGCAGAAACATCACATATGAAAATGTTAAATATTTGGGCCTTATTTGTTATTCTTATTAAATAATGTATTAATACGCTAAATCTTCATTCTGTTTGTCATTTTTAATATATACTGTGTGTTAATATAAAGAGTAAACTCATTTAATCAATTAAAGAGTACATTTTAAAATGTATCTGTATGTTTTGCCTCTCTATATGTTATTTTATTTTAATCCAGTAATGATTTGTCAAAAAGTAATTTACTACATTCAGCATGAAATAAAACATTGCAGGAGTGAAGGAAGTAGTAAACTCGTAGCTCATACGTCTTCCCTGTGGTGAATTGTGGGAAATTAACCATCATCGAGTGTACTTGAAATGTCCACTTGAAATTAGAGTGCATTGTAAGAATGAGTGAACAAAAGTAGGGAACGAGCGGCTCACTCAGAATTCAGACACTCCTACAAAATAGCGAAAATTCGAAATAGTGCACTATATAGTGGATATGGGGTGGTTTCAGACACAGCGAGTGTTGCACGATCAGGGTTGGTGCCCTACGTAGGCTATATGCTCTGCATTTAGAGAGCGGCAGTACTGCTGTACAGAACTAACTTCTTAAGATCTAAATACTTATGACACTGAAAACTGTAACTACACTGAAATATAGATCCACGCAGGACTTTAAAAGCTATGAAATAGCAAAAGAATGCACCATATTTCAGCATTATATATAATGTCCTTGTGGGACAGTTTCACATTTTCACTGTAATAATTACTAGAAATGTTTCCGAACCTCTCTTCTTATTGACAAATTCATCGAGATCTGACAAGAGCCCTTAAAAGTATAGTTCACCCAAAAATGACCATTCTCATTATTTACTCACCCTCGTGCCACCCCAGATGTGTATAACTTTCTTCTGCTTAACTTAAATGAAGATTTATAGAACAATTTCTCAGCTCTGTAGGTCAAAAGTGAATGGGTGGCAACATTATAAAGCTAAACAAACAAACATATGTCAGCATAAAAATAATCCATAAGACTCCAGTGGTTAAATCAGTATGTTCAGAAGCGATGTGATAGGTGTGGATGAGAAACAGATCATTTTCACATTCTTCTTCTAGTGTATTTGGTGATTCACATTCTTTTCTGCATATCTCCCCATGCTGTCTAGCAAAAAATGACAAATATTGATCTATTTTCTCACCCACACCTATCATATCACTTCTGAAGACATGGATTTAACCACTGGAGTCTTATGGATTAATCTATGCTGCCTTTATGTGCTTTTTTGGAGCATCAAAACTTTGGCCTACTGAGCTAAAATAATCTTTTAAAAAATCAGAATTTGTGTTATGCAGAAAAAAGGAAGTCATACACATCTGGTATGGTATGAGGGTGAGTATATTTTGTTTGGGTGTCTTTAAAGAGATAGCTCAGACATAATTTAATATTCTGTCATAATTTCTCTACCTACATTTTGTTCCAAACCCGTGTGAGGCTTTGTATTATGTGGAACACAAAATATGTTAGACAGAATGTTACTGACTAACAGTCTCGGTCACCATTCACTTTCAAAATATGGTTAAAAAAAAATGTTAATTGAAAGTAAATAGTGACTCTGGCAAACATTCTGTCTTATATCTCCTTATTGTGTTACATGGAAGAAAGCCATATGGGTTTGGAACAACATGATGGTGAATGATGAAAGAATTTCCATTAATAATAATTCTATAATACATGTTCAATGTGTATTATGTAATGGAATATAGGGGAGTTAACGTATATTATGCAGAGTTACTCACTACTTGAGTACTCTTTTAATTGGATACTTACTCTTACTCAAGTAATTATTTATGTTAGTACTTTTACTGTTTTTAGTTAATATTTTTTTTAAATAATTGTACTTTTACTTGAGGACAGTTTTTTGCTGTAATTAAACACCTCATAGTGCCATCGTAGCGGAGCGCAGCCTAATAAAACAAAGAGTATTGCCGAACATTGCCGGATACGTGCGGATTTAAAGGGAAATAACTTTACAATCAGAAAAGTGCAAATGCATGAACATTGACCATGCACAAGAACTTCATGAAATTCTTCAGTGTACAGATATCCGATATCAAAATGCAGGGACGAAAATATGAGCAGCACGCACATTAGAAGCTCAGTTACAGGAACTGAACTGCAGTTAAAATAACTCTGAATTCTGCTCCAAACATCATGTTTGTGTATAATTAAGTTGTGTATTATACAGTACACACATGTAATAACTGAGTATGTCCTCAAGAAATCATAGACTCCCCTTGAAATCCGAGCACAAGTGGTCAAATGAGACAACCAGGTGTAAGGTGATGTTTCTTGCTTGTACACTTGAGATCAGACCACCCAAAACACATATTAATACCAGGTACAAATAGCCTCAATCGGGCACAAATGGTTATGTAGTTGATACACCCAGACTGTGATCAATCGTGTAGTGTGCACACCAGCACGATGGAAAACAAGACTTTGAGACACAGGGCACCGACTGCAAGTCATGTAGTGTGCGCTTGGCATTAGGCAACTAAAAGTAACATACCTTGTCATCCTGGTTCCGGTAATAGTAGAACACTTTCCCAATCATAGCACACCACACAAGCTTTGAATGACCATGTTTCACCTGTGATAAATAGAAAGATACGGCACACACACACACACACACACACAGAAGCTGTTAACAGGGACTCCTCCTCAGATACATTCTAGATCTGCTGACCTCAGCTCTGTCCTAGCATGTACCAGCCATCCAGGAATCTCACCCAGCAATCCTCACTATCACCCAGCACCCAGATGCATGATGTAGAATCACCATTCATATTGCTTCATATTGAGTAGATCAATTAGGGAACTTTTACGTTTCAGTTGATGGCTAATGTAAAGACCCATTCACACCAACTGGGAAACGGAACAGTGAATAGCAAAATGTGAAACTATTCACACTGAGGACAAAATTTAAATTTGTTAGGCCGAATGGAAAGGAAATTTACTGAAATGGTGCAATTAAGCTTCCAGTTGGTCTGCCAATGATCATAAACTGCAGAGGTGAAGCAGCAAGCCAAACATTACTAGTAAATCTTAACCAGTTTTTTTAAACTGACCAAAAAAAAAAAAAAAAGGAGAAATGGTTCTTTTGGTGTTAATGTTGGTTGGTAAAATAGCATTTAGGGCATTAGTGCCACCGATGATATACATTTTCAAGATCTACTACACAGAATATTGGGGGAGGACATGTCCCCCTCAATAGCCTTGTTTCCATCCTCTTTTCATGCTGTTTTGTTATCGACAAAGTGAAAATGCGTAAAAATTTACTTGTCGATGTGCATGATACGAGATATTTGTGTTAGCACCCCTTGAAGATTCATGAATGCAGCATCGGATCTATATGTATTTATATTACAATAAATTGGCTTTCAAGGATCTATACCATCATCATTATAACACAGGCTAACGATTGGGGTAAATTCTGTCATGTGACACTACATTTTTGCGTTAATGCCAATTTTCTCGACAAAAAGTGTTTCCCAAAATGTTTTTGCAACATTTGAAGTATCGACATAGAGTTTATGCTCTAGAGTTAAACTGAAAAATATTATGTCAACACTTGTGAAATTTTTGCGATAATTTCTGTTTCCATTACTGTTTCCCTTTATTTTGATGCGCTAAAATCTTTTCCGCAAAAATTTGAAAAAATTTTAATTGGACAGGAGTTTAAAGTAGCAGGACTAGACATGATCCTTGATATCATATATTATTGGTCTGTATTTTTTATTTAGTTATTTTTTGACATTTGTTTTTCGCAGCAAATATTTGTAGCAAATATTCACTCATAGTGTAAACAGGGTTGTCAAGGTGATTTTGAGGCTTACAGTAAACTCTCACACTCTAAACAACACTCTTGTGAGCTCTGACCTTAGTTAGCCAGCCTCGCACTGTGGGTTTGGCTTCCTTATCCATGGAAACAGGTCCACTGGCCTGTACCTTCAGAACATTCTGTAGAACTCTGATCCAGTCCTCCAGGATATTGGGAGAGTCTGCAGCTAGGTAAAAGGTCTTCTTCTCTGTTATTAACTACACCACACAAACACAAAAATTAAATCAGAACTTTAGCCAAAAATGTGCAATATATAATTCTAACTTTGAATTTTATGTCTATTAAATGAGGTTTTGATATTTTACATCAGTGTTTCCCAACCTTTTTCGCCACAATTGCCTTGGACGCAAACAACAAAATATCTACAAAAGGTTAAATATAATTTGACATACCATTAATATTGTAACGTCCCTGATATACAAAATTAACAGAGGAAGTTGCCGGTTATGATGTTTATTCATCAATTACCACACAAACTTATCTCGGCCATATAAGCCATGAAACTCACAATTTATATGCTTTAGAGTGGTGGTGGCATAGTGGGCTAAAGCACATGACTGGTAATCAGAAGGTTGTTGGATCGATCCCCACAGCCACCACCATTGTGTCCTTGAGCAAGGCACTTAACTCCAGGTTGCTCCAGGGGGACTGTCCCTGTAATAAGTGCACTGTAAGTCGCTTTGGATAAAAGTATCTGCCAAATGCATAAATGTAAATGCATAATTTGTACTCTTGATATGTAGAACAAGTGCTAAAATGCCATTGTCTCTATAAGACTACTAGCTGTTCAGAGTTTAGTTTTGGTGGATGAGCGCATATAACAATAGTAAAGTCGCACATCGGCTTCTTGATTAGAATTAAATGTTTTTTTTTATTTTATTTTGATCAACAACTGTCTGTAGAGAACAGAAAGGATGGCCACATGCACACTAATACTTTTTAGTTTGAAAACGCATCTTTTTCTCTACGTTTTGGCCTTCCGTCCACAGAGAGACACTTTTATAAAATTCTCTCTGAAGTGGATACATTTGAAAATGACGTCTTAGTGTTGCAGTGTGGACAGCGGAAACGGGGATATCTGAAAATGATAATGTATTTGTTGGCATATGACGCAGTCATGTGATCCATTCAACCCAAAACAATCAAGATGTCGGCTTTTGTTGTAGCGTCATTGTTGTGCCTGCTATTCACTTAGATAGCATTGTTTAAGATAAATGTTATTTTGTATAACCTTCACATTGCATTCCTTCAAAGCGGAGAGAAGTTTACTCGGAATTGCTGTCTGGTGGCAGAACATGAGGACAATTGAGTTTCAGACCGTACATGGAATGGCAATTTTTTTGCATGTGCAGTAAGGCGATTTAAGAGTTTTCATACATTTCAGTGTAGACAAGGAACTTTTGGGAAAGTCTTGAAAACGGCATTGTGGACAGAGATCGTTTTGAAAATGAAAATGCAGTTTTCAAATGTATTAATGTGGACATAGCCTAAAAGAGACATTATCAATGACAAATGGATTGCATAGATCTCGTCTTTGGACACACATAGAACAAAACGAGTCAAACCAAACTTTTGCTCTTAACATGAAGTGAAAAGATCTCTATGCTGAACATCACTTATTAAAAGATCGATCTTGAGATTGTATTAATAGATATCGAATTCTTTCAAATGAATATCGTGATCAATCGAGAAATCTATATTTTTATGCAGCCATAATCCCTATTATTTCTACTTTATACATTTTTTATAGGTTAAACAAAGCAAAATCCAATACTTATTGATTACCCCCTGGCACCTGCTTACATACCCGCTAGGGTACGCGTACCTCAGGTTGGGAATCACTGTTTTATATGATCATTTGATATTGTCTATGATGATTTTCAGTCATCCAGGCCATTGTGGAAAACCATGAGAAAAAAGTGATGTCTACTGGAATGGATGCAGGGTATGAACAGTTAAAGTAATCAGAATGTGCTTTTTAATACAAGCAGGGTAATAGTAAATCATGTCCAGATGACCTAGAGTAAATTCTATAAGACATTTTAAGATTATGATATGCAATCCCTCCCAAACTGTAATAGAGATGATTACACTGATTAAAGATTGGGGGAAATTATACATAATTCCCCATTATAACTAGTATTACTCTGCAAATCCAATAATGAGAGTACTTGTGGGTCTAAATACCCCCTCGAAACACAAGCAAAAATCATCTGGTACCCATATCAGGCTGTTTCAGAAGACCCTGGGCTGACTGTTTTTGTGTATCTGTATTTGTCTTTCACCTGGAATGTCTGAGCTCCCTCTCCACGGGCGATCTGACATGAGGAGTTCAGCTCCATTTGGCCCTGAGGTTTCCGGATCACGTCACTCTAAAAGCAGAACAATGGCCGATATCATCAGTCATGTAACTCTAAACTTCCTTCCATCACACTGTCTAACAGTCTCAAGCACTGCCACAGAGACCCGTGCCAAGGTATGCTCACCGGAGATTTATAGTATAAAATCTCCCCATTTCTCAGAATAAACCACCGCCTCTTCCATGCCTTCACCTGACTGCCCATCTTCATCAAGTAACCAGCTTTCTCCAGTGTTTCCTAGAAAGAAAGGCACACAAACCTAAACATTTACCACAGTCAATTCATGTAACAAGACTAAATATAAGACAGGATTGTCTTGATATATCTATCTATCTATCTATCTATCTATCTATCTATCTATCTATCTATCTATCTATATATATATATATATATATATATATATATATATATATATATATATATAGTGGCCCCAAAAACTGTTGGACATTTAAGCCACACTTAAAATATACAAATATCTTTGCAATAGATTACAGAATATCACACCAAGTGTCTTTTATTATTAGGAAAGATAGCACAAGCAAGCATTTTAAGTAAAACCTTTCACAATTAAGACAAAAAAGTATTTAGGCACTTTAATTGTCACACATTCCTGGAACGCGTCCATATGATGAACTGCCATTGTGGTATCTTTGCTAGAACACTAGTGTTAACTCTAGGGCAAATTACTTCACATACATACACTAATAATGATCTTGGGACAAGTTGGTTAAAAGTAATTGTGGTAACACTACAATAAGGTTTCATTTGTTAACATTAGTTAACAACATTGGTTAACATGAACCATCAATGAACGATTCTTCTACTGCATTTATTAATCTTAGTTAATGTTATTTCAACATATACTAACACTTTTTTATTTTGAAAAATGTATATGTTAACATTAGTTAATGCACTATGAACAAACATGAACTAACAATGAACAATTGTATTTTTTTTAAATAACATATACAAAAATTAATAAATGCTGTAAAAAATGTAGTGTTAATTGTTTGGTCACGATACCTAATGCATTAACTAATGTTAACCTTATTGAAAATGTTATCGCAATTGCAAAAAATGACTGTGTCTCAATGAGCTCCCTAGCTCCCTATGTCATGAATCAGTATATCAAACAAAAACACAAATTCGGGCACTGGCAAGGGTGTTCATCCACTCAACATTGGGACACTCATTACTCATATGATTCACCTGCGACACGAGTATGAGGTTGTGCTTTTAAAAATGTAGCTTGAATTAATCAACAATATTGCTGTATGTATGACACTGTCATGCATTTTTGTGGTAGATACACAGACTCACTGTTTTATTATGAAAGATCAATGACATAAATAAAGAAATGTAAATATTAAGGCGTGTATTAACCAACCTCAAACAACTGTAATATTTAAAAGATTGTTTCCCTTTTATGGTCATTATGGATGAAAGACACTACAAACAACATCTCTTTTAAAGAGAAAATAAGGCTTTCACTGCATAGTTTTACACTTGTGCTCATCTAATATTGACTTGAAGGACTTCAGAAGACATGACGACATTTATGATAAGGTGCAGTGAAGCTCCCTGGTTCATACAGTGCATTCTAGGAAGTTTTAGGGAGCGTTTCAGTGCAGTGGAATGATTTTGCGTTTGAGAAGGCCCTAGAAATGGCCAACTCCCTGAATAGTGCCCTGACTACTGAACTAGAGAGCTGATCGAGACGCACCCTAAGTTCAGGCATGAAACTCTGCATGGTGTGAGCTGATAGGTCCTTTGATGTGTAATCGGATAGCCAAATAACTTGCGGACACTCTCTTTGGCTAAGATTTACATTTGCTCAGTTTGCATGTAAGCAGTTTTCACTGCAGAGCACAGTGAGAGTTTTCTCTGAAACCCTCCACCTCCCCAGCTCCACTGGTCTAGATCTTCTACATGGGGATTGTATTTATGTCTAACAGTGCAGCAGCATTACACTGAATAAACAGCTTTTGTGAGGAAACAGCTCATCACTTAATGAATTGACCACCTATCCACTAATCTTCAACAAGTTTTACATGTAACAATCCTTTTGGAATTAACTATGTGTAGAGTTTACTATGATACAATGGCTGTATTATAAAAGAAGACAGAAAATTTGGCAACAGGTAGGTGTCAGTTAAAGGCTATTCATTTGTATGGTATCTGCAACTGGTGACTTACTGTTGTAAAATGCTAGTTGACCGTTACGCTCTCTCCAAAGTTAAAAACATGGAGGTTGTTCTATCTATATAAGGAAGATCTCTTGGTTAACTCAGCATGTCTGTATATGTTTTAGCAGTACTCTGTACTAGCTCTGCAGCAGCAATGTAGCAGATCTAGTGCACGAAGACCAATATCCTATCAATATGGCATACCCACATTAACATGCTAAATATTTCAGAGACTTGTCAAGACTGAAATTAAGTTAGGTCTGAGACTGGGTCTAGCTATCTTTAGGCGATGCCACTTGGTTTTAAAGCATTTTTAATGCAATATCATTTATAAATTTGTAAGTGTGACTTAAGAGTCCAAATACATTTTAGGGGGCAAAGCATATATAGAAATGGGTCAGTTGAGCCAGAGGAAAAGGAATTTGGAAATGTACCGGCCCGACACTCTCACAAGAGTAGGACGATGTGCGCTGAACCTTGTGCTCGGGCTCAGAGCAGTCACTGTCCAGAGAATACGCATCAGGAGGTATTGCATAGTCACTCTCAGAACTGATAGAGGACATGGACACACCTGTGGGACAAATATCCAAACATTTCCAACTGTTGATAATCAGATTTTTAGAACATAAACAAAATGTTCCTTTTAAAAAGGCAGTTCCTTAATACACATTTTTATTCTTTGGATATTGACAGGAAATAGTAAAGTTCACCCAAAAATGAAAATTCTATCTTGACTTTCTCTGTTCCTCTGCGGTGGAATGAGCTTCCAACCTCCACCCGATCTGATGAAACCATCTCAACATTCAAGAAACAGCTGAAAACACATCTTTTCCACAAGAACTTAACCAATCCACAACAATGGCACTTACAATTTTATTATATACTCCAAAATGACGGAGTAGGTACCTTAAATGTAGTCCATCTGGGTCTTCTAATGCAATACAATAGTTTTGTCTGAAGAACAGACCAAAATTTAAAGGGATGGTTCACCCAAAAGATAATTGTCTCATTATTTACTCACCCTTATGCTGTCTCAAACTCAAATGACTTTGTTTCTTCTGCTGAACACAAACAAAGATATTTTAATAATGCATATTTAATGCAAGTCAATGGGGTACAACACTTCCAACTCCAAAAAAGACATAAAGGCAGCATGAAGGTAATCAGAATGTCTTTTGAAGTGATACTATCAGTTTTGGGTGAGAAGGGACCAAACATTTTTACTATAAATCTTACTATCTGCAGTCTTTTGGCGTGATCATGATTTGAAGCTCGATTACACTTTACTCGATTACTCATGCTTGACTCATGCACAGAACATGATCATGTCTGGAAGATATAACTTCAAAAGACATGGATTATACTACTCAAGTCATATGGATAACATTTATACTGTCTTTATGTTCATTTTGGAGTGTTGATACCCATTGACCATTGACTTACATTGTATGGATATACGTATTCACATCATATCCCTATCAAATTATCTTAGTTTGTGTGCTGCAGAAGAAAGAAAGTCAACATAATGGTGAGTAAATGATGAGAGAATTATCATTTTGGGTGAACTATTCCTTTCCGTTGCCTTCTACCAAAGTTCTCAAATCTTGTTCATACATTCAAAATACATGTGAACATTTTCATTTTGGGGTGAACTAACCCTTTAAATGAACAGATTTTGAAGGAGCAGGTTGTTTGACAGGTGTCCTCACCTCTTTTGACAGCACGGGGGCTGCCAGGGGTACTGCCCTTCTTATCTGGCCCCAGTGTGGATGTGTGCAGGCTGGCCAATGAGCTGCTATCGTCCTCTGAGCCAGAGTCATCATCTGGGAGAGGAACACTGCTGATCTGAGTCGCCTTCTACAAGAGCACATGAACATGATGGGAAAGATGACAAAGCTGAATAAATAAACGTATTTATTCCCTTTAACCAAATAACAATAACTTTACCTAAAAACGGGGGTAGGGCGGGGGCTCGCTCAGGGACTGACAAATAAATTGTTTAATTTTATGTTTCCTTATTTTGGTATTTAATACAGTTAAAATTATATTTTAATCAAAACATGTGATAACTAATCCAAACAAATAACCCAAAAAGTATAATTTAAAAGATTCTGTTCAAAATTTTGACTCAAAAGTAATCAACCCAAAATTGGTTAGAACGCAGAATTTTGAAAAGCACATTTTGATAGAGCATTTGTGTCAGGAGTGTGCCTATAATGGCCCAAATTTATGTAGGAAGCGCATTAGGTTTTGAGTCACAGTCAGAATGGCATGAAGCACTGTTGTGCTTACACTTTAACTTCACTATGTCTGACACTGATAACATGAGGATAGGTTTATGGAGTTGTCGTGATGGTGTAATCTTACCCCTTTAAGTGTGGAGTACACCGGCACACTGATGTTCTTATAAATGAGGTGGGTGAAGGGGCCGGCAGCAGAGTGCTGAGGTTGGATTGAAACTGGAGAAACACACATGGAGAAACACATTTCCAACTCACAAAAACTTCGCTAAGCTGTAAATATTTAATGAAGTCTGCGTGGGCCTTTTAATATCATTTCAAAAAGCCAATCTGTTTTAAGAGGCCAGTGCAACAGCCAAATATGTTGTTTGTAAATTTAATTTGTTCATTTTTAATTTGCTCATTGCAAATTTTCAAGCCTCAATATATCTTAACATTTAAATAACCCCTGGAACAGCTCAGTGAGGCTTCATACACAATGCAGCTAAATATGGCTTAATCCGGTTCTGTACACAGTTCAGAACGTAAGAGTTCGGCTGTTTACAAAATAAACAATTTTCAACAGTCTATCTCTCTCCACTATACTGTAGTAGAGGTGGGCGATATGACCTAAATCCTATATCACAATATGAGTAATTTTATATCATGATAACTATATATATCACGATAAAGTTACATTGTTCTGAAAAATCAATAAAATGTTATTATATATTAAGCCATGTCATAATGTGTAATTTTGAGTAATCCAGTCAGTGAATTAAATACTATATAAATAAAAACGTATTTATTTTGAACTTGACAAGCATAGTCAAAGTAAAAATATTAAAATAAATGCCACATTTCAGTCTGATGATGTGCATCAATTTTCTTCTTTATTGTTATTATTATTATTGTTGTTGTAATTATTATTATGATTATTGTTATAACATTCCATAAGAAACTTAACATATCAAAGCAATGCAAAAAGTTAAAAAAAACATGTAAATTAAAAAAATCCATATATAAAACCCTTAATTAGGCTCTTTGTGTTTTTAGTAATCTCTATAAAGAACATATAAAATGTCTGAAGGAAAATATGGCTAGTTTATTTCCTGATATCAAACATCATTT
This sequence comes from Xyrauchen texanus, assembly GCF_025860055.1. Classification (NCBI taxonomy): domain Eukaryota; kingdom Metazoa; phylum Chordata; class Actinopteri; order Cypriniformes; family Catostomidae; genus Xyrauchen; species Xyrauchen texanus. Next base: position 15,887,639 of record NC_068291.1, read on the forward strand.
GAACCAAATTTTAAAAAAGGATTTTGATGTGTATTTAAAAAATCCACTCGACATCAAGAGAAACCAGAATGAGCAAAGGAGCACAAATGAAGGGACAGGGATGACTTCAATACTCACATGCATTTGCGTGTTTCAGACTGCGTGTGCCAACACTGGATGGGAGGCATGTTTGAAGCGTGGGATGAATGTCATTAAATTTGCTTTTAAGGTGGCTCAAACAAAATTTCATGCAGCGGCAGCACCTTTGGTGTCATTTTTTCTCATTTTCTAGACAAACTTTTCATCTAAAGACACGTGCAGCTGTCAGTGAAAAACTGCGTGTGACGAGGAAGAGGGTGGGGCCGGGCCGTGACTATGCAGGCCCAGCCCCCAAACGGGCTAATCAGCTGAGGAGAGGGATAAGTGCAGTGAATGCGGCAGTTAGGGAGAGAGAGAGAGAGCTACATGCAGCTGCCATGTGTGCATTTATATTTTTGTGTCTTTAAGTTCCTATTAAAATATGACTTTGATTGTTCAGCTGGTTCCCGCCTCCTCCTTTCCCATCTCAACCTTGTTACATTGGTGCCGAAGCCCAGGAAGGAGGAGGGATGCGCTGCCATGGAGTCCTCGTCACTGCCATCCACCCAAAGGAGCAGCTGTTGCCATCCACCAGGGGATGGAGAAGTTGCTGCCAGCGGAGGAACGGCCGCAGTCCACGAGGGGAGGAGGGGCTCGCTGCCGACCACCTGGAGCAGTGGAGCCGCTGCCAGGGGCGGAGGAGTTCCCTACCGGCCACCAAAACGCAGAGGGGCATTCCATCCTCCAGGGGTCGGAGGACTGGCTCCAGTCTGCCTGGGGAGGAACGGTTGTCATCTGCCAGGTGGTGGAGGAGTGATCGAGGACCAGGCAACGGCATGTCTGGGAACCGGTGATCACGTTTTCTCTCTCTCTCTCTCTCTCTCTCTCTCTCTCTCTCTCTCTCTCTCTCTCTCTCTCTCAATTCAATTCAATTTTCAATTCAATGGGCTTTACTGGCATGAAAGTTTCAAAAACAATAACTCTCTCTCTCACTGTCACTCTGCCTTGCCCTTTCCCTCTCCTCTTTTATTTTTTGTTGTTTTGTTTTTCCCTCCCCTCATCCCCCTCTCCAGCCCAAGAGAGGCAGGGAAAAGCCTACCAGCAGGCGAGGCCAAAGGAAGAGAGAAGTTCGGGAGAGAGAGAGCCACACGCAGCTGCCGTGTTTATGTTTTGCGTCTTTTGGTTTTCATTAAACATTATTTTGACGGCTGAGCCAGTTCCCTCCTCCTTTCCCAACCTTAACCTTGTTACACTGCGTTTTATTATTTCTATCAGTCTCACGTGAAGCCCTGACCACTGATATATACACGTATATGGATATATCGACATACACAAATGTACTAAATTCTTTGTCTATCAAAAAAAAAAGTTTTATTGGTACAATCAGATCATATAAAAACAAATTGACCTCATGTGCACATTATATCTTACTGCAGCATATAGCACAGTTGCATTCTTTATGTTGCAGGTTTGAGGTGGAGACCGGCAGAATACTGGGTGAAATAATTACACACCGGTTTCTTCCTTTCATCACGGCTGATTAAAAAGTCCTACTCTAAAAGCCTCTTAAAAGCTTCAATGATTGGAGGTCACATCTGCACAGGTGTGTTCCCTTTAGGTAAGAGGAACTGACATCAAACAAAACCTAACCTCTAATTGACAGATCTAAGAGCAACTGTTCGTATGGCACTATACGAATGATTAGCAATAACTGCCAGCAAGTTGTTAGTGACAGACTGGTTGTCACTGGTTAGTGATAAAGTTGTGTGTGTGTTTGTAAATCACTGACATACCTCTCCCAATAGTCTTGGCTCCAATACAGGCCTCTGAAACTCTCATTCCTGATTTAGCTACTGCATAGATATGACTTTCCTAAAAGACGAACATAGATGCATGCAAACACTTAAGTCAAACAAGGTTTTTACAATTTCTAAAGACAATGTGAGTGGTGTGTGCCGTGCATCATCTAGGGTGCTGTGAGTGGTTACCATGTCTTTGCTATGGGGTTGCTAATGTGTTCTGAGTAGTTTTTAACATGTTGCTGTGTGGTTGCTAGGGTGTTCTCAGTGGTTGCTAGGGCATTTCAAGGTGGCTGCTTTAGGTTGTTTACTAGGAGGCAATCTGCTAAAATCCTCACACCCCTAAAGTGGCAGCCACACTACACTTTGTGCTCCATTGACTATTCAAACGCACCAGAACGCAGAGGAGACCAGAAACACAAGCTTGTGTGAAGAAATGTTGTACTTTGCTGCATACAAGAGTTCTAGTTTGGCGAACTCTGTCCTGCGAATCTGTATGATGAAAGGACATGTGACCAATAGAAGATTGAAACGTCCCATACGGACCTCTTGGATCAATTCAAAGAATACAAATACGCATTTTAACATTTTAAATGATGTATTTGTGATTTATTATCAACTTATATCAGAAGCCTTCCCACGTGACATCATATCCTAGTCTGTTGCATTGTCCCAAAAAACATTTTGTGCTCAGAACTTAGTGTGACCGCCCCTTAACCCTTTAAGCTCTGAAGGTATTTTTAAAATTTCCTGTTTCAGTGGCATACCCAAAATTAAAGGCACGTACCTCAACAAAATATACACAAGAAGGGTCAAGTGTTTGGTATCATATTAAAGAAAACTTTTTCACATTTTTTAATGATATAGACTATGATCAATTCTGAGACTCTCATTCATGTATCTCTGAAAAACTGCTTTTGTTTTGTTCCCAATCATGTCACCTGTAACGGAGTAAAGTTTTGTGTTGAAAAATATTTTTTCTTTGTGTCCAAAAAAGTCTCAAAGTGCCCAAAAGCCTCTCCATACCAATAAAACATTATAATTGTACATAAGAACTAATTACACATGCGAATACAAGAATGAATAAAAGTATGCTCTCTCTCCAAGGCATGCAGGCATGAGTGACGAGATATCATTCAGATCCATTCTGTGTCATTTGAGTTATCACTGAGTCTGTGTCATGTACTATGTGCCATCTCCCTGTGGCCACATGTAATTAGAGTGAACAATCCTCTCTGCCCATATTTGAATGACTTCCACCGCTGGTTGCAGTGATCTGAATCCTAATACGATTGGTTTAGCATTCCATGATTCTGGACAACGTACTACATCATTTCCGATGAAGTCATCTGATCCAGGAAAGCTAACATGTCTTTAGCCAGATAGCACATTATATGTTGTGTGCACATTGTGCTTCATGTGACATGATCTGTGCAGTCGATTACATTGTGTGTGGGCTCGTTTTAATGATAATCGCCTCCTCTAAGTAATGATATGTGATACACTATGTTCCATTTATTATGTGATATTTTATGCTCCATTTATTTTGCGAAGTTATAATCAAAAACTCGGCATATAAGCAACACTTGTTTACATTTAACATGTAGGTCAAATACATATTATTATGTATTTTTTTTATCTGTGAGTAAATCAAAAAGGCTTTGTATTATACTCTTTGAGAGCTTTTCAACGACATATGACACATGGCTATTTGATCAGTTTGATGTTTTTACAGATTACAATAAAATGTGCAGTGCAAAATTGTTAATAAATTATCAAAACAGAAAACGTCTAGGTTACGTATGTAACCTCCGTTCCCTGATGGAGGGAACGAGACGTTGTGTCAGAGAAGCGACACTAGGGGTCTCTCTTGAGCGCCGATATTCACCTCTGGACTATGAAAAAAGGCCAATGAGAGTTGGCAACCAGTATTTGCATGTCCCGCCCCCAGACATACGGGCATTTAAGCGGCGCAAATACGGGAGTTCATTCAGGAGTTTTCTGAGGAGCCGGAAATGGTCCGGCCACAACAGTGGCTCGGCTCAGCGACGTGGCAGGGGAGACACAACGTCTCGTTCCCTCCATCAGGGAACGGAGGTTACATACATAACCTAGACGTCCCCCTTCTGTTGCTCTGTCCACGTTGTGTCAGAGAAGTGACACTAGGGGTCCACTTATAAAAGTGCCATGCGCTGAGCTGTGTACGTGAACTGCTGATACAGGAGCGAGCAGGTATTCTTACGTGCAGGACGACCAACTGTATCAAGCTGCACGTACCCTTCCCCAATGCCCCATTTAAGCCATCAGGATTCCTTATCGTTACCCTGGAGGGGAACAAGGTGCTGGCCGCCAACCTGGGAACGGGCCAAGCCTGGCCGGGCCTCTTTTCTCTCTATGTTTCTCGCATAGAGCAACTAAGGCCGGGGCCCTTACACGCATTGAGGGAAGGGGGTCTTAGCCCTTATTCAGGGCGGAGAAGACCCTGCGGAGGCCACGCCTACCCGAGAGGGGAGGCAAGTTTAAGTGGCAAAACCATCAGAGGCCTGACTTAGGGCCTATGTGGAAAAGTTGGTGCGGTGGTGGATCCAGCCTCATAGAGGGGGGAACATACAGCACGGCAGCCGAGGCAGCCATGACTGCCTAAGGGAAACACGGGAGTCAGCTCGCCTGAGATCTCCTGGGAATGAAGGCGCACTGTTTCCCCTGGTTAGGGGGAAGGGCGCTAGGTGCAAGCGATTCACCCGGTCAGATCGTGGGCGTGCCACCGAGTTCTACGGGCTCGGTACCTGAGAAAACACGGGACGATACTGACTCAACTCGGAGATTGTAGAATCTCGCAAAAGTGTTAGGTGTTGCCCAGCCCGCTGCTCTACAAATGTCTGCTAGGGCAGTGCCCCTAGCCAGTGCCCATGAGGACGCAACACTCCTGGTGGAGTGAGCTCGGACCCGCAAGGGGGGGGCACGGCCTGGGTGTGTTAAGCCAGGGAAATGGCGTCGACAACCCAGTGGGCGAGTCTCTGCTTGGAGACAGCATTCCCTTTCTGCTGTCCCCCAAAGCAGACGAAGAGCTGCTCAGAGCGTCTGGTGCTCTGTGTGCGGTCCAGATAAATACGTAAAGCACGTACTGGACACAGCATTGAAAGGGCTGGGTCTGCCTCCTCCCGGGGCAGCGCTTGCAGGTTCACTACCTGATCCCGGAAGGGCGTGGTAGGAACCTTGGGCACATAGCCCGGTCGCGGTCCTAGGATCACGAAAGTATCTGCCGGACCGAACTCCAGGCAAGCGTCGCTAACAGAGAACGCATGCATGTCCCCGACCCTCTTGATGGAAGCGAGCGCGATCAGCGGGGCAGTCTTGAGAGAGAGGGCCCTGAGTCCAGCTGAGTCAAGCGGCTCGAACGGGGGGTCTCTGGAGTCCCGTAAGGACGACCGAGAGATCCCAGGAGGGGAACAGGTTAGGCCGGGAGGGAGTTATCCTCCGGGCAGCTTTTAGGAACCTGACGATTAAGTCGTGCTTACCAAGAGACTTGCCGTCTACTTCATTTCATGTCATTTCAAAAACTTTATTTATCTCCATGGGGCAATTGCGAGACCCGTAGATTAGTACAAATAAATCTTTCATAATAAAGATAAAGTCTACAGTGTCGTGGGCCGCGATAGCGGCGACATACACCTTGAGGGTGGAGGGGGACAGCCTCCTCTCCAGCCTCTCCTGAAGAAACACGAGCACTGACCTAACTGCGCACTTCTGCGGGTCTTCGGCTCGGGAAGAACACCAGTCCGTGAACAGACGCCACTTTAGAGCGTAGAGATGCCTGGTAGAGGGGGCTCTGGCTTGATTGATTGTATCTATGATGGTCGGTGGTAGGCCGGCTAGATCTTCCGCATCCCGTCCAAGGGCCAGACGTAGAGGTTCCAGAGGTCTGGGTGCGGGTGCCAGAGCGTGCCCCGTCCCTGAGAAGGAAGGTCCTTCCTCAGGGGAATTCGCCAGGGAGGGGCTGTCGTGAGGAGCGTGAGGTCCGAAAACCAAGTCCGGGTAGGCCAGTAAGGGGCTACCAGAATGACTTGCTCCTCGTCCTCCCTGACCTTGCATAGCACCTGTGCAAGAAGGCTCACTGGGTGGAATGCGTACTTGCGCAGCCCCGGCAGGCCAGCTGTGTGCCAACGCATCTGCCCCGAGGGGAGCCTCTGTCCGGGCATACCAGAGCGGGCAGTGGGAGGTTTCTTGGGAGGCAAACAGGTCTACCTGTGCCTTGCCGAACCGGTCCCAAATCAGCTGGACTGACTGGGGGTGGAGCCTCCACTCTCCGCCAGGCAAGCTTTGTCTTGACAGCGTCTGCTGTCACATTGAGGTTGCCGGGGATGTGAGTGGCGCGCAGTGACTCCAGTTGCTGCTGACTCCAAAGGAGGAGACGACGGGCGAGCTGTGACATGTGGAGGGAGCGTACTCTGCCTTGGCGGTTTATGTAGGCTACGACCATGGTGCTGTCTGTCCTGACTAGGACGTGTTTGTTCCGAATTAACGGGAGAAACTTCTGCAGGGCCAGAAAAACAGCCAGCAGCTCTAGGCAGTTGATGTGCCAGCGCAGCAGGCCTCGGTTCCACCGGCCTGCGGCTGTGCGCCCATTGCATACGGCGCCCCAACCCAATTTGGAGGCATCGGTTGTGACCAGAACGCGTCGGGACACCTGCTGCAAGGGTACTCCTGCCCTTAGGAAGCAGAGGTCTGTCCAGGGTTTGAAGGTTTGGTGGCAGGCAGAGGTAACTTTTATGTTGTGCGAACTCTCGGGAGTGGGCCAGTATGAGCCAGTCGTCGAGGTAATTGAGTATGTCGGCTTCTCGGAGCGGGGCAAGAGCTGCCTCTGCGACTTTCGTGAAGACACGAGGGGACAGAAACAGGCCGAAGGGGAGGACTTTGTACTGATACGCCTGGCCGTCGAACGCGAACCTTAGGAAGGGGCGATGTCGAGGGCGAATTGAGACGTGGAAGTACACGTCCTTCAGGTCTACCGCTGCGAACCAATCTAGATGCCGGACGCCAGATAGAATTTGTTTCTGGGTGAGCATTTTGAACGGGAGTTTGGACAAGGTCCGATTGAAAACTTGCAGGTCCAAGATCGGTCGTAAGCCGACGCCTTTCTTGGGTACAACGAAGTAAGGGCTGTAGAAACCCTTCGTTTCGGTTGGAGGGACAGGCTCTAACGCGTCCTTTAATAGAAGGGAGGCGATTTCTTCATGCAGGGAGTGGGCATGTTGGCCGTGTACTGCGGGAAAATGTACGCCCAGGAAGGGGGACGGAGACCTGGCAAACTGAATTGCGTAACCGAGTCGAATGGTCCGGTGCAGCCAGCGTGACGGGTTGGGCAGTGAAAGCCACGCCTCTAAATTCCGTGCTAGGGGCACCAAGGGGACTGGTTTTTTGGACGTACCCAGCGGGGCTTCGCAGCGGTGCGGAACAGGTAACGCGGCGTCGGGAGGCAACGTGGCGTCCCGAGGCTCTGGTGCTGAGAATAAACTCAAAGCACTTACCTTGCTCCGCGCACCCGGCGGGGGGCGGGTTCGTGACTGAGGAGGAGGTCTGGTGTTGGCGTCCTCTGGACTCGTCTGAACCGGCCGGCCGGGGAACAGTCGTGGGGCTGGAGGCGGGGACACCGCGTCCATGGAGCCGGGACTGTTGAGGCCTGAAAGCAGAGTGCCTTGAGAAAGGCATTTGCGGGCCAGGTGACCGCAGAGACAACAAGGTCTCGGTCTCTGGGTCTGTCATCTCAGGAGCGCCTGGGAGCCTTCTGGGTCCTCAAGGGGGTCCGTGAGATGATGGGCGTCCAACTTCTGCGGGGAGCTCAATGCTGGGGCTGAGAGCTGGGCCCACTCACTTGTTAGTTGAGGCGGAGCACCACTTTCTTTCTTTCTTGAAAGCCGCAGGAGGACGCCCTCGGCGAGCAGACAGGGCATGGCCCCTGGCGGCAGGTTTGCGGCAGGGCGGGATGCTTTTTTTGCTTGAAAAACAGCCTTGGTCTGTTTCTTCACCACTGAGGACTGCTGGGTGAAGTCGTCAAGTGGTGTCGCCGAATGGACGGAGCTGGGAGACAGGGGCGTTTGAGAAAGCGTGCTTTGTCTGCCTCCCGTACTGCCTGTCCATCGTTGCGTTTCTGGACCACGGAGTGGCCATCGCCTGTTTGAGTGCAGTTCCAGCAGCACGTCAAGAACAGGACTACCCAAGTGCAGATTTGAAGTGCCCTGGCCCAGTGGACTTGCAGGAGGGGGCCATGGCGTGCAGGGGGGAGCGGTCTGGGACCGTTCTACCACCGAGGGTAGCGAGAGCGGAGGAGCGAGGAAGCTGGGCTTGCTCAGCTCGTCATGCACATCCGGGAAGGAATCCGGGGTGCGGCTGTGAACGGCGCACAAGCCCGCGGAACCAGTTAAGCCCAGGGAAGCATAGCGGACCTTCTTGCGTCAGGCTCAGACTGGGCGGAGACCCGAAGGTGGCGGCCCAGGCGAGTTATCTGCATTCGGCGCCGCTGTTACGCTCTCCGATGCAGCGGTGATGTCATCATCCAATGCCGGGGAGCTCGAGGGACCGGCGGTAGGCTGTTAAGTGGACCGCACTAATCCCGAGCTCGGGGGAAGCAGGCAACCGTGCCGGGGAGGCGGGAGGTTTTCGAGGGGATTTACCCGCCGAAAGCGTCCCGTTATTCTCCCAGATCGTTCTCCATCGCCATGGCGCCTGCCTCAATCCCGTAGGAAGGAGGCGAGGCGCGGGGGGCAGCTGAAATGGCTCTCTCTCACTACAAGAGAAAGCAGAGATCGCAACGCTGCCGCGGTTATGTTCTCACTCTGAAAACATAACCCATTGGAGAGCATGCTCATCGGACGGAAACAAGCAAGCGTGCCGGGGAGGCGGGGGGTTTCGAGGGGGTTCACCCAGCGAAATGGAGTCCGCAATGCTGTCATGGCTATGTTCTCGTACTGAAAACATAGACCATTCATAAAAACGCTGCCTGCGTGTGATCACAACCCAGGAATGCAAGGCAGTTTTTATGGCCGTCAGAGGTGGGGAGAATCAACGCATCCAGAAACTACACAGAGGCGGAAAATCGTCTTTAAAAAGACGCGTCCTGAGAAGGACGTTCAACGCCGCTGTGTTTTGCTCTTTAGAGCGAAATTCACTCTTTTAGAATAACTCTTTCGAAGTTGTCTACGCTGTCGAGCTCCAGGGCAAGAATGCACAGCCGTGCACGAATGAGAAAGACGCTGTTGTGCGCCGTCAGATCCAACAGCATGCAGAGCGTCAGAGGACTAAACAGGAACTTGGTGTGTAACTGCATGCACGACCATCGGCTCCGAAGAAATTTTCTGAATGAACTCCCGTATTTGCGCCGCTTAAATACCCGTATGTCCGGGGCCGGGACATGCAAATACTGGTTGCCAACTCTCATTGGCCTTTTTTCATAGTCCAGAGGTGAATATTGGCGCTCAAGAGAGACCCCTAGTGTCGCTTCTCTGACACAACGTGGAGAGAGCGACAGAAGGGGAACTTTGTTGGTCAAGACTGTAGTTATTATTATTTTGATAATAATTTTTTTCTCAGTGGGCCCATCCAAGCTTATAGACTTTATGATATTCTGAGGCTGGATTCATGAAACATTATGAAAACAAATGTACTTCATAACTTCAATCTAATATTTTCTTCTTAATTTCTAACTTGTAAAAAAGTTAAGAATATTTTGTGTTCATGTCAAGACTTATTAATAATGTTCTTATGAAAGTTTTTCAGGAATTGCTCTTGAATTGAACATACAATCTATTTACAATTTATCCTAAGAACTTACATTTTTTTGTGACAAGATTTTCGTGAATCTGGCCTCAGGTCCCAGATATGGCTCAAGTCAATCCTTCAATGCAAGTCCTTTACTATCTAAATCTTCTCCTGTTTTATTATCTGGCATGTAAAATCGTAAGCCCGATCACTTCGAAAAGTAATAGCACACCTCTCCTCAAGAATTCCTGCATGATTTGAGGAATCATTCATGTCCATAACCCTAAAGACTATCTTTTATCCTTCCTTTTTCCCTGTGCCATTACATCTTGAGCACAGAGAAAAAGCGCTCTAGCCTTTCAAAGTAAACTCAAGCCCATGAGGATGCATTCAGTACATGGACAGTATGACTACTTTGTGATATTATTTAGACCAGTCAATGCCAAGCATGTGTGCAGATGACGTGTACTGAAAGACTGGCTGCATGCGGACAGTCCATCGTAATGTGATGATGACAAATTTTGTGTCACATTCACATGGAAAAACGAAACATACTTTGGCCTTAATGAGTTACTTATGTGCTGAAGTTTAATCAAAACTCTACCATAAACATGCCTTAGCCAGTACCACAAATACATTTCAGGTCTTCTCTTGCAAAAAAAATCATCCATTTAGCTTTCTTACCCAAGAGGGGAATCTGTGTAGAGGTGGAGTAGGTGGTTTAAGAGCTTCTGGATCTATCATCTCCAGTTCCTTGGCCAACCTGTCAAATAAGCCTCCATCAGAGGGCAATGCTTCCATCTGTGCTCCCTCCACCACGCCTTCCATGCTCTCTGGAGGTCCTTCATCAATGTCCGTCTCCTCTAGCTCATGTGTGGGCACTGAACCTGGGACATGACTCCTGCAAGATGTAAATGAGCAGTTTCCGATATCGATGTTGACCTGATTGAGGCACTCTATGCCAGGATGCGGCTGACTATGGTGCTTCTTTATGAGTTGAATACTATCATGAGGGGTTAAAGGGGTGCGAACTTTGGGAAGGGTCATGCTGGTGCCTGAGGGTAATGCCAGAGGAAAGGGGCATGACTGAGGGAGGCGGATTAATGAGGGTGATAGTGGTGTGGGGGTTGGGCTTTTAGGTGTAGGGGTGGGAGTGTCAAAGCCACCAGGACCAGGGGTCTCGTATGCGGAAGAGGACGAGGAAGAGGACGAGGAGGAAGATTGTAGGCGCTGGGAACGGAATTTGCTGTTGAGCTCGTCAGAATAGTGATCTCTGTCTGAGGCTCCTCCCAATGCTCTCTCATGTGTCAGTCCAAAAGAAGGGTCAGCCCCATCTCTTCCCTCCTTTACCAGAGTTGTGCCATCAATCCCTTCCTGACTAGATTTGAGAGAGTTGTCTGCTTTGTCTTGTATTGTGGGAAGTAGGGACGCACTATGAAAGGCAGAGTCACAACCCTCTGTGATTTTCCTCTTGCTATCTGCAATGTGAAAAACATCACATCAGATATAAAAATGGTCTTTTCTGATTAACATTTATTTTTACTCAAACGGTTGACAACAAAAAGCAAAACATATATTCACAGAATGAACATTTAACCCCCACTATTACCCCTCCCCAACCCTACCCTGAATCTCAACAAATATCCCTGTGGTCACACATGTGTACTGTATACACACACACACACACACAAAATATATATATATATATATAATAATCACATACATTTAAAAGTATACTTCTCTCTCCACTGCCCCTCCCTGAGAGCCCTCCAAGAATGCCAAATAGACCATTTCCCATTAAATGATTCTAGATGACATCTACTCTAAAGCCGCCATTTTCCCCATCTCCGTGCTCCACTATTGAAATAAGGGCACTCCAGGTGACTTCCATCCCATTAAAACAATCTGTCTGCCAATCATAACACTAGTTAGGAACCAATTTTTTATGTGTATATCCACTATATTGATGACCGCCCCATCATCTAAAATACAGAGTGTGGGGCAAAATGAAATTTGAGTGCCCAATATGTCACACATAAAACTCTGAACCTTCAACCAAAATTCTTAACATACCACCAAAAAACATAGGTTGTGTCTCCATCTTCTGATTGGCATCGCCAGCAGATGGGTGTGTCTTTAAGACAAAGCCTATACAATCTATAGGGGGTCCAATAAAATTTATGTAAAATCTTGAATTGTTTAAGGAACACCCTTGCATCTCTAGATGCAAACTTGCCTTTTTTAAGAATCCTAGCCCACACTCCCCCCTCCAATACCAAGTTTAAATCTTTCTCCCATAATCTCGGAGGTTTTAAAGCTCCGTCCCCCAGACTCTGAATTAGCAGGGAGTAATACACTGATGCCGTAATCACCACTCCCAGAGTATCTTCCGCTTTAGGGGGGTGTAAGCTACTTACAAATATAGTAGAGAGCAAGTGGCACAGCTGTAAATACCTCAGCACTCCTCTCTCATATGGGTCACCAAGTGTATTAACCTCCCTCACAATACACTCTGACCAGCAGAAAGGGGAATTATTAATACATAATTTTGCTCAGCCATATGCTCAAGGAAACATTTAAATAAATGTCTGAATTAAACACTCTGGACACTTTTGTCTACACCGAGTTCAAATGCGAGTGTAACTTAACTTCTCCGATTAGTTTGATAGAAAGGCTTTGCAATGACAAAATAGGGGCAAGAACTTCCTGTTCAATACAAAACCAGGGAGGGGCTCTCTCGGGTGGAAGTGACCAATGAGCCAAAAGTCTGATACCGAATGCATAACAATAAAACAAAATCTTGGGTTGGCCTAGCCCACCTTTGTCAATCAGCCTATGCAATTTACTGAAATGTAATCTGGGATGTTTACAATTTCAAATGAAGGACTTTGCTATGCTATCAAATTGCTTTAAATAAGAGAGGGGGACATATATAGGTAGAGACTGTAGCAGGTAGTTGAATTTTGGAATGCGATTCATTTTAATAACATTAACCTTCCCAAAAATAAATGCCCAAATAATACCCAAATAATTAATGCCTTGTTTGGGCCACTGGAAGGCACCTGGCTGAAATGCTGTTACCAGTATGCTGTCAGAGCCAAAGCTTCGGATTCAGACCAATTAACTCTGTATCCCGAGAAATTGAAAAAGGAATGAATAATTCTGTGGAGGCAAGGCATAGATCTAGTAGGGTCAGAGACAAATAATAAAAGTGGTGGTGGCGTAGTGGGCTAAAGCACATAACTGGTAATCAGAAGGTCACTGGTTCGATCCCCACATTGTGTCCTTGAGCAAGGCACTAACTCCAGGTTGCTCCAGAGGGCTTGTCCCTGTAATAAGTGCACTGTAAGTCACTTTGGATAAAAGCATCTGCCAAATGCATAAATGTAAATGTAAATGTAAAATATCATCTGCATAAAGCAAAAGCTTATGCGGCACACCTCCCTCCACCACCCCTGGAAAATCATCCTCCTTTCTTATCGTGGCTGCTAATGGTTCCAGGGCAAAACAGAACATTAATGGGGAAAGAGGGCAACCCTGCCGGGTGCCCCAATCCAGAGTAAAATAATCTGAAATTAATCCATCCTTTTGTACCACTGCTAATGGGTGTCTATAAAGTAAATTAATCCAACAAATAAAAGTATTCCAAAATCTCAAAAAAATAATCCCATTCTACCAAATTAAAAGCCTTTTCGGTGTCAAGTGAGATGGCAACGACCAGAGTCTGATAATTCGCCACTGACCACATGATATTGTTGAACAACTAATGTTATCAGAATAAACCCCACCTGATCTATATTTATAAAAGATATCATAACTTTAATTAATCGGTTAGGCAAAATTTGGACAATATTTTAATATTTAGCCGGATCAGGGAAATTGGACGGTAACTCTTACACTCACTTGGATCTTTGTCTTTTTTAAGAATCAGGCTGATCTGGGCTTGCGTCAGGTTGGCGGAAGCTTTCCATTCTTTAATGGTTCCATATAAACTTCTAACAAAAGTGGAGCCAGTTCTGTAGCTCTAAAAAACTCAGCGGCAAAGCCATCTGTTCCCAGAGATTTGCTTGTTGGCAAGGCCTTAATTACATCGCCAAGCTCCTCCAAGGTTATCTCAGAATAAAGAGAATTGTTTTGCTCAGCCATCAGTTTAGGAAGTTCTAATGGTTCCACAAAGTATCCTCATCAGTAGACGAAAATGTGGAATTATAGAGATCATGATATAATTCTTTAAAAGCATTATTAATATCAATGGCTGAGGTAAATATTTCACCACCAGCAGACTTCAGTCACAACAGTCACAGAGGGAATGGTAGAAAAAGACTCTCTCTGTTTTATATATCTAGCCAGAAGTTTTCCTGCCTTGTCCCCAGACTCAAAGTATGACAGTCTTGCCCTGAATAGCCAAAACTCCACCTTCTGTGACAAAATAGGATTATTTCTGTATTTCAATCTGGTTAATTCTCTGAGGCCATCAGACATTTTAATATTTTATTTTTTATTTTAATATTCTTGTGCTTTGGATTTTTTGGTGAATGAGGCATACTCTATGATCCAGACCCTAAGAACCACCTTAAATACCCCCCAAGCCACGCCCACAGAGGATACTGAGGACCAGTTGGTCTCCATATGAACATTGATTTCAACCTTTAACATTAGTTGGAATTCAGGATTTTGCAAAAGGGGTACATTAAAGAGGCAACTATATGATTTCCTTTTCTCCATATGTGGCAACACCTCTAAACTCATCAGGGCATGATCTGAGACTAAAATGTTTACAATTGATGAAATGAGGGACTTAGATATAAAAAAAAAAATCTCTTCTAGAATAAATCTTATGGACTGATAAAAAAAAAATTATAGTCCCTACCAGATGGGTTAAAAAGTCTCCAGATATCTATAAGACCAAGATTTTTACACATCCCGTTAAGCGTCAATGTTGCTCTAGGGGGCTTACACACTTTTGCTTCACTATGATCAAGGACTGAGTCCATCAAAAGATTAAAGTCTCCTCACAATATTATATCATGAGGGGTGCCAGCGGCTTGCAACATCCCTTGAAGATCTATAAAAAAGACCTGATCAGCAAAGTTAGGTGAGTAAATATTAGCCAAAGTAAGACTTTGCCCCTCGATTTCTGCTAAAATAATAATGACTCTTCCTAATTAATTTTTAAACTGTTTGAGACATTTTAATTGTAGATGCTTACTTATCAGTGTAATGACTCTTACTTGCGCCAGCACTAAAGAAAACATGTCCCCCCATATCTTCACAAATTTTTCAGCTTCCTGCAGGGAAAGATGCATTTCTTGAAGAAACACTATCATATATCTTACGCTTAAGGAGAGAAATAACCTTCCTTCTTTTATGAGGAAGGTTAACCCATTCACATGCCACGTGGAGAGAGACATTCCACTCATATTAACATTTGATATTTTGACATATGAGAAAAAAATAGATTGTGTGCCAAAAACAAATGTATAAAATCCACATTCCAACATTAGAGCATCAACAAACCCTTAACTTCCCACAGAAACAATTAAACGTGCGCATTAACCCCTCACACGGAAGCAATTGATGTGGGCATGTGAATGTTTTACAGCCATCCTTTGCATCTATTCTTAATTTGGCCGGGCACATCAGTGCAAAAGCGAACTTCCATTGATGTAAAAGTTTATTGCGTTCCTTGAAAGTTCGCAAAGTCTGGGAAAAAGAAAATGCTGTTGTTCTTCCTAAAAAGCTATTCAGGATCACATTAAAAATGCAATTCACTCAAATCTATTACTTGAATACACCTCTACTATGATGAACATCAATTCAAACAATTCTTAATTCAAAGACATTTTGATTTTTTCTGTGTCTTTATCTCACACTACCTCTTGTCCATATGTGTGGATGTTGTATATTGGCTTCGCTATACACATCCCATAATTTAAACCGACTGAATTCTGTTCACAAGATTCTAGTTTGTCATTAAAGTGCTACATTTCTGTCGCAGTCATGTGACACAACATCATGGCATTGATTTTAGTGAAGCTCTTCTATGGGTGCAGAGCCAACTAAAGTTCCTCTTGTAAGAAACCTCTTTAAGGCTTTTCATTGAAACCTATTTGGGTGTAAAAAGTAGTGTCTCTTATTACGATTGATATGCCGTAAGGTTGCGTGGTTTACCGGTACTAACGAAATATCGCAGTAGAGTAAGAACGACTGTAAATACAAATTAACTCCTCTGGTGCAGCTCGGAGATTTCAGCTCGAGAGTCACAACGGGATTATCTCAGCATTAATGGGAAGCTTGATATAACTAATGTGTATAAAACAGGAAGAACTTAAATGTCTGACAAAATAAAAGTCCCACTTAAATTAAAGCTCTATTCAACTGGATGTGTGAAATTGAAGACAGAAAAATATAACTACTGTATAAAAATGTAATACTCAAAAAGTAGCAATAATATTTATAATAACAATTATATAGTATTAAATGGTTGTTTAATTATTATTATTATTATTATTTGTATGCAATATCACATATCACATGTTTTATCAGCATGTTGTAATTAAGCCATAGTAGCCTTGTGCCACGTTATCAGATTTGTTTTTTTAATTAATGTTTTCATAAATACTGTGACGCTCTGTTGTTCAGCATTTTATTTTACCAAAAATAAAATGTACATTTTTTTTTGGTTGAATTTTTTTTATTACAGCTTTATGTACCAATTTGATTAAACACTATATGATCATAACATTTAATGAAAAAATTTCACTTGGAATCCAGAAAAATTAAAACAGAAAATGCATAATTTGAATCTGTGAAACTTTATGAATTTCTTTTAAAGAGACATATTATGC